>NC_081557.1:208078421-208205290 GCF_022355385.1 Mustela nigripes | reverse complement strand
TGATGTGGTGAGGGAGGAGGCAACGCAGCTGGAGGCAGGTGGCAGGGAATGGGGAGGGACGGTCCTTTGTCAGTAATCCCAGTGGACCGCATGCGGACCTTGACAGTTTCTAAAGCACATTGTGTCCATCACGTACGCACTCTCTTCACAGCACACACGTTAGAAGTGATGATTATTCTTTTATGGAAAAGGAAACAGAGCCTCTGAGCTTATTAGCAAGCTGCTCAGGATAACAAAGTAGGGGAATCAGGACTGGAACCCAGAGCTCTCAAAATTCCTTTCTAATTTCTCTCTTACTGCTGAAAATGTGTGTTAGTTTCAGTATATATTCGGAATCTATTGGGCCCTCCAAGCCCCGTAAACATCAGATTCCTTACTTGCAGGTAGAATCATTTTAAAAAGAGACCTCTGACCCCTTTCTTTTGGCCAAAGTCCTACTCTTAAACTATTTGGCCTGACCTGTCTGTGATTTCTTGGCCCAACCTAACCCTGATGTCACCTGCTTGAGCCTGACCGTCCATCCTGCTCCCTTAGCTGTGTTCTTGACCAAAGTTGGAGCTGCCCTTGACCCCCAAGGGTAACACTTCTTCCCCATCTGCCTGACACCTGAGCTTCCATGCCCCACCCCCCAAGTTCCCACAGGTCACACACCCTGGCTCTGCACCATGGAGTGGGGGCAGCGTGCCCAGTGTCTGGCTTTCCCCATCCTCCACCTCCCTCCTTTGCCAGCCACATTCTGAGAGTACCAAGGCCACTGCTCCAGGGGAAAAGCCCCAGAGAACACTCTGTCCCTCATGTCAGATGGTCCCCTAATTCCCCATGGCCTGATCTTTTGCTGTTTCAGTTTATCACAAATGATTTTCCAAACCAGTGGATTTAATTACATTACACTTAGGGAAATTGGTGCCATTTCTTAATTACTTTTATAGTTGGAAAGCAATTACTTAGCAATCACATGAAGGTCTTCTTGTGTTTCCTGAAGCTCCGTAGCCTTAAAAACATGTCTTTGGGGACAAGACCTGGCTTTGAAGAGATTGGGTTCATTCTTTTTTGGAACTGGGGTAATTGGGTCTGGGGATAAGGGTTAGTTTTGCAGTATAGAATTAGATTAAAAAAATTTTTTTTTAATCATGATCCACTCAGTTGTGTAAGCTAAAACCTGAAATCCTTCCTTAACATTCCCCCCGCCCAACTCTGCACCTGTCGTTCTTACCTGCTTTGGATTCTGCCTCCTGATTCCTCTTAAATCTGTCACCACTCTACTTTCCCCCCACTAGTCCAGGTCACCACCATTCCTCTCAGCTGGCCTCCCTATGTTCACCCCAGCCCCCCGCAGCAGCTTGAATGATGCCCCCCCCAGACATACCTTTTGTCTACCCAGAACCTGCTAATGTGGACTTATTTGTAAAAAGGGCCTTTACAAATGTAACTAAGTTAAGGACCTTGAGGGGCACCTAGCTGGCTCTGTCAGTAGAGCATGCAACCCTTGATCTTGACGTCATGAGTTCAAGCCCTGTGTTGGTGAGGAGCATACTTAAAATTAAAAAAAAAAAAAAAAAAAGAAAAGAAAAGAAAAAAAAAGAGGGTTCTTGAGATGAGATCACCTGGATTGCCTGGGTGTGCTCCAAAGCCAAGGACAAGTATCCATAGAAAAGAAGGGGAAGACACACAGAGGGAAAGTCTGTATGGAGATGGGGGCCAAGATCGCAGGGATGCCAAGGTATGCCACAGATCACAGGAAACCACCAGAAGCTGGAGAGAGGCGTGGGACAGATCCTTCCTAGAAGGTTCAGAAGGAATGAACACTACTAATACCTTGATTTGGGATTTTTGGCCCCAGAAAGTAATATACTCCCCTTCAGGCAATTTTCATTGCTTGTCATTCCTGTGCCCAAAACCCAATGGCTTGCATCTCACATAATGAATTCCAAGATCCCGACCATGGCCTCGGGGTGACAAAATTTAGACACTGGCTCCCTCTCTTTTTCAGCTCCTACCACTCTGCACTGGCCTCCTTGTCTTCTTTGCTCTTCCTCAAACACACCAAACCCACTCTCGCCACAGGGCCTTTGCACACACTCTTCCATCCATCCGGAATGATGGTTCCCAGAGACCCATGTTGCTTATTGCAGTGGAGGCCCCTCCTCTAAGTCATAGCCATGGAGGAGCCTTCTGTGGCCACCTGACAGACAACCATACCCCATCCCTCCCAATCCTGCTCCATTTTTCCATCCAAGCTGTCCTTCTGTTTCTCTTGTTGCCTGTTCTGGTCGCTCACTTGCCCACTGTTCATCTCTCTTTGCTAGAATTGCAGACCCCAAGAGCAGGGCCCCATCTGTGAGATTCAATCTTGTACCCTAAGCGTCTACAGCAGCACCTGGGACAGATGCAAAATATTTGCTGAATGAGATGAGTGAATATTTGCCACTGGGTGAGCAGCAAATGAAGGCTCCTGGCTCAGGGTCCTCTAAGTGGGCATTGGCTGATGAGTGGGCCATGTGACCCCTAGAAGTCCCGTCCCCTTCTCCGTGTGTCTTTCTCAGAACAAAGGAACAGGAGACGGCTGAGGTGGATGGAGTGGGGTGGCTTTCAATTACAGGAGTGCGCCCCAGCCCGGGGGCCAGACAGACCTGGGTTTGAAGTCTGGGGGCCACACTCATTTGCTGTGGAACTTAGGAAAGTTATTTTCTCTCTCTGAGCCTCAATGTTCTCTTCTGTAAAATGGGCTAACCACATTATAGTGTGTTGTGGACAGAATTTGACGAGGTGAGCAAGATGACCGCCGAACCTCACGGGCCTGGCAAAGGTCCGCTCCCTCGGCTCAGTCACTCCACGCAGGGAGAGGCGGTTAGCTCCTTCCTCACCGCCCCTCATGCTTCTAGCCTGGGCATACTTCTCCAGCCCTGGAAAAGTAGGGGGAAATTCGTGGTATAAAAGGATAGTAAAAAGAAACCCCACACCCATGACTTCATCACCCCATCACAGCCCCTTCCTCTCCTTGTCTACCTGTCTCCTCGTCCACCTTAGGATTTTAGTACTTGTAAGCATGTTCTAGATGCAGGCTTTATTTATTTATTTTTTTAAAGATTTCTTATTGAAATAGACACTGGAAGGTGCACGGACCGTAATGTGCAACGGGCTGGGTTTTCCCTGCTCGAATACAACCATGCAACCAGCACCCCAGAACCATCCCCCTGTCCCCCACCTCCTATCTTCGTGCAGTTATTACATGTCCCACGGGCTTGGGCTTCAACATACGGATTTTGGGGAACACAGACATTCAGACCATAGCATTACATCCGGCCCCTCAAAATCCACGTCCTGCTCTTGTGCACAATGCATTCATTCCATCCCAGAGGAGTCGAAACTTCTGACATGTTCAAGGCCATCCCTGAAGTCCAAGTCCAAAGCGCCCCACCCCTTCCCCACCCATCTCTAGGGTTAGGTTCTGTGCAGCCTTGCTTGGTTTAAGGGCAGGCAGACCACTGTGAAGAGAAGTTCTTGTTTTCCTTCTTCACACAAAATATTCTTGCATTGATCTATACCTGGCTTTTTTCACCGGAGACTGAGAAATTCACTCTTTTAAACTATATAGTTTGAGGGCAGCTGGGTGGCTTCTTTGGTTAAGCATCTGACACTTGATCTCGGCTCTGGTCTTCATCCCAGGGTCTTGAGTTGAAGTCCCGCCCTGGCCTCCATGCTACGCATGGAGACTACTTAAATAAATAAATAAAGTGTACAGTTCAGTGGGTTTTTCATGTACTGCTGAGCCTCGAACAATTCTGGGATGAGAGGCACCGACCCTCTGTGCAGTCGAAAGTTTGCATATAACTTAGGACTCCCTCCAAGCCTTACTACTATTAGCTTACCTCTGACCAGAGGCCTTGCTGATAGCGTGAACACATTTATTAATACATATTTCATATGTTATATATTGTATTCTCTCAATAAAGGAAGCTAGAGAAAAGACGTTATTAAGAAAGTTTAAAAAAGGAAATCATAAAGAAAAAATACATTTAGAGTGTGGTCTTTATTGAAGAAAATTGGTGCGTAAATGGACCTGCACAGTTTAAACCCGTGTTGTTCAAGAGTCAACTCTGTTCACGTAGTTGTACAACCATGACTGGTGTCCAATTCTAGAATACTTTCGTCACCCCCAAAAGAAATCCCAAGTTAAAAGTCACTCTTATACCCTCCTACTCTCAACTCTCTAGCCATCATTAATTTCTTTCTAATAGTCTATCTTGGAGATCTTTCCATGTCAGAACATGAAATCCTTCCTCCCTCTCTCTCTTTCTCTTTCTCTTTTCTAAGTAGGAGTGTGGGGTTTCAAGGTACCAGTGTGCTACAATTAATTCACAAAGCCAGACTGGCGGCTTTGGGGTGTTTCCATCATTCCCCACTATAAGCAGCTTCGCAGTGAATCACATTGTCCTGCGATGCATAACAGCATTTTGCCCCTACCTGAGCAACACCATGGGATGAAGTCACCAGCAATATGGTGGCTGTGGTCTGACTGGGTGCCCCCCGCCAAATTTGCATGTTGAAATCCGAACACCCTGGGGGATGGTATAAGGAGGAGGGGTCTTTGGGAGGGGAGTTAGTTCAGGAGGGTGGAACCCCCATGACAGACATTAGTGCCTTCCCAAGGGGCCCCCCCCCCCCCCCCCCCCCGCCAGAGCTCCCTGGCTTCCCCCAGGTGAGGACACAGCAAGGAGTCAGCTGTCTGCAGCCCAGAAGAGGGTCCTCACCCCAGAACCCAGCAGTGCGGCACCTTGATCTTAGACTTCGACCTCCAGAATGATGAGCAGTAAATATCTATTGCTTAGAAATCTCTCTGTTTATGGTATTCATTTGTAGCCAGTGCAAAGGAAGATGATGGTAGGATCAATTCCCAGATAGAGAATTGTGGGGTGAAAGATGGTATGAATTTTCTCTTTTGATAGATTCTTACAGGCTGCCCACCACAGGCTTTTATCAGACAGACACTCAGATGGGGAGGGAAGTGAGATGGGGGACAGGAGGAGGGAAGTGTGGCCACGGAGAGAGTGGAGGGACTGGAGAAGGGGAGGAGGCCACTGCAGCATTTCGGCTGAGGGGTAGTGGGTAGGTGAGCAGAGCAAATTACATCTGGCAGGTGAAAACCAAAAGTTAAGGGTGTAGAGAGGATAGTGGAATGTCTGTGAGGCAAGGATAGGAAGGTTGCTCAGGACGATTTCAGGGGAGGCAGAATTGGCCCTCTGATCCACTCTGACCTTCTTCTATACTAATTGAGTTTTTAGCTGGGTATGTGACCACACAGTGACTACTTTCCCAGACTCCCTTGTAGACCAGTACAGCCATGTGGTCAAGTTCTGGCCAATGGGATGCAAGCAGATGTGAGGCGTGTAATTGCCAAGGCATGCCCTTAATGTGGGAGCATACCCTCCTCTGTCTCCTTTCTTTTTACTGGCTGGAGGGTGGTGTGAGTGCAGGAGCTAGGGACACCATTTTGGGCCATGAGGTAGAAGTTTCCTATTAAAGCAGAGCAAGAAGAGGGAGCTTGGATCCCTGATAAGAGAGAGATGAGTCTCTATCTTATTAAGCTTCTATTATTCTGGGTTTCTGCTACAGCTTCCAGACCTGAATGGTTGGTTATACTTGGTTTGTGCCCATCACTAAAACAGGAGCTGTGGGGAGCTGGCCAACCTATTTATCTTTTGGGATATTGAGAATCCCTCTGTGCCAGGGGCTGTGCTATGTGCTGGGGTACAGTGTGTGGCTAGGACAGATATCCTTACTTCACCTAGGGACCCTCCCTGAGGAGGGCATATTTAAGCTGAGACCTGCAGAAGGGCCCAGGCAGGTCGGGAATGGGGTTTCAGGCAGAAGGAACAACAGAGAGCCGCATATTTGAGGCTCAGCAAGAGTTCAGGATGAAAGTGGGACTTTTATATCAAGAAAAAGACAACCTATCTGAGTCCCCTTCTGAAGGTTTGTGCTCAACAGGGAAATGTTAAGTTAGTGGCTATTGAAATTTCAGAAAAGGTTCAGAGATCTCCTTCTGTAAATGAAACACCAATCTGCATCTGGAACTTTCCTCCCAGTGTCAATGCTATGACGTGCTCCAGTGCACGCGTCCCCTTTGGTCCTCTCAAGCTAATTGCCTTCAAGGAATTAATTAATTGTATCTCTGGTCCTGCCAGCGAGAATATTCCCAAACTCTGAAAGCAAGGGCTTAAGCAGTATGTTTCAAGTCAGTCTTAAATGGGCCAACTTAACGAATTCCGAGCGTTTCTGTCTTTATTTATCTTTGCCCTTTTAGGCAACAGCAGGCCATGCTGTGGTTTTCTTTCCTGTTTCTGTGCTTAGGTTGGGGCTGTGGTCTTTGAGGGCAGGCTGAGTTTCCTGGGCAGCACATGTTTGCCCAGCATACCGTACCCACCTGTTCACGAATCAATTATTCACGCAACACGCAGAGACTGTGTGCTGGGAGGTGGGTGATGCCCGAAGCCTTTGGACAATGGTGGTGTTGGGCAGAGCAAGTGGGCAATGACAGTGGTGGGACAGACACGCTAGGGAGGAGCTGTGGGGACACAGAGGGAGGTACCTCCCCCTCCACCTGGAGCCAGGATGCAGGGGGTCAGGAATCTTCTGGAGCCTTGGAGAAGGGAGCACTGGGTTGAGTCTTGAAAGCTGATGGGAGCTGGCCAGCCTGCTTCACTGTGCCCCCAGTCTGGGTGGGAGCACAGACAGGAGATTCATCTTGAGGTTTTAGGAAATGTCCTGGCTTCCTGGGGCCACTGTCACAAATGGCCATAAATTCGATGGCTTAAAACAGCAGATATTGATTCCTTATTCTGGAGGCTGGAAGTCCAAAGTCAAGGTGTGGTTGGGGACACGCTCCCTCCCAAGGCTCTGAGGGAAGAGGTTTGCTGCCTCTTCCAGGTTTTGGTGGTTGTTGGCAATGTTTGGTGCTCTCAGCTTGTAGATTTTTCAGTCTATTGTCCAACTCCATCTTCACATGATCCTCTCCCTGTGTGCCCAAACTTCGCTCTTTTTCTGAGGACGTCCGTCGCTGGGGTTAGAGCCCAGGCTAATGCCGAATGCTCTCGGTTGACCTTGATGACATCTGCATATACCTTATATCTGAGTAATAGGTGAGGTCATGTTCGCAGGTCCTGGGGGTTGGGGTTTGGACACATGTTTTTGGGGGGAATACAATGCAACCCACAGCAGGAAGTTCATGAAGCTTGCCCTTCTGCTCTGCACTTGAGCTGGACTTGAGTATCCTCTGGAGTCCCATTACAGCTCCGGGGCATAGAAGAGTGGTGTTCGTGAACACGTCTTGTTCTTGCTGCCCCAGAATCGGCAGATTCACCCACCTGGTCCAAGCCACCCTGCAGAGAACAGGGGCATGGAGAGGACCACAGATGTCTCTCTGGTGGAGCACAGAATGTGAAATCAGGGAAGAAGGCTGCCCCACACACAAGATCCCAAATGATGACGGCAGAACACGCCCTAGGTCGAGGGGGAGAGAGCACCGGGTCGAGGTTGGGAGGCATTCATCCGAAGTGCCTGTTGAAGTTAGGACAGTTTGGAAGGAGCCAGAAAAAGGAGAAAGGTACAGGAGCTGACTTGGGCAAGACAGCCCCCATGTGTCCTCCTGGCGTTCCCGCTCCTGGGACGGATCCCCAAGTCGTCAAAATACCTCGGTCAGATTAAAGGCTACCCAAGCCATTTTGCTCCCAAACAAAATACAGCAACTCCTCCTCCACCTAGGAAACAGCTCGGCCCTGAGGGCTCCCAGTCTGTGCCGGTTTCTGGTCGGAGCGTCTGGCCTCAGTGCTGCAGGCCTAGTGCCCCAGAAGGAGGCCCACTCGCTCACTGAAGTAGCCTCTGCTGCAGTGTTTGGCTGTTTGCATTTCTTGACAAAGGAAATTTGTTGGACTTAAACTGCCAAGGGTTTGCATCTGGATCCTATGATGTTTGGCTTCGGGAGGGCTGTGCGCAGAACCGGCTCGGGGCCTCCGCCAGCCTCCATGTAATTAACTTAAGTGCTCCGAAGATGAAAGCTTATTTGCCTGATCCCGGATTACGGCATGGGTCGCCAAGGTAGGCAGAGCAGCCTGGACGAGTTATCTCCCACTACTGAGGTTTCCAGAGACACCAGCCGTGGACAGTGGAAATCAGGAAGTTTGGGCATGTTGGAATTTATTAAATTTGCAGTTAAAAAAAAAAAAAAAGTGCTAGCGTGCGCTCACACACACACACACACACACACCCACACCAGCCCCAACCGTGTGGATGCCAGGACAAGGAGGACAGGCGGAAATGTAATTTTACGTAACAAAGTGGTTAATCGTATTTCTCTTTCAAAACACTTGTATTATCATTGGGCCTCACACTTTTGTGCTTCTAGCTTCGACAACCGAGCAGAGACACGAATTTCCTGGTTTGGTGTAACTGCTGGGGCTTTCCTCCTATGCCTCCTCCTCCCCTCCCTCTCCCCTCCCCCTCCTTACCCCCTCAGCTGGAGTGGGGAAGGTAGCTTTGATCCTGGATGCTCTGGGGGCCTGGGGGGAGGTGGAGAGGGAGGGGGTGGGGATTCCTACAGGTGATTTTTCGGCCTGAATTCCATTGTGACAGCAATGATTTATTTTAACTACTAACCCAGGAAAGCAGGCGCCACCAGGATGAATACCTCCACTAGCCCCTAGCAGACTAATTTTACTGTTTATGAATCACTAATATGTTGAAGGGGGGGAAAAAAAAAGAAAGAAGGAAAGAGAGAAGGAAGGAAGGAAGAAAGGGGGGAGCATTTTAGATTACTCGGACGAAGGCTGGGAGAAAGAACCCGGCGATGCCCGAACAGTCAGTCCCACATGGGAAAGATGATTTTGGATTACAAGATAGAGAACACATGGGGTCCAGAGAGTTGCCCCCCACGTCCGCAGCGGGCAGAGGCTACTGGCAGATGAAACACTTTCATCTCTCCCAGGGAGATAAACTGGCTGGTCTGGATGGGCCTCTTTATTTACAAAAGAAAATTAAATCCGTTTTAACACTTGCACCGTTCATAGGAAACACATGTTGGCTGGTAATTGTCTTGAACTCGATTTTGAGCCCGGCCCAGCCACCCCGGGCTGCTCTCGCGTTTTCGCACTGGCTTGGGATGGCCGTGGAATTTGCCGAGAATTTCTTCCCAATTCCAGAGGCTCCGTGAGGGGACATTCCTGGGCCGAGATGGCAGAAGAGTGCTGTTGGGCTTCCTGCCTCCTAGAGGAAAGCACTTTCCCCTCGCTGCGAGGGGGCTGCCCCTGCTCCCCTTGCGTGTCCCTCCCCCCCACCAGTTCTTATCAGGAGATTGGGAAGGATCAAAGGGACCCCAGGCCCTAATTGAGCCCAACGGCCTTCCCTTCCGTCCTGCCTGAAAGTTTGCGCAGAAAGAGAAATAAAAGGTTGGGAGATTTTCCCAGGAGAGCCTGATCCGGTTTTACAGCTGTGAGGTATCATCCTGTTCTGGGACTCGCTTTTCAAATGTTAATCTGCACAGGAGCCTCTGGGGTCCCACCCAGAATGCAGATTCTGATTCCTGGAGCCCTGGAGTGGGGTGGGGGCAGGAGTAGAAAAATGGGGGCCTGGACTCTGCATTTCTTCTAACAGGCTCCCTGGCCTTGCGGGTGCTGCTGGTCCCAGAGTTCTGCTCCTTGGCTCCTCAGGGGTAGCAAGCATCCAGTGGTTCTGGAACTCTCTCAGGCATCAGAATCCCCCCAAGGGTTTGTTAAAATAGAGTTCCTATTGCACAGCCGACCTAGGGGGAGGCCTGGCCGTGTGTTTTCCCATAAGCTCCCAGGTCACAATACTGCACTGGGGCCCTGCAATTTGAAAACCACTGTCCAAAACCCACGCCCACTCTGGGGAAACTGAGGCACAACCATTCCCCCCCCCCCCCCCCGAGGTTATATTGCTCCTGGGTGGCTGAGACGGAGCCAGAATTCTAGTCCAGCGCTTGCCCTACTCTCCATTTTCAAAGGTAGGAGAAGAGTGAGCCCATTTTTCTCCGGGGACCCCTCACTGTCCATGCTGTAGCAATGGGGGTGCTATAGGACAGAAGACGGGTGTGACTCGAAGCACCCAGACTGCTGTCCCCCTCACCCCGGGGTGTCAAAAGCCATTCCTTTGCTCTGGGATGCCCTTCTCCCTCTCCTCCTGAATTACTTATTTTCAAAGCTCAGCATCAGTCTCGCCTCCTCCAGGCAGCTCTCCTCTCCTTCCCCTCAGCACCTTCTGCATCTCAGTATCATCCCGCGTGCCACTTCCCTGCAGTGTGGGGCCAGTCTCTGGGGGACATCTGGAACAGGTCAGGGAAAGCAGCGGGCAGATATTTCCTGAATGAATGGATACCTTCCCAGTGGCATTGGAGGGGTTACTTAACTTCTCTGAGGCTTGGCCCCGTCTGTAAAATAAAGACGCTAATGTCTATCCCGCAGGGTCACTGCTAATAGACATAATATCGGTAAAGGCTCCAGGCAGACTACTGGTAAGTGAAGAACCACTTTGTAAAAAGCTGTTATTTATTTATTTATTTAGTAATCTCTGTGCCCAACGTGGGGCTTGAACTCACAACCCTGAGGCCAAGAATCTCATGCTCTACCGGGTGAGCCAGCTGGGCACCCCATGTTTGTTGTATTTGATGTTCTAACTATTCATCATTATTACTGTCTTCGGGTCAATTTTGTATCCTTAAGTTTGGCCTTTCCAGATTCCCTGTTAAAATGGAAATGTATTCTGAGAAAGCTAATATCTCAAGGACAGGCAGGACTGACTCACACACGCTCAGCTCTTAGTTTCCCCGACAGCTTCCCCCAGGCTGAGTCACCAGAGCCTCACAAAACACCAGTGAAGGAAGTGTTCTCAGCCTGAGGCTTGGGGAGGTTGAGGTCCTTGCTCATGTTCACAGGCTTTGTTTGGCCTCCAAGCTCCTCCAAGGGCAGCCGCTGGGGAAGCCGGGAGGTGTGCCTCCCTGCCAACCGGGTCTGGTTTCCCCAGGACCGCAACTCTCCGCCTCCTCCTTTCTAGCTCAGCAAACAGCTCCCACAGATCATAGCTTTTCCATCCTTACAATGTATTTTCCAGGATTTGCTTTTCCTGCTCCCAAGGTTCAGGCATCAGAGAAACACGGGAGCACTGCGTGCTGTCCCAGCCCTGAGCCTGCAGAAGGAACAAGGCCCGTTAAGGATCCCACACATCCCCGGGTGAAAAAGGGACTCACTGGGTCTGGGCTTGGTGATTTCCAGGCTCAGCTCTGGGGGCATTCTGACCACCCCCCCATCCCCTACCCCAACCCCTTGCTGATGCACCTCACTGGGAACTCCCCTGCTTTCTCCACCCTATAGCGGCCAACATGGGCTCCGTCTTCAAATGTCCTTTCACTGCTGCTCCCTGGCCAGACCCTCCTGGGTCCTCCCATTTCTCACTCCCTTCAAGTCTGCTCAAACGTGCCCTGGATGCTCTCCATCCCTGACCCTGACAGAAAACAGTGAGCCCCGCTCCTGTGCCTAACACCTTGCTGCCTTATATCCCTTTAGAGAGCTCATTACCACCCGGCTGATGGAGCTGTGTCTTGTTTGGGTGACTGCCCAGGAGAATACAAGCTCCGTGAGGGAAGAGAAGCGTCCTTGCTACAGACATCTGGCACCCTGATTCCCGGGTTGGCTCTTTCGAGGCCCAGCGCTGGCTCCTGGTGTCCGGGATGTGTCAGGCATGAGCCGCACCCCAGAGGCAGTCCTGTAAAGGCAAGTTGTAGCTCCGTGTGACAAGTGATGGCTGGTGCATTTGAGAGGCACGCTGTGTGTAATGGCGGCCAACCAAGGGCTAGAGAGTCAGGTGGACTTGAGTTTGAATCCTGCCTCTAAGATGGATTAGCTCTGCAGCCTTGCTCAAGCCCCTTAAATGTGCTGAAATCACAGGTCCTTACCATTAAATGGGGAGGATACTAATGGAGACTTTGGGGGTGGGATGTGACGTGGCATGTCAAACGCCTGGTGTGTGGTTGACACTCGATGCTTGGGGACTGCAGAAGTGGCACAAAGAGGGATGGATTCAGATTTTGCTGTGGTTAGAGGTGGCTGTGAGAAGCTTCTGAGAGAGGACAGAACTTGAACTTAAAGGGCCTGCAGGCCGATGAGGCAGAAGACAGCACTATAGCCCGGGTGTCTGTGTTCAAATCCTGGCCGTCACCATCGGGTGACCTCAGGCATGTCACTTACACTTGCCACACCTCAGTGTTCTGACTCCTAACATGGGGGTCTAGCAAACACACGGCAAATGTTCACAGCTCTTGCCGTCATTGTTATTGTTGTGGGTGAAGGGAGGAGGTCCGGCCAAGCAGTGGCAGGTTCTGAGGGGTGCAGGTGGCTGGCCATGCTGAGCTTAAGCCGAGTTGAGGGTGAGCCTGGGACAGGTGGTCCTGTCAAGCCACAGAGGAACCCTCACTCTGAGAAATGGGTGTAAGGCCCTCCCGATTCCTCATGGGAGCCAGGAGTGGATGCTTGGTCTTGTCCCTGGTTGACCATGGGGACATTCGGCCTTCAGTCCTTCCCCAAACCCTCCCTTTGGCTCTTTCCAGGAGAGAAACCACAGCATCTTGGTTCAGGTGGACCTCAGCGATGGCAGGATCAGAGGGGATCTTGGGCAGAGCCGTGGCAGGCATGAGCGGCTAGCTCTGTTTTGCAGAAGAGAGGCTCACCTGGGCCACACCCAGGCTCTGGTTTCTGCCCCCATCCCTCCCCCGCTGTCTCTCTGCACATACAGAGGCGAGATCCCGAGGCAGGAGGGGGAGCCCAGTTTTTGGAGACAGAGGCCCCAGTGTAAAGGGCTTGAAATTTCTCTAAAAAAATTTTTTTTTTAAATGTTGTTTTTTCCTATGGTTTGTGTTTTGCTTACTTGGGGGCTACAGAATAAGATCTCTTTCCTTAGTCAAAGATCTCTTTTCCTGTTGGCAATACCTGATGGCATCTGATCCTCCCTACCCACGTGCCAGGGGGAGCCCAAGGCCCTGGTCCTGTCCATTCATGGATGGCGGGTGCCCCGTGAGCACCCCCATTAACTTAAGAGTTTAGCCTCCCTGAGACAGAGGGTCCCGGATTCCTGCCTCCCATCCCAGGCCACGTCCTTAAATCAAAGGCCCATCTCTTCACAAATGGGAACATGGTGGGAAAGTCCAACAGACTTGGCCTTGGGTCACTGTTTTCACTTCCAGGCTTTGGGATGTCAGCTGGGCAGCTCACCAATTAGGTCTTGTTGTCATCTGTAAAGACGGGAATCATATCAAGCCTTCACTGGGTAGTTTTGAGGATTAAATAAGACAATCTATACAAAGTACTTAACATGGGGTTAGCGGGGACATATGACCACCCAGGCACCCATCCTATTTTTATTTTCAAAAAAACTTATTTATTTATTATTTTAAAGAGCGAAAGCGAGTAGGGGAAGGGACAGAGGAAGAAAATCTTCAAGCAGACTCCCTGCTGAGCACAGAGCCCCACACAGGGCTTGATCCCTGGACCCTGAGATCATGACCTGAGCCGAAACCAAGAGTCGGTGGGTGGCTTAACCCACCAAGCCCCCAAGGTACTCCAACAACTTCCAATTTTGAACTTTAAATACCTCTTTAAAAAACTCTATCTTCAAATATAGTCCCATTTTTGAGGTACTGAGAGTTAAGGCTTTTCAGTATGTGAACTCAGGGTGGGTGGTGGGGGAACACAATTCAGCCCATCATGGCCACTGATACAAATGCTTGTGGAAACCCTATATGAGTCACATACCAGGATCCGTGGCTCCTGTCTGAAGTGAGTCACTGGAAACTGGTTTATCCGGGGGGTTAGGTCCAGATGCAGAGAATCAGCTAGTTTGTGTGAGCTGATTCTCCATTCCATTTTACACTTTTGGCCCAAAAGTCCAATTCCCGTGGGCCAAGGGCGCTATTGACTGCTTCCCACTATGGGCGTGATTAGCAGCCTGGCATGGATCTTGGGGATGAGGAGCTGGAGGATTTCCTGTAAATCAGCAGCTTACTGCCCAGTGCCCTCCAGGTGAACACAGTCTCCTTATCTGTTTGCAGAGGGTGGGCTGTGGGTGAGGGAGGCTAAGAGGTGGGGAAGGGAGCGGCAGGGGAGTGAGGGTGCGAGTGTGTTGAGGAACAGTGAGGCTTTTAGTCGCAAGGCTCTGGAGTCCACGGAGAGGGGACCCCAGGGCAACATAGTCCTGTTCCCCTCCACCCCAGACGATCACCTTCCTGGTTCGGTGACCATCCTTCCCGATCTTTAGTTCTATGCCTAGAGATGTACCCATGTGTATCAATTCACGTTTATAAATAAGATTGCGCGTGCAAAGCTACGTAGCATGGGGTTACGTAGCATGGAGTTACACGGCAAGCAACAAGCCTTAAGATTCTGGTAGTCTGCTTCCAGAACTCAACATGTAACCACTACTGTGCTGCTTGCCTCTGCTGTTTTGTGACCTTCTTTTTTTCTTTTTATTTTTTTTTGGTAAATGATTTTTCAGGGCTCTCTATGTTAATCCACACCGATACCACCTGATAGTCTATTTTATTTTGTTTTTTACTAATTTTTAAAAAAGATATTTATTTATTTATTTGAGAGAGAGAGAGAGAGTGAGCACGAGCAGGGGATTGGAGCAGAAGGAGAGAGAGACGCAGGCTCTGTGCTCGGCAGAGAGCACAACACAGGACTCTGGGATCATGACCCAAGCTGAAGGCAGCCGTTCAACTGATTGAGCTATGCAGGTGCCCCGATACTGTTTTAAATTGGAAAAGATTTTAAATGCTGGTACTCCAGTTTTTAAACTGGCCCAGCAATGGGCTAGCAACCTAACATTGAAAGCACTGCTCAGTGATCTGTTGGCAGATGGTCTATATGGTGGGGAAGCTCTTGATAGGATTTTCATCCTGTTTTTCTGAATTTCACCAACTCTGACTCTTCCTTTCATTAATCCTCACCCTCCAGTATTTCCCAATTCTCTGAGAGGAAAGGTAAAAGGCCTGCTAGAACACAACCTGTGGAAGGCCTCACTGCCTCCCCATACTCTCCTCCCATGACTCAGCTTTGCTCTGTCTATCCAGACACATTGCCCTTTCTGCCCTTACCCCAATCACACTAGGCATTTCTTGGCCACGGGGGGCCATGGCCCTGGATGTTTCCTATGCCAGGAATTCTCTTCCTTTGAATATCTGTTTGGCTAACTCCCTCCCTGCCTCAAATCTTGCTCAGCAGTCATCCTCAGCTGCCCTGTATCTGCCCTGTATCCCCAGCCACCTTGGAAGTCACTGCCAATCTCTTTTACCCGCTCAGTTTCCTCCTTAGCACCTGCTCCCTCTACCATATTATGCAATTCACTTACTACGCCTATGGTTGTCTGTCTCCTTCCACTATAATGCAATCTCCACCCCAGGGATTTTTGCACATTGTTTGCCTAAAACAATCCTGGCCATAGTAGAAACTCAATGTATATTTCTTGGATGAATGAATACATTTAAACAAAGCCCATTTTCTCAGATCCCTAGGGGCCTGAGAGTTCATCTAAACCAAGCTCCAGGGGTGCCTGGGTGGCTCAGTCGGTAAGTGTCTGCTTTGGGCTCAGGTCCTGATCTCAGGGTCTCAGGATCGAGCCCCACATGGGGCTCCCTGCTCAGTGGGGAGCCTGCCTCTCCCTCTCCCTCTGCTGCTCCCCCCTGCTTGAGCTCTCTCACTCTCTCTCTGTCAAATAAATAAATAAAATCTTTAAAAACAATGAGCTCGGGGCGCCTGGGTGGCTCAGTGGGTTAAAGCCTCTGCCTTCGGCTCAGGTCATGATCCCAGGGTCCTGGGATCGAGCCCCACATAGGGCTCTCTGCTCAGCGGGGAGCCTGCTTCCTCCTCTCTCTCTGCCTGTCTCTCTGCCTATTTGTGATCTCTGTCAAATAAATGGATAAAATCTTAAAAAAAAAAAATAAGAACAATGAGCTCCTAACCTATGAGGAAATTTCCATTCTCCACTCCCACTGACCACAAATTACACAAGGGAGAAACCTCTTAACAAACTGGGTTCCACTCAAAGACACGAACACGCACCATATGGCACAGAGTCTGACACACAGTAGGTGCTCAAAAACGTGGCTCCTCTTTCCTTTCCCTGGGAAGTGCATCTTTCAGAACACCTGGTGGGGGCGGCTGCTCAGTAAGAATGGTCTAAGATCCTGGAGACTGGATGAGACAATCCAATGAGCACCTGCCGTGGGCTGAGTGTGTTCCCCTAAATCCATGTGTTGAAGTCCTAACCCCCCAACCCCGAAAAATGTGATTATAATTGAAGATAAGGTGTTTAAAGAGGTATTTGAGGTTATATGAGGTCATTAGTGTGAGCTGTAATCCAATCCGATGGGCATCCTTATAGGAGATCAGGACACAGAAGAACATGTGAGGACATAGGGAGAAGACGGCCATCTACACATCAAGGAAAGAGATCTCAGGGGAATCCAACCTGCCCACACCGTGAGCCCAGACTTCCAGCCTCCAAACTATGAGAGAAGACATGTCTGTTGTTTAAGCCTCTAGTCTGGGATTTGTATATGGTAGCCTGATTGGACTGATACAAGCCACAGACAGGAGCAGGCTGACTTCCCATTTATTGAGCTGACATTTTACAAATGAAGGCCTTGTGGTTCTGAGAGGTGAGGAACCTGCTCAGTGTCTTCCCGGGGCCTTCTGAGCCCATCTCCTACTCCCAAACCCCAGGCCCTTTGCATTGCATTGGTCATGGCTAGAGCCAGGTCCCGAAGCAGAAGTGGTCCAAGTAACACCTTTGCCAGGGAGCTTGACCAGGAGAACACCCCCGACACCTGCACCCTCATAGCCAACTCCCTCCCAGACCAGAAGTCTCCATCCATTCAGGAGGGCGCCTTTCTTTCTGGTGAGCTCTGGGGAGGGTGCCTGTATATTCCTCCCAAAATCCTGGCTCCAGGGAAAAAAATGTACAGGACCATTTCCTTTGGGGCTTGTGATTAATCTAAAACCAGCCCTCATGAAAGCAGCTACAGTGATAAATCCTGAAGATGTTTATCCTGAGAATTCCAGGCCTAATTTACGGTTGCTCCAAGCAGCACAGTCTCACCAGCCATTAGCATCATTATAAGCAGAATAGCGTTGACAATTGACAGCAGGGATATGGTGTAGCGCCTTAGGGTTGGGGTAGGGGGTTGCAGCCCCCTCCGGAGGACCCGAAGCCACTCTTAATCAACTTCCATCCAAGATGGGATTTAACCTAGTCAGCCCCCAGAACTGCATCAGGCCTTGAATTTACTGACAACAACTTGTAGGACCAGGTAGAAACACATAAACAAACACAATTAGGAGGGCTTTCTGTCTTGTTAGTTAAAGATGCACAAAAGGCCAGTCTGAGGCATCGCTGTTGGCCACTGTTGCCACAAACACATCTGGATTCCTGAGAGAGGGTTCAGTTACTTGGGGCAGCTCAGGAGTGCCACAGGGACACCCAAGAAGGGGAATGGAAGGAGGAGACAGACCTGGACATGAGCCCTGGTTCCCTGTACACAGATGAAGGAGTGTGGGCAGGGCCAGTAACCTTTTGAGGTGACTCTGAGTGTTCAGGGTTGGGGGAGGGGTCTTACGTGGACACAGTAGGTCCCCAGACAGACAAGCCCCTCTTCTTGGTACAGTTGTCTTTCTAGAACCCCCTTCCTTCCACCCTCCAAGTGATTGTCAGTAACTGGTGAATGCACTCATTCACCGCTCAGTGCACTGATTTATTCTGCCAAAGTGTGCCATGTGCCTGCCATGTGCTGGTGCGCCATTAGGCTCTAGGCAATATTCCAAGTATTAGGCCCCTCCTTTATCATTGGAATCATTTGAATGCTGCTCTTTGACTGCTGTTGAACAAATAGGTAACATTAATAATAATTCTTGAGTAGTTTCCATGGCCAAAACGTTTATGTCAGTGCTTCCCCTTTCCAACAATCCCTGGAAAATCTGCTCTTTGTCCTAACCCCATTTCTACAGCATAAAAAGCCCCACTGGTTATTTCTGTTCTGAAAAGCTCTTAATCGACTCCATCTCCTCTCTGAGGCCTTTCTTCGACTTTCCCTCAATATCCAGCCTAGACGGTTCATCCCAGGGCAAAGAAATCTGTAGGAGTATTTCTGTTCTGAAGATTGCCTAGGAGCACTGCTTAAATCACCTGGTCCGACCAGACCCACCTTCGCTTCTAGGCCACGCCCATGTCTCCTTCATGGCCACGCCCATCTCATCTTCCACTAACTAGCTCCCACTCCCGGCATGGACCTTCTATGTATTTTTCTGCATACAAAATCCCGATGCCCATTTAGACTAATTCCCTTACCCACAAATAAATCCGAAAATGGCTTGCCCGAGGAGACAGCAGATTCCCCATACTTCTTACTCCCATCATTACCGCCTTCTACCCACTATCATCAAAGAAACACAGGCACACTGTAGGAAACTGGGAGAGAATGTTAAAAATCCAAAACACTACGAAGTTTCTATGCCTCATTCCACTATTTCCTTCTTTATTATTATATTTAGAAATTTTTATTTAAGTAATCTCTATCCACAAGGTGGGGCTTGAACTCATGACCCCATGATAATGAGTTACATGCTCTAGCTGCTGAGTTAGTCAAGCATCCTGGCTTCTTTCTTCTCTCTCTCTCTCTCTTTCTTCCTTTCTTTTGAAGGTTTATTCACTTATTTTAGAGAGAGAGAGCATGAGGGAGTGGGGTGAGGAGGGGCAGAGGGACAGGGAGAGAGAGCCTCAAACAGATTCCACGCTGAACACAGAACTGGATGGGGAGCTCCGGACCACGACCCCGAGGTCACAGTCTCAACTGAAACCAAGAGTAGGGCACTTAACGACTGTGCCACTCAGGTGCCCTGGCTTCTTTCTTTATAATAGTGTATTTTTTTCTTTATGAGCTTAGTAGTAGTTTACATATACAATTTTGTGTCCTGTATCTGTAATAAATGATCTTACATATTATCCTTTTCTTTATAATGATTTTATAAATCTTGTTCTCAATGGATGCATAGTAATCCCTGCTGCAGATGTCCCATCATTTCTTAGCTAGTCTTCAAATTTTGGGCATTTAAATTGTTTCCTGTAACAGATGAATATAACTGCATCAGTCTTTGCCTGTATTTTGAAATATTTCCTAAGGATGGATTGCACTAAGTAGCTATACAAAAGTGAAAGATCACCAACCTTTTTATTTTTCAATGGTGGTAAAATATATATGATAGTTACCATTATAATTGTTTGTAAGTATACACTACAATGGCATTAGGTACCATTATTATGCAATCTTCACCATGACCCATAGTTTTCCCATCTTTCCAAACTCAAACTTTGTGTCCATCAAATACCGACTCCTATTTCCCCCACAGTTGGTACCCACCATTATACTTTGTATCTGTACATGTTTGACTATTCTAGAGACCTCCTGTAAACGAATCATATAGTGTTTGTCCTTTTGTGCTGGCTTAATTCATTTAGCATAACATCTTCAAGGTTCATTCATGTCATAGCATGTGTTAGAATTCCCTCCCTCTTATGTGAAGAATATGGAACTCTTGTATACAACTGGTGGGAGCGTGATTGATGCCACTGTTACGGAAAACAGTATAGAGGTTCCTCAAAATCACCAAATCCAGATGATTCAATCCAAACATTGAAATCCAGAAATTCTGCTTTTAGGTATATATTTGAAGGAAATAAAATCAGTGAGTATCAGATATTTGCACTCCCATGTTCATTGCAGCGTTAGTCATAGTTGCCAATGTATAGAAACAGATGAATGGATAAGAATGATGTGATATATATATCATACCTTTCTCTCTCTATACACACACACACATAATGGAATATTTCTCAGTATTAAAAAAGAAGGAATTTTGCTATTTATGATAATACGGATGAACCTAGAAGGATTTTGCTAAGTGACATAAATCAGACAGAGAAAGACAAATACTTTTTGATGTGACTTATATGTGGAACCTAAAAGGGAAAAAAAAAAAAAAAGCAAACTCCTAGAAATAGAGAGTAGAATGGTGGTTGCCAGGGCCTGGGGTTTGGAGAAATGGGGAAATGTTGGTCTTGGGTATAGACTTCTAATTACAAGATAAATAAAGTCTGAGGATCCAAAAGGTGACTACAGCATGGTGACTGGAGTTAATAATTCTGTACTGTGTACTTGAAACTTGCTAGGAGAGTAAGAACTTCTATGTTCTCAACACACAAAATAACTATGTAAGCTGATAGGCTAATTAACTCGATTGTTGGAAATATTTTGCAATGTATATCAAATTGTTACGTTGTACTCTTTAAATACATACAATTTTATTTGTTAATTATACTTCAGTAAAGCTGGAAAAGCAAAGCAAGGCAAAACAAAACAAGACAGAAACTGAACATAATGTCTTGATAACAAGGAGGAATGATAAAGGACCAATCTAAGCCCATTCTTGGGGGAAAAAATTCTCTGTCAGCTACACTGTGTTCACATATGGAGGACCAGAGGTCAGCCTTAGATCAGTAGCTGATCAAGTCTTATGTTTCCAGTTGAATTATTAAAAAAATTTTTCAAAATTTCTGGGGTGCCTGAGTGGCTCAGTCGGTTAAGCGTCTGCCTTTGGCTCAGGTCATGATGGGGGGGCATTGGACTCCCTGCTCTGCCCCTCCCTCTACTTGTGTTCCCTCTTTATCTCTCAAATAAAATCTAAAAAAAAAAATATATATATATATATATATACATATATATATAATCTAAAAAATATATAATATAAATATAATCTAAAAATATATATAATCTTAAAAAAAAAGAATTTCCTCCCCTTTTAAGGCAGAATATCCCATTGTATGTATAGACCACATTTCATTTATCCATTCGTGCATTGGCGTTTGCGCTGTGTTCACTTCTTGGCTACTGTGTGTAGTGCTGCTTTGAATGCTAATGTGCACCAATCTTTTAAATATTCTTGATAAGCTTTACCATCTGGAAAAGTTATAACAACGTGCCTGTCCTCTTGCAGTGGGCATACCGTACCTATGTTACTACATGCAGCGTTTGATGGCGATTTTCAAAATAAAATACCTGTGAATATTGAAGGGGGTGCTGTGATTAACTTCAAAACAGGAAAAGGCATTTATCTACTTACCCGATTATCACGCTTCCCCATACACACTCTTCTTCCCTCCATTTACCTAGTCACCTACATGTCCATCTGTCCACCCTCCTATCCACCTGTCCACCTGCCCATCCACTGGCCTATCCACCCCACTTATCCAGCTGTCCACCCTTCCGTCTCCCCACCCGTTGTATTATTTCTACTTCTGACTTCCTGGGGCTTTCATGTACTTGTTTATAATACAACAGAATAGAAAGAGAAAAAATATCTAAGGATGTTTCTCTCTGTCCTTGATTCCTTCAGGGGCATCTGAAAGGTAATGCTTTCTTGGGCTCTAAGTCATCTCCTCGCTCCCTAACCCTGGCCTCCAGTCTTTTTGAAATTACACCACTGAATCTGTTCTGTGGGGGTTAAATGTCCTTCCTTCCTGGCACAGCCCAGCTTCCAGTACGTTAGGAAACTGTGCTCACTTCTTAATGTGGGCTTTCAGCCTCACCAAGGTACAGCCCTCCCTTTGTTGTTTATCAGGCTGGGGGCTTAGAGGCAGCTGCTTGTGGTCCTGGTGTGGGGGGGGTGGGGGGTGCGGAGGGGGTGGAGGGAGCGTGGTGTTAGGGGGCACACTGCAGAGGAGTTCCTAAACTTTGAAATATCTCCCCTTGGCAGACAACACCTTGGGCCTAGAGCTAAGAGAATTAGAAGGCATTCACCAAAATTTAGGGCTAGTTTTATATCTGCAGTGTTCCACTTTGTAAGGAGAGATGGGAGGTGTTTGTGTATGGTTTTTTTTTTTTTTAAGATTTTTAAAATTTTATTTATTTGACAGCAAGGGAGAGCATATAAGCAGGGGTAGTGGCAGGTAAAGAAAGAAGCAGACTCCCCACTGAGCAGGGAAGCCCAATGTAGGGCTGGATCCCAGGACTCTAGGATTAGGACCTGAGCCAAAGAAGGACACCTAACTGCTTAACCAACTGAGCCATCCAGGCGCCTCTGTGTTTTCATGTAAATGTAAATGACAGGCATATTGTATGGGGACATTTCCAAGGAAAGAATAGAAAACCAAAATATTTACAGCTCAATCAATTCCCTAGAAACCACTCTAAAATAGACACAGGAAGAGAGTCCTTTTCAAATAAACAGGATAAATAATGAGGAAAAAGAAAAGGCATTTTAGAATCAGGTCTAATTGGTATCTAAAATGAAGTCAGCAATAACAAGCCGGCCCCAGAGGGGGCTTAACAAGTAATGAGACTTTTAAAAAACTAGTTTCCCAGCTAAAAACAAACTGTAGAGAAAGGTTCACGGTCATTGAGTTGCTGCGCACGTCTTAGAACAGAGACACTTCCAGAGACTGAGGGAGGTCTGTGCACCCTGTCAGCTGGATCCTGACATCCCCTGGGAGGGGAAGGCTCTCGGGCTTTGGGCAGGTGGCCCCACCACCTGAGAGCGGTACCGCCCCTCGGAGCCCTATCAGTCCAGTGGGAACTTGGGACAGAAGTCCTTTTCTAAGATCTAACTCAGGACTAAGATGAAATAGCGTTAAAGAGGTCCAGCCTGGGACACCAGCTATGAGTCCACACACCCGCTCAGCTCCCACCCACCCTGGAGAGCTCCCGGCTCCTACCTCTGTTGGTGACACATGGCCGCAGGTGGCAGGTGACCTTGAGACCATCGTGCCCTGTCTGGCTTCGGGAGGCTGCACCCAGAGCATGTGTATTTTAGAAACATGACTTTACTGCTTCCCATTGCTCCCTTTGCCAAGTACTCACCCGGCTTTCCGGGAGCTGTTTCACTCTTTTGTACCTGACAATCCAAAAGAAAAAAAGGAAAAAAAAATGCAGTTGATTTTAATTTTCTCTTTTCAAATGAACGTTGGAGACTGAGATGGGTCAGTGCTTGCCCTCAGAGAGCCCACATCGTCCACTTACCTCCCCGGGGACAGACTGCCACAGCAAAACATTTCCAGAACTTTCCAGAAAGGCTGTCCACTGCACCTTCAGAGATTCTCACAACCACTGCTTCTCCAGGGAGTTATCAGCCTACTGCTTCTTTCCTGGAGTTATCAGCCTACTGTGGATAACAAATGTTGCAGTGGTCCTTGGGAATGGAACCTCCCAAAGAGTGGCCCGGTGCCAAAGAAAGACAACTGCGTACACACAGAGGATGGTCGCACCTTTCTCATTGGTCTTTCATCCTTTCTCAGTTTAATTTTAGAAGTGTTCTATTCTTTAGTGGTTTTTTTTTTTTTAAATTCCCTCTTTCCGTCTCTCTTTTCTTATTCTTACATTCTTAAATAAATGGTCCTTGTAGTAGTGGATTCTTTATGAGCAGGATCATATCTGTCTGTCTTAAGTCTTTCCAAGCATCTGGCCTCCCTCCCCACAGAAAGAAATTCTGGCTTGATAAGAATTTCCTTGGCATTTCCAGCCGGGGAACCTCCTTCAGCAGACACTGTTGGCAGGAGAGGGTCTCCCCCTCTGCTTGGGGTGCAAGCAGGCGTTGGGATGTGGGCGCTTTCCTGGGGGAATATTTAAATTTAAATCAGCCACTAGAATGAAGCCAGTGACGTGCCAGGGATGTTTTGCCTTTGAGGTTAAAAAACCTCTTGCATTCATATTAGTGCTTCTGAGCCACAAGTAGCAAAGTCTGCAGAAATATATTTTCACAGGCAGGAAATCCCCAGGCTAAAATGTAAATGCCCTACCTGAGGGCACTTCTCACTCAGGCTTTTGAGAAGGAAGATGTGAGAGGAAATCACAGGACACTTTACAACATGCTTATTACTCTAGGAAAAAAGTCCTTGCTGAATTCTTTAGATTCTAGAAGCAAAAATGTCTGTGCTGCATTAACACTCCCTCCCTCCGCCCACCCCACTGCCCCTAACTTTGGTCACTTCCCAAGTATATCTACTCTTTTCCTTAAAAACAAGAGATTCTTCCTCCTCTTCCATTTGTGCAACTCAAGCTGGCAATTGGGAAAAGTTGTAATTACCGAAAACATTAGAATCGCTTCTTACTGGGGATACAGGATTCCTAGCCCTGTAGCTGTTTCTGGCGTTCTCTTCTCACGCTTCCTGCCCTCCTAAAGGCCCACGGCTAGGCTAATGTCTGTCTTTTAGCCATTGTGAATTGAGTTTGATTTGCGTGTCGCTGAAAACAAAAGGGAAGGTCTTAGGAAACATACTTTGCAAAACCCAGACCTCCCTTTGCAAGATATAGGGGTTGTTTGGCCATTGAGGGCCAGGGCAGGCTGGTAGTTCTCAGGTTCTACACACGAGGGCGCTTTGGGACCCCACTGCACACAACCCTAAGGACTGCAGGGCGTTGTGTGGGATAAATTTTAGTAGAAGTATTTCATATCCAGACCTGCTTATTCTTGGCAAAATGACTTCGGACCACAATTAAGAAGAGAGAAAGTTATATTCCTGTACGTTTTTTTGTCTTCCTTGTATGTTTGTTTTCCTTAGTTTCATTTCTTAAAGCCTTCAAAGGAAGGAATCAGTGCTGTCCAAAAAACTTGGATCATTTGCACAGCCAGAGTCCACAGTGGACAAAACTTGGAAATGGCCCAAGATTGCCATCCCATCTCAATATGTAAGTAACCAGGTGGTAAAGGTTCCAACATGAACTGTACCTTCTTCCTGTTCATTCTTATCTCATTAAAACCATGTCCGCCCTTACCCTCTGCCCCAGACTCGATTTCTAGAGTAGAGCTAAGCCAGGCTTTGAGAGAAATGACAATGAGATTGAATTCATTCCCACCAAGCCATGAATTAATCACATTATGCTTACCTTAACCCTTTCAGAAATAAAAACAAAACAAAACAAAAGAACAAAACTTAATTCCAGAGAAGGTGCCAAACTTTAGGCTATAGTAAATAGAACTCAAACATTGGTTCAGATACAAGTCATTATGTTAGATGGCTGTGGGCTAAAATCCAGATTTTATCATACAATGACATTGGGAGAGTCACTTTTCAATAATGGACTCAGCAAATATTTATTGAGTGCCTACTGTGTGCAAGGCACCAGGGATGCAATGATGAGCAAAACCAGATAGGGACCCTCTTCCCAGGAACTAGGGGGAGAGGCTGATGTAAAGCAGTCATAGAAATGCAGGTAAATTCACGATGGAGGTAAGTGCTACTATGGGGGTTACCAGTGATGTTCTCCAGAATCCGTTCCCTCATTCCTTGTCAGACACATGGCAGGACTGCACTTTTCCATACCCTTTGAGGTTAGATGCAGCCATGAATTGCTTTGGCCAATGAGATGTGAGCATGAGTCATGCTCAGGAGTGATGAGTGGGGGCTGTGAGGGCTGGTGAACCATCTGCCACATTCCCTCCCCACTGCTCTGGTCCATGTGGGAGCATGGATGGAGGGAGAACTTCTGTGATGCCTGGCTCCCAGGGTGACCATGAGGAGCTAGCCCTGCCCCCTCCCCCCTACCAGCCTATAGTGAAAACATACTATGAGAGAAAGCTCTTGGAAACCATTGAACTTTGGGGCTTGGTTTTTGCTGCAGCAGAGCCTGGCCTATACTGACTGATAGAGCTCTGGTAGACAGGTATGTGGTGCCATGAAAGTGAGAAATAGAGAATAGGTGGAGTAGAGGAGGGCAGGAAGTTAGGGGAATGTCTCTGAAGATACGTCTGAGTTGTGATCTGAGGAATATATGGAGGGGTCCTGGAGGAAAAGCATTCCAGGTTTTGGACAGGGTTAGAAATGTAGATGGAGGGTGTCTGGGTGGCTCAGACAGTTAAGTGTCTGTCTTTGACTCAGGTCATGATCCCAGCGTCCTGGGATGGAGTCCCCCATCAGGTTCCCTGCTGCAGGAAACCTGCTTCTCCCTCTTCCTCTACCTGTCCTTACTGCTGGTACACTCACTCTCTCTTTCTCAAATAAATAATTAAAATCTTAAAAAAAAGAAATAGAGATGGAGAGAATTGGATGAATTAACCTATTTTAGCTAGTTGATAAGATGGGCTGATAGGTTTATTGAGAGAGGAAGCAGTTGCAGAGGGAAGGCTCTCAGCTCAGAGCCTGGGATACAGTAGGTGCTCAGTGCATAATAATAACTAACACTTATGTGTACACTAAGGGGTGTGCATATATGAACTCATCCAATCCTCACACCATCCTATGATTTAGGTACCATTATTTATGTATTTTTTTAAGTTTATTTTTTTATTTTTTTATTTGAGAAAGAGAGAGAGAGAATGTGGAGAGGGAGGGGCAGAGGGAGAAGCAGACTCCCCACTGAATGGGGCTCTATCTCAGGCCCCCAGGATCATGAACTGAGGTGAAGGCAGACATGTAACCAAATGAGCCACCTAGGCATCCCAACTAATGGACCTTTAATCCAAGGCAAGGACATTAATAGGGTCAAGGGAGTAGAAATTGGAAGATGTCTTTGGAGAGAGATGTTGGCTCCGGGGGCTAGAAATTGGGGAATGCTGCCTACAAATCCCAAACCTGGTAAAAAGTCACCCTAAGGATCGCCAGAGGGCTTGCCATGTGCCCCTATCACTGGGACAGAGCATCAGCACTTGCTGTTGCTAGAGGATGCTGAAGAGACCTGTGGCGACAGAGCAGGTTTCCTGGCCAGGTGCACAAGGGGGCAGAGACCGAGGTACTCACGATGAAAGATGTTCTCCTGTCCCTTACCATTCTTCCTTCTCTGTGCTCCGGATCTGGTGGGGTCAGGAACAGCAGCCAGCAAATAGGGGAGTCAGCGAGTGAGGGACAGAAAAGGATTATGAAACCCCCTCTTCCCAGGACAGGTGCCAGGTCTGGAGCCTGCCCAGGCTGGGGAGTGGAGAAGTCCCAAGTTTACAGTGAGTCTCGACGTTGGGTTATTACCCGGGATTTGATCTTTGTGCTGAACTGAGACCGTGTTTGTGACTTATAGGGGCGGTGGAACTTTCTACTAGGTAGGAGGGAGCAGAAAAGGCCTGGATGGATGATGGGGGTTTTCACCAGCAGGAGATAAAGGACCGGTAGGAGGGAGTGTAAGAAACAGGACCAGAGCCCCCTTGCTGATGGAGCCCATGAGTCTGTCCTCTGTGTTTGATGCTCTGGTGATGTGATTTTGTGCTAACATGTGTCACTCTTGAATTAGTGTGTGTGTGTGTCACTCCTATGACCCTCTGCTCCGTGAGGACAGCACTGTGTCTGTGTTGTTCACTGTTTTGACCAACCCCTCCCTGGGGCTGGCACATAGATGTTCAATGAGATGTGCTGAGAAAATGGATGAAACATGTAGCTGTCCAAATGTCCGGCTGCCTGAGCATTTATTTCTGGGTGTGCCAGGCACCTGCCCTGCCTGACATCTGACTCAACTTCTGTATTTGTAAGACAGAAGGGTTTAATGACCCCTCCCTCAGGGGAGGTGGGGAGGGCCCTGGGGCTGGCGGGACGGCCTTTGGGTCTACAGCTTCTGCTCCATAAATTGACAGCTGTGTGACCACAGACAAGTCACCAAGCCAGTAACGCTCCTGGAGTGCCTACAATGTGCCAGAGGTGTTTGCATGCTTTACAGACATTAACTCATGTACTCTTCACAACAGCTGTAGACCATTCTGGTCCCCATTGGATGGTGGAGGAACCGGAGGCACGGAGAGGTTCCAAACCTTGTCTGAAGTCACAGAGTGGACAGTGGCAGAGCTAGTCTAGAAATCTGTGCTCATCAGCTCGGGCTGCCGCGGCAAAGTGCCTCAGGCCAGGGACTTCACACACCAGAAATGCCTGTCCTCACAGCTCTGGAGGCTGGAAGGCCAAGATCAAGGTGTGGGCAGGGCTGGTTTCTGCTGAGGCCTCTCTCCTTGGCATGCAGGTGGCTGTTCTCTCCCTGTCCTCACCTGGCTGGTCTCTGAGCACTCTTGCTGCTGGGCTCTCTTCCTCTTATTCTAAGGATACTAGTCCTCTTGGGTCAGGGTCCCACACTCATGACCTCATTGAAACTTAATGACCCCTTAAATGCCCCATCTCCAAATAAAGTTATGTTTGGGGTTAGGGTTTCTCAATATGAATTTGGGGGGAACAATCCAGTTCACAGCAGCTCCCAGTGTGCTCCAGATTTGAGGTTCCTACACCCTCCCTCCCCTACCCGAGGGCTCTTTTCTCTCCATCTTAATTTTATCCCATATAAAGGGATAAGTGTTATGTTATCTGTATGAGAAATTTGTCAGAGCACAAGATGAGATGATGTATAAAAATATAAAACACTGTTCAAATATGATGAGATTAAAAATACAAACCTCATAATTCACAGAGATGAGGATGTGCAGGTTGATGTTGGGGACCCTATGTTGGCTGGCCTAGTTAGAAAGATATGCTTTTTGACCGTCTCTTGAGACAAACTCCAATAGTCAACCTTCTCAAGGATGTCTGTCTCCTCTTGCTCACCCTTTCCCATCATCCTCCCTGTATTAGGCTATCTTCTGGAACTCATTCAAGATTCAGCCTCAAGTGTTGCCTCCTACAGGAAGCCTTCCTGGATCTCCCTAGACCTCATCTCCCTCCAGCCCTTGTGTCCCCTTGGGGACACACAACACAAGTACTCAGATGGGCTTCTACTCTGCAGCCTCTCCCCAGAACAAAGCTCTGTGGACAGCATGTCTTCATCTATTATTTTCTGTTGGCTACGGGGTCTGTGCTGTGCCTGGAACACAGGCTTTGAGGACTGCAGTGTTTGGGGAAGTGGCCTGCATTTCGTCCTTTCCAGCATACTCCTCCATTCCGGCAGACGCTTAACTGACTGAGCCACCCAGGTGCCACAAAACACTTCTCTTTTCTGACTTCAAAGCATTGCATGCCCTCCCTACAAAATTCAGCAAATTTGAAGAATCATGTGCAAAATCCAGAGCTGTGATTCCACTACCCGGATGCTTTCCTTAAACAAAGTTCTTTGCTCTCCTTTCCCCCTGCACATCTATTTTCTTGGAGTGACTCTCACGACTCTATGCAAGCAATTTTGTATCTTGTTATTTTTCTCTTTTCTTCATATTCTGTCGGCCATATTCACACATCGTTAAAAAGGCTTTGTTAATGCCAATTTCATTGATGGCTGCACATTCTGTTGTGTGGGATGTTCTTTATTTTCCCACCCTTATTCCTGTTATAAACTCCTCATTTTCACTGTGTGCTCTTCTTTCTGGCTCTGCTCTGCTTTCCCCTTCAGTGAGCCACCTGTTTATTCACAAGCCCACAAACTGGTCAACACGCTTTGTTCTTAGAGAATCATAGAATTTTATGTATGCATTTTCTTTCATCCTGAGGAACTCCAAGGCCTTGAAAGGAGGGGATCGTTCGCCAGAAAGTGACTTTGCCTGGGAACCAAGTTTTTATTGGTCCCTGGCAAGTGAGTAGACATAAAATATAATCAGCCCCATCAACAGATGGAAACACTGAGGTATAGAGAAGCTGTTTGCTTCTCCCAACGTGACATATGCATTTTGATTGTGGGAAGTAGTAGGAACTGACTCTTTTCTTCCCACTGGCTGATGTTCTTGTCTATCAAACTCTCATTAAGAGTAAGTGCCTTAGTTCCTTTTCTCTTTCATTTAAACAAGGACTAAATAAGGTGCCTCAAAACCACAACAATCTTTATGAAAAATGTTCCAGGGGGACAGCCTGGAGATCGTGTAGACATGGAGCTCTCTTCAGTATCTCGATTTGCACATTTCTACTTGCTCCCTCTCTGTGTCTCACCCCCAGACTTGGCCATACTGTCTCCTCTGTCTGGAGTGTCCCACTTGACCTCATACTAAATCCTTATTTAGTTCTGGGACACATCTTAGGAGTCACTTTATGTGGGAGGCCATTCTGTGTCCCCAGGTTGGAGTCCAGGGCCCCTTCCCCATGCTTGTCTCTGGTAATACCTAGTTGTCACATCCTGACCCCGTCTGCTGCATCTTTCCCACCACTGAGCTGGGCCTCCGGAACACAGTCCACAGGACAGAGATGGCACATGTAGGTGTGAATGAATGAATGAATCTCCATGGTCACAGAGGTCTACTGTGTGGACTTTAGAGGCCATAAAATGGAAAGAGACAAAAAGAGACAGAAATTTTAGGAGAGGAGAAGATAAAATGAAGTCAAATGGAGACAATGGCAAGTATGCTAAGATATCCAGTTGATTTGGACATCTGGCCCACGTGGTAGGCAGCTTTCTTACCATAAAGGACACTTGCCTGTGGTTCATCCACCCATGTTGTCATATGTGTTGGTCCTAGTGAAGTAGTCCTTGATCTGTCCTCTGTAAGATCACATCCATGCTGGTCTCATTTGGGAACTTTGAGCCGGGTGATTCCATCAGGATACCATGACCTTATGGGGCAATTTGTAGGCAGCCAGATGGTGTCCCTCTGAGGTAAGTGTTTGCTTAGCACCTGTAGTAGCCAGTTTCCAAACCCAGCCCCAATGACCCTCACTTCCTGGTATTCGTGTGTAAGCCTCTCTGCTTGAGTGGGGGCTGCACCTAGTGACTTGCTGGTAACGTTATGATATGAAAAACATGGAGCAGCCTGCATGGCTCAACCAGCTGAGTATCTGACTCTTGATTTTGGCTCAGGTTATGATCTCAAGGTTCTGAGACTGAGCCCCGTGTTAGGCTCCCCGCTCAGTGGATATCTGCTTGAGATTCTCTCTCTCTCTCTCTCCCTCTGCCCCTCCCCTGCTCTCTCTCTCTCTCAAAAAAATAAATACATCTTTAAAAAGAGAATATGGTAAATAGGATGTGATGTCACTTCTGCTGTTAGGCTCTAAAAGACTGATTTTCATCTTACCAGTGGATTCTTTCTATTGACTTCCTGGCTTGCTGCCTTTGATGAAGTCATCTGGAACTTAGGAGGGGCCCACCAGGCAAGAAAGTGAAGGTGCCTTCCAGCCAACAACCAGTGAGGAGTCGAGGCCTCGGTCAAAGGCTGCGAGGACCTGAATGCAGCCAGCACTTCCTGCATGAGCATACCCTTCCCCAGTGGAGCCTTCAGATGAGACCACAGTCCCTGGGCTGGTACCTTGGTAGCATCCAGTAAGAGACTGTGCAGAAGAATGCTCAGCTAAGCTGTGCCTGGATTCCTGACCTACAGAAACCATAAGATTACAAATGCTGTCTCAAGCTACTAAGTCTTGGGTCATTTGCTATGTAGGAATACATAACTAAGATAGCACCCATTCTGTGCCATTGACTTTGGTGCTTTCTGAAGGCACCTCACATCCCTTTGCACCCTTTGCATGATCTTCCCCACACTGCTACTTCCCAGGGGATAGACAGATAAAGACTATAATTCGCAGACTCCCTTGCATCTAGGATTCTGGGTAATTTAGGTTCTGCCGACAAGATGAACTGGTGCAACATTTTTTTTTTTTTAATTTTTTATTTTTTATAAACATATATTTTTATCCCCAGGGGTATAGGTCTGTGGTGCAACATTTTGAAGGCAGAATTTTCTTCTGTGGCAATGGCAGCTTATGCTTTGCTTCTCAGTTCCAGGGTGTGGGGATGCTGGGGCATCAGCAGGGAGTTCCTGAACTCCAACAGGGAATTCAGAATCAAAGCAGTGATAAGGTGACTTTGAAACCAGAAGTCCAGCAACAGTTCATAACTTCCACAACTGCAGCCCACCCAGCAGTTTTGTAAACACCTATGTCCTCATACTGAATACCTTCCTGAAAAAATATTTAGACACGTTTCTTCTTCCTGCACTGAACTCCGCTGATATAGTCATTCACTGTTCAAGACCCTGGGGCTACAGGTGAACCTGACATAATTCCAGACCTCAACGTGCCCACACTCTAGTGATGGAGACAGAAGTTAGAAAGTACTTTCATTCTAACGTAATTGTTTCCTAGCCCCCAACTCAGGGTCAATTTGTTATGAAGTTAACAAAGCAGATACTTCACTTGCATGGGTCCCTTCCAAGGTTCCAAGAGAGTTGCAATTTTGTTTTCATAATTTTGTGGAGTGTTTTTCCTTTTTTAAAAATACATTTCATTTAAAATTTTTAAAAAAGATTTTGTTTATTAATTATTTAGAGAAGGTAAGTGGGGAGAGGAATAGAGGAAGAGGGAGACAGGGAGTCTCAAGCAGACTCCATGCTGAGTGCAGAGCCCACCATGGGGCCCCATCTCACCACCCTGAGCTCATGACCAGAGCTGCAGTCAAGAGTTGGACAGTTAACCAACTGAGCCACCCAGGTGCCCTGGGTTTTTTCTTTCTTTCTTAATAAGCACCTCTCCAGGAACTGTATAAGCTCCTGGCCCCCTGAAACCTGGATCAGACCCTGGCTCTGGGGAATTCCATCCACTTGATGGCTTAGCCTGCCCACCTTGTGATGGAAGTCTCTTAGCCCCATCTAGTCGGCCAAGACTGAGCTTCATAGCTCTACTTGAACATCACTTCCAGGTTGTCTTCTGGCACTTTAAACTTAACCTTCCCTTCAACCCAGGTGCCATCTTTGGTTGAGTGACATTACTATCCATGCATTGGCCCAGTCCAGACACATGGGGTCATCGCTGATGCTCCCTTCTTGGTCCTACCTCGTTCATGGGACTGATATACTGTAGAAAATTTGTGAGAGTAAGAGAGATAAATGAGAATGAGTCACACAGGCAATTCTGTCCCCAGAAGGGTGGCCTCAGAGGAAGGAGCTGCCTGCACCTGGGACCCAGAGAATAGCATCTACCTGAGTGACTCTAGGCAGGAGAATATGATGTGTGGGTTCTGGAAAATGATTCCCAGGTCTAATCCTCACTGCAAGGCAAGGCTGGAACTGGAAATTGGTATCATCAGGTAAGCACCCAGATCATTAAAATGAGGAGGAACCCAGTGACAGGATGAGCTGAAAATGACTGGGAATTGAGGATGGGGTGTCTTGGAGTTCCCCTTTGACATGGTACCTTTACTTACAGCGTTGTGTCTAAGGGCAGTTTCCTCCAAAGCAGATACCGAGGTGAGGACTTGATTCTAGTAATTCATGTGGGCAATAATCCTGGGCGAGGGAAGTGAGGCAGGAGTGAAATGAGCAGGACTCCATTGTGGACAACCAGGACCCAGTGAAGAATACCCACCAGAGTTGCCCACAGTGGTTGGAGCCCCAGGGGATTTATCCTCCAATATTTGTCCCTTATTGCTTGAGGGTGGCTCCTAGAGTGTCACTTTCCAGCACTCCTGGTTTGCTCCATTTGTCAAGCCAGGGGAGCCCCTGCAGCCAGAGAGAGGGAAGTCCTTTGGTGTGTTCTGAGGGCATCTGCAGTGGCCTCCAGGGTGCCAGGTGTGATGGTGGGGCACTGATGTCATTTGCGTCAGGGGCTGCCTCTGGTGTCTCAAAGGCTAGACTCCTTCCCTTTGATGCAAGCAGCCAGTGGTAACCTACTTACTCACCCTGTGGGCAGTGAAGTGCACTGAGTGGCTGGCAGCAGGAACTGCAGGGACTATAGAAGGAGCTCACTGACTTTGAGTCCAACAGACCAAGATGGCAGATGCTGTGGCCTCAATGATCTTCCTGCAGCCAGACTCCCACCTTCCCCAGTTCCCAGCTCCTGCTTGCCCTGCGTATGCTTCCTTGTCCAAAGCAGCTCTTTCAGGGTGCAACAACTGTTCTGCGTGGGTAGCAGGAGTCCCTGTGGCCCCCAGACATGGACACGTCAGCATCTTTGAAGTGCCCTGGCTGGCAGAGCTCCCTGCTATTGTGGGGCCCTGTGGTTCTCTCCTCTCAGCTCCTGGAATGACAAGCTTGCAGGAGGCCCCGGCAGCCTTGGCAGCTGGGCCAATGTTTAGACAGTTTCTTCTGCTGTTTCAATAAGAGCCTCAGTGGGACTGCATCTCGGCTTCACCTCCCCTCCTGTGGCTGGGCGGACTGGCTGCCCAGCATCCGGAGCTTCTTGTAAAGTTCCTCTCAGCGCCCACAGAAGCTTTATAGGCAAGGAATCTTCCAGCGGGCTTCACGGTTCCCCACCTCCTCCTTTTTAGGCAGGCAGCTCCTTTTTCAAATGGCCTTCCTTTGACACTTAGGTGTCAAAGGCATCTGAGCGCAGGGATGACTTTGAAAAACCTCCAGCCCTGGGATTTGGTCTCCTCCAGAGCAGCCATAACCCTGAAAGACAGAATGAGTCCTACATGTTATTTAGGAGGCTCAGAGAAATTCAGTGACTTTCCTCAGGTTGCGCAGCCAGTTAGTGGCAGAATATGGGGGAGAACCCAAGCTTGCTGATTTCAAGTCCTCCAGGACCCAGGTCAGTGAGAGAGCTTTAGAGTCTAGGTGAGTGCAGGGCTCACCTGGACTCACTATCCCACCTTTGTGCGGATTCATGAGAAGTTGAGTAGAAAAGGCTGTGAAATCCCCCACAGAGGTGCAGCTGACAGTGATCACATGCTTTATTTGTCTGTGGGATCTGGGAGCCAGCAGGAGTCAGTGTGAGAAAGAGGCTAGGTGCCCAAGCCGGCAGTCAGAAGAGTTCTGATTTGGGTTTCTTGACTTTCGAGCTGGGTGGCATTAGGTAAGTCTAGACATTTGTGCCTCAGTTTCCTCATCTGTAAAAGAATGACGGTCAACCCACTGAGTTAAGTTAGTGCTAAGCACAATGTCTGGGCTACTTAAGTCCTAGTAAACATTAGCCATGGCTATTACTGACATTATCGTCATTGTTATTTGTCGTCTTCACGAAGGTTCAGTTACATATGACATTCAATAAAGGCTCAATAACAGATAACAGTGATGATTATTGTTGTCCATAGCAGTATTAAACCAGGCACTGGGTTCCTGGTCCCCCAGGTGGAGTGGCTATCCCACAGGAGACGGAAGTCACAACCCAAGTGATAAATGACACCAGGAAACTTGAAGGGAGGAGGGGAAGGATGGAAATACCTAGGGCTTAATTAACTGTGTGGTCTTGAACAAGTCACCTCCTCACTTCAGGGATTTCTTCACTTGAAGAGGAAGAGGTACATTGAGCTGATCAGTCCCTCTTCTGAAATTCTGTCCATCCATCCTTCCACCCACCCTCCGTCCTTTTATCCACGTCTATCTATGTACGTACCCAGGCATCTCCTATCCACCCATCCTTCTATCCACCCTCCTATCCATCTATCCTTGTGTCCATGCTTTCCATCCAGCATCTATCCATCCACATATCCATTATCCATCTATCAATCTACCCATTATCCAGCCACCCATCCACCCATTTATCCATCATCCATCCATCATCCATTCACTCATCCATCCATCCACCAATCCATCCATCATTTATTCACCCATCCATCTATCCATCCACCCATCCATCTACACTCCCGTGCATATGTGCATCCACCCATACCTTCCCCATTCATTCATCCATATACCCAACCATCTACCCATCCATCAACTATACATCTATCATCCAGCTACCCACCCATCCATTAGATGGATGGGTTAGCTGGATGAGCATCTAACCACTCATCCATCTATGCATCTACCCATCCATTCATCATCAATCTACTCATCCACCTATCATCCATCCACCAATTCTCAATCATCCATCTACCCATCTATCCACTCATCCATCCATCCATCCACCCATCATTCATCCATCCACCCATCCATCCATCTACCTATCCATCCCTCATCCATTCACCCATCCATCCATTTACCCATCCATACATCTACCCATCCACCCACATCTACCCACCCATGCACATATGCATCCAACCACCTCTTCCCATTCATTCATCCATATACCCATCCACTATCCATCTATCATCCATCTACCTATCCATCCATTCATCCATCCATCCATCCACCAACCATTAATCCACCCATCCATCCATCCATCCATCCACCCATCCATCCACTATCCATCCAGCATCCTATGTGCCAGGCCCTGGGCTGGGAATTATTAAACAGATGAAGGGGGCTCTAGCCAGGGCACTACTATTGAGGAGTTTCCAGTTGGGTCCAACTTCCCACAGTTGGTCAGTAGGCCAGGCTTCCAATCTCAGGGCTATCTGACTCCCAGAATCACTAGGCCTCACTGCACCTTGACCTTGTGGCCCTTCCTGCCTTCCTAGGCTATCAGACAAGGGCTGGGGGTTCACACCATTCTTCTGCACAGCCCTTTGTCATGTGCCGAGGTCTCTACTCCACATGCATTTCCACTTCTAAACCTTATTCAGTCTTGTGAGGCAGGGCTTCCTAAATGTGTTAACTGGGCAGAGGACTGAAGTTCAGAGAGGTGAAGAGTTAGCCTGGAACGTCCTCTGTGATATCTGTCCCAATGCCCTTTCAAAGATCTGGCCTCTGCCCTCCTGGGCCCTGCACTGAGATCCCCACACTGGGTTCAGATCCTGGCTTTGCATCCCGGGAGAGTATATTGGTCCTGACATCATCTATGAAGTGGGATAATAATGGTCCTCATCTTATAAGGTTGTTTGGGTGTTATCTGGCATAAAGCAAGTAAGTGGTACATAGTACGCTCTCAACTATCAGTCATTTTAATTATTGTGCCTGTGATATTATTGTGCCTATGATATTACTATACCCATGATATTATTCCTAGCATATATTACCTGTCATGGCTGGACAGGTCATAGTTCAATTTTAAGAAGAGGATTGACTGCTCAGTATTTGAAGGATGGATGGATGGATGGAAGGAAGGAGGAGGGCTCCCCCTCAAGGCCACAGATAAGGCCAGTGTGTTAAAAGCTTTTCCACAAATGTGCAGTCTGAGGCTCCATCTCCCATCATGTGAGGTGGGCACTGGGGCCACAGTTAATTTCTTTTACCACAGAGTGGCAGGCATCAAGGCTCATTAACCTGATGAGTCCATGAGCCGGCAGGATTTGTGTAATCTTGTTTTCCCTTCAGCTGGCTTCCCAGGATGCCATTGTGCTCACACGGAAGCCCGGTCACTCCATCAAATTCCCCGCACCAGGAGGAGGCCCTCACATGCCTGAATCCTGCCTGCTCGCAGGAGAACCCTACAAATCACTTCTGTGCTCAGATCTGGCCAGGGGCACCTCACCTCCCCCAGCCTCACTCTGGGTCTGTCCTGTACCCCACAATCTCCAAGACACTTATAAGTATGCGTGGACCTCTCAAGCTGCACAGAGCTGAGACGGAAAGGGAACTCCTGTTCCATGAATGTCCCCATGTGCCAGCAACTTTATTCCCACCATGGGTCTGTCTTCTGGCTACCATGTGGAGGCCTCCTTCAGGGTGACTCTGGAGACTGCAGGGGCTCTACTGAAACCCCAGGGGAAGGAGCAGCACAAGGTCACAGAGGGGCCTTGGGTTTGGGGCTGTGGCCCCCACTCCTTGGTTCCAGAGACCCTGTGCAGTTTTCCTGTCCACGCTTTCTCATATGTGAGTCCAACGCCCAGGAGTAAAAAGCAGGAGATGAGACGATGGCACATAGTAGGAGCTAAGAAAATGTTGGTTCCCCTCTTTCTCACTTGTTGGTGGATTCATTCAATAGTTTGGAACTTGCTAGATGCCAGGCCTGGCAGCTGAGCAGTGATGGGACAGATGTGAATGATACCTCATGAAAGCTATTATTTAATTGTAAGGACAGAAACAATATTATGCTAATAATTTAGGGTCGCCTGGGTGGTACCGTCCGTTAAGCATCCAACTCTTGGTTTCGGCTCTGGTCATGATCTCAGGGTTGTGAGATCAAACCCCAAGTCATGCTCTGTGCTCAGTGGAGTTCACTTGAGATTGTCCTTCTCCCTCTGCTCCTTACCCCTACTGCCCCCAAATAAATACATTTTAAAAAAATAAATTACACTAATAATTGAGTAGTTGCCAGTATGATAAGGGCTATGAGGGGGCTCAGAGAGCATACCAGGGGAACTCATCTTATGGGAAGGTTCCCCTGGGGAAGGGTCTTCTCAAGAAGGTCAGTTTTTTTTTTTTTTTTTTTTTTTTAAGTAGGCTCCAGGCCTAGTGCAGAGCCCAACATGGGGCTCAAATGCACAACCCTGAGTTCAAGACCTGAGCTGAGATCAAGAGTTGAATGCTTATCTGACTGGGCCACCCACGTGCCTAAAGAAGGTCAGTTTCAAGCAGTCAAGCTTGAAGGGGTCAAGCAGTTGAGGGGAGTTCAGCCTTGGCAGGGTGGGGTAGCTCCCAGCAGAGTGGCAGACCGGGCCAGACCCAGACAGGGCCCAGAGTCACGGATGACAGGGAGCAGGGGCTGAGGGAGGAGGGCAGGGCCGGCAGGCAGGGCCTTTGTGCTGCATGAAAGGCTTTAGGATGCATTCCCCACATAGAGCTCTATTTACAAATCACATTTCCCCTATAAAATCCATCACATTTTATTCTTATAGATGTGGCAGGCAATATGCCCTTGGACCTTCTGATGTGGGTGTTTGCAAACTGTACTTTCATTTTTCCACAGTCTGTGTTGTGCTACCTTGTGCAAAAAGCACAGATACATTGTGGTCCTTGTGGGCTCTGGCCAGGCTGCCGAGGACTGAGAGCAAGGGCACAGAAGAGGGTGAGGAAGTGAGGGTCTTCCTCTTTGCAGCCCCTGTGAGTCCCTGGATCATCCCACTGATGCTTGTTTCACAGAGAGACTTTTCTGTTTTGGGTGCTGGTCCCACTGAGCCCCCTCCATGACACCACCTGGTCATGGCTGCGGATGAGAGAGTAGAGGTGGGAGGCTGACCTATGGACAGTGGCCCAGCCAGTAAGAGGTAGGGCCAAGATTCAAACCTCTGCCTCTGGCATTGAACTTTAAGCAGGACCTCTGTGCTTGGTCAGTAAATGATGCGTCATTCCTATGGTGATAACTTAATGCATCTTCCAATGACACCAGGCTTGGACTTCTGGGAGTAACCACAGTCACAGGGGAGGCCAAGAGCTGTGTTTGGGTTCATGTCACAGAGAGGGGCATGGTCAGAAGAGTGTCCACTAGATAAAGTGAGCCAGCCCTTGGGTCTGTCTAGCTCAACCATCAACCTCTCACACACAGGACTGTAGAGCTGGAAGGGACATGGTGTCATTCCAGTCCGAGCTTCTGTGTCTTTGTTGTTGAGGAAACACGCCCTGAATGCTCAGTGAATAGGGGGTGAGGTTGGGGGTGAGGTGGGGCTGGAGTCCAGGATTTTTTGGTCCCATCAGGTGGGCATTCCACCTTCACTCAACCATGTTAGCATGGACGTAGCAGAGGCAACCACATCCCACTTCACACCTTTCCTGGATCAAATGTCCGTACAAACAATCCTGGCACGAGACCCCTCATTAAATGACATCCCATCTCTGGGACTATCCTTTAAGGAAGTCTTGATTTTCGGCTTTCAGCTCTAAATCCCTCATGTGTCAAGAGAGATTTCACGCTGAAACCCGAAACTAGGGCAAGACTGGCAGGTAAGAAAGCCCACGACCAGTAGGGGCTGCTGGTTGTGTGAAGTTGGGTGAGATAGTAAGGTCTCTGGACCTCAGTCTACTGGTCTATGATAATAACGATTCTCTTCCCCTTGACCTCACGAGGAGAAGCTGCTGTGGCCCTTTATTCAATACACATAGATAGTAGGTGGGGAATGACAACCATGGTTTTCATGTGAATGGTGATTTTTCTAAACATTAATATGATCAAGTGACTCCTGTTATTAAAATTTAGCAGTATTTTTTTTCTATCATATTCCATCTTTCATTCATTCATCATTTATTCATTCATTCATTCAACACATAGTGAACAACAGGTGTGTGCCAGGCACTGGTTTAGGTACCAGGGACTCAGTGAGGAGCCAACAGACAAAATTACTGTCTTGTGCTTACAGTATCACAAGGAAGACCGACAATAGACAAGCTGAGGAAGTAAAAAATGCAGTATTTAGGGGGTGTGCAAGGAACACAGGATGTCTTTGGGCCCAGAGTGAGGGCATAGGTGAGAGTCTAAACTGCAGCGAAGGACTGCAGATGTCAAGCCTCACTGTTTTACTCAGCATAAAATGGAGACACTCTGGAGGATTCTGAGCAGAGGAAAGACACAATCAGATTATGTTTTCATAAACTCGCTTGGATGGCCAAGGTTGACAACATACTTCAGTGAGGTCAGGGTGGAAGCAGCAGTCCCAGCTGGAGGGGATGTGGGCTGGCACCTGGCAGGGTCAGGAAGGTGGTAAGAAACAGCAGGATATGGTGCTCTGGTTATTTGGCCTTGGTTGTGTCTTCTCGAGTGGCTCCCGTGGTTTTGTAATTGTGGCGTGTGAGCTCAATTTCTGTGGGCACACTTTGCAGCTGGGGCTGAGGGATGCATTCCAAGGGGATTTTGCAGGTGCTTCCTCCAGGTGCCTCAGACACTACCCCCATCAACACTAGGCTACCAACTTAATTTCTAAAACAATGAACAAATACTGATTCATGGTCATAGTTAGCTGATCTTTTTGGTGAATTTGTCTACTTGGGGTTCTTTGAGCTCACTGGGCATTTCACTGCTAGCACAGAGTATGAGTGCAGACAAGTTGAGGGCATGAGTTCTTAAATGATGATGTGAGAGAGACCAGCATGTCGGTCAGCCCCTCTGGGCTGGTGGAAGGGCTTTTCCAACCTGTCCTTCATTGAAGCTTAGTCTGTTGATGGTCCCTGCTTTTGGTGGACTGTTCAATTCTCCTTTGCTGTCACCTGTGGGGCGTAGGCCTTATCTCCTGACCTGGCTACCTACTAACACCCCAGCCTCTAGATTGCCTAAGCTCTACACCTTTCCCACCCAGGGTGGCCACTGGGCACCTAGTTCTCAGTTCCTGCCTCATTTTTGTGCCCTGGACATTTCCTTTATTAGTTTTTATGACTTCAGTTCTGCATGTCAGGGAAGTTCTGTAGGCTTTTCTCCAGCAAATTGCAGAGTCCACTGTGTTGCCAGAAACCTGCCTGATCACCATCAGTGTCTTCCAACAGGGCTGCTTTAAAGTCTATAAGCATCAGAGTTCCCTTGGGAATGTGAAATGAATAAAATGTATGTTCCTTAGTTTTACCCTGGACTGATCAAATCAGACTTGTGGAATCTGGGACCACACATTTTGAACAAATGCCCGGGATGGATCTTATGCACATATACATGTGAGAACCACTGCTCGTTTGGCAGTTGGGGTTCATCAGCTGACCCAGCAAACCCATGTGCCTCACCTGTAGCATACTTGCACTGCAAAAACTTAATGGGATATGGAAATCAATAAAATGTTCTTTTTCTTCAAAGGGCTCATAGCACAGTTCAGGAGTTGGCCAGCCCTTTCTGTAAAAGGACAGAGAGAAAATATTTAAGACTTTGTGGGTCATATGGTCTTCTTTGCAGAAGCCACCATAGACAATATGTAAACAAGTGAGGGGGCTGTGTCCTCACACATTATATTTACAAAAGCAGGTGGAGGGCAGGCCAACTGTGATTTGCTGAGCTCTGGTGTAGTTCAAAGAGAAACATGCAGGGAGTAAGGGGTGAGCCTGGTTGGCCCAGTCCATGGAGCCTGTGACTCTTGATCTCCTGGTCATGAATTCAAGCCCCATGGTAGGCTGAGAAATTACTTTAAAGAAAGAGAGAGAGAGAGAGAGAGAGAAACATGCCCAAAGGATCATAATGCAAGCCATTGTATCAGAGGTGTGCAAGAGGTGTGGTGGGGCCAGGGGAGGAGTGCTGGGGGTCCGGGGGGGGTTCCCAGGTGAGTTAACACTGGAGATGAGACACCAGGTGGTGGTGGTGGTGGGGCATTTCGGTTGTTGGCATTCTTTGCTATTGTAAAGAAAGCCGAGAGGGCTGTCTTTGACTTTGCAAACTTGTCTGATTCTTCCTTGCGATAAAGACATTTTTGAACTTCGGTAGCCCATTCCCAGGATGCCACAGACTTCCACATATACCCAGGGGCTATGGATGAAGGCACACCTGCCTTCACCCCTTGCCAATGCTGGGCCACTAACTTCATTTCTAAAAGCCCCAACAAATATCAATCTATGATTAAGACTTCGTCTGACCTTTAATCACAAAATTTAAAAAGTTAGATGGAAAAACCTGGCTTGACTTATTATTTTCAGGAGATGTTCCAGTTCATTTGGTAATTGATATATAATTTATCTGTAACATTGTGTAAGGTTAAGGTGTACAAGATACTGATTTGATACACTTGTTTAATGCAATCTGATTGTTATAGCAACCTTAGATAAGAGTTGTACCCATTTTTCTTTCTTAGTGTTAGGCAAGAGAGACTGTGTTTTGGGGAGCTTGAAGAGCCACCCCGAGAGTGATTTCTTGGTGTTGGCTGTAGGAAGAGGGTTGACACCCTATCTCTGCTGTGAGCAGAGTAGTCTGCCCAGCCCACTCTGCTCAGAAATCAGCTTTTTACACCGTGGCTAAATGCACGCCCACATCAGTAGAAAGGAGGCCCAGGGAGTCTGTTTGATCTCAGTGGAAAGCTGGCCCAGGCTGGCATTTTGACATTTGGAAACAGTGAATACAATTACCCATCTGTGGACCAAAAGGGATTTTTTTTTTTCCTTTAAGGGAATTGAAGGTATTTTGCCCGCGGTAGAGTTTCTCTCTAAGAGGCCCCTTCCAACTGGAACAGCGTGAAGGATCTTCCACAAAGTTTAATTCAAGAAAGAGGGGGAAGGAAGGCGGGCTTGTGCCAGAAGTTATGTCTTCCTATGGAGCGGACCTTTTAGTTAGAGAAGGGTGGGAGAGAGAGCAAGCCAGTGAGAGCCAGCCCACCCTTTCAGAGTTAGCTCAGGACATTTGCAAACATCCTTCATCTGTCCCTCATGCAGCCCTGGGAGGCAGGTGTGGTTACTTCATTGTGTACGAATGAGAGCAAGGAGACCAAACCTCCTGTGACTAAGATTGCACAGCCAGACCGTGGCAGGGCTGGGATGTGAACTGGCATTTCCTGACTTCAAATTTGGTTCCATTCTCATGTGATATGAGTTGAATTGTGCACCCCCCCAATTCCTATATTGAAGTCCTAACCCCAGTACCTTGGAATGTGCCCTGACTTGGAATTAAGGTCTTTGCCGATATGTTGGGTAAGATGAAGTCATACCAGAGTAGGGTGGGCCCCTGATCCAACATAACTGGGGTCCTTATTTTTTAAAAATCTACATGAAAAGTCAGAGATGCACACAGAAGGAAGATGGTGTGAAGACACAGGAGAACATCATCTACAAGCCAAGGGATGCTTGAGGCTTCTGGAAGCTAGGAGAAAGGCATGGAACAGATTTTTCCCCATAGCCTTTAGAAGGAACCAACCTCACAACCATGATGTTAGACTTCCAGCCTCCAGAAGTCCTGATGATAAATGTCTGTTGTGTAAACCTCCCAGTCTGTCGTCCTTTGTTACAGCAGTCCTAGGACACTAACACACCAGTTATTATCATAAGGGAAATTGTAGCTCTTGAGGACCTACTCTGTGTGGCAATACAACTTATTGGGACTTGTGTTTTGTTCTTCCCATATTTTTTTCTCCCTGCCCCAAGAAAGCAGGGCAGAGATGGCTAGCTGTTTTCCCCACTTCAAACAACAACAACAACAACAACAACAAACCTCCTCCCTCTGTTCAATAGCCAGAGACTACATTTCCCAGTCTCCCTAGCAAGCAAGTAGGCATGGCCATGTGACCCTATTCCCACCACTATAATGTGAGTGGAAGACAATGGACCACTTTCTGCAACCCTGCCCTAGGAGGACATCGTTTGTTTTCTTGTTTCTCTTTTGCCCTATTCTTGCAGGCTGGAATGTGGCCCTAGATCTGCAAGGATGATCAGCTTTCATTATGTGGGTTTAGAATGAGATGAAAGGCAGTTTGGTCCCTGAGTGGCTATGTGGAGCGGAGACCCAGCCCATGCTGGTCTTCTGCTTTCTTAAGGGCCATTATGAGACAAAGGAAGAACTTTCTGTCTTGTTGAAGCTCTGTGTTTTAGCACCTTTGGGCTATTACTGCTCAGCCCTCCAAACCCTAACACGTATATGTGTTTGTCTTTTGTTGCCTTTGGAGATGTGTTTCAGGCATGAAAGCAGAGGTTGTACTTAGACTACCCGATTAACCCTTTTCCAGAACGGCTTTCTTGGAGTGTAATTGACACATGAGAAACAGCATGTATTTAAGTGCATGCCTGTGAAACCATCACCACAATCAAGATAATGAGCCATCCATTGCCTTGCGAAGTTTTGACTCACTGGATCCCAGAAGTCCTAACCCCTTAGTGGGGAGGGGAGAGATGTGAGCAGTTAGAGAGAAGAGAGATCCTGGAGCTGGGTGTGCAACAGAGGAGATGGGGATCTGTATCAGGAGGCTGAGATTCAGAGGGTTTGGGGATCTGAATTCTTCTTCTTTTTTTTTTTTTTAAGATTTTATTTATTTATTTGAGACACAGAGAGAACACAAGCAGGGAGGAAGATCAGAGAGAGAGAGAGAGAAACAAATTCTCCTCTGTGCAGGGAGCACAACATGGGGCTCAGTCCCAGGACCCTGAGACCATGACCTGAGCTGAAGGCAGACACTTAACCAACTGAGCTATCCCAGGGACCACCAGGAATCTGAATTCTTAAGAAGGCTCTCAACACCCGGTCAGGGTGGCAAAGATCTGGTCTTGAGCCTTTTCCTGGGAGATTTAGAGAGTCCAAGGCGCCAGGCTTCGATTCTCCATCCCATCCTCTTTCCACACGTCTCTGTGGCCTCCCTAAACTGGGTATTAACTTTATGTTCTACAAAGAAAAGAAGGAGAAAAACTTTGTTATTCTTCTGATTAACAGGGGAAGTTGTCCAATTGGCTACACTTGAATTATATCCCCTGAATATTAAACTCAGGCTTCTTTAGTTTTCATTTACTTTATTGGATTGTACAGAGATGTTTTGAAAGAATAAGATGGGACCGGGTGGGGGTGGTATTCTGGGACAGTGGCCATTTCTGCCGCACGCAGAAGGTCAATACTGCTTCCAGAAGACTCAAGTAGTCACAAGAGGATTTCTTCACTCAGTGAAGGGTTTTTTTCTTTTTCTCCCAGACAATATGTGGGTTCATAATTTATAACAAGCCAAAGTCTTTTCTGGTTCCCTGTTTAGAAAATGGGTACTTTGCTAAACAGTTCTTGTTCATGGCTTCCTTCCTGCACAGCAATGTGATTGTCTAGAATATAAATTCTTGGAGGACTGTCCAAAGACCACAGGCACTTATGTTCTCCTCTGCTCCTCAAATGTTGTGATTCTCAGTAAATAACCCACAGCCAAAGTATGGTGTTTTGTTTTGATTTGTCACAAAGAGTTTTCCAGCCTGTTTTTATTACACTGAAGTGAGAGGACCTCAGCCTCCAAGAGCAAATCTTTCGAGCTGACTGTGACATTAGGAGCACTCACTTTGCCTGATGAGGGTCTTCAGGCCCACCGGGCATTGGTCCTACAGAGGCACCAGGGGACGGAGATGCTAGTGTCATGTGCCCCCAGCACAGTCTACACTGGGTGCACCGAGGAAAACTCCAGTAGCAGAGAAGTAGCCATGTGCAGGACTGGGGGACTGCCTGAACCACCAGCACACCACCTGCACTGGACACCTCATGGGAAGGGTGCCCAGAGAGGGGCCCTGCCCTGGGGAAGCTGCACAGACTGAGAGGGAGGGGGGCAGGAGACATCCAGGCAGCAGTCAGCCTTGCTGGAGAGGGGAGTCTTGAACTCACCATGGCCATCTGCCTTTCCATCCCTTGGAACATAGGCAGATCTGCTAACCTGGCTGGACTCCCAGAGGGGACAGGAATGAGTTGCAGGGCCTTTCGAGTTGTCTGTCCTCTGTATCACTGCCATTTGACTTTGGGTGACATTCTCCTGACCTTACCTGGCAAAGGAATAGCCTCTTAACCTGACAGCCTTGGATATGGACCATAGGTTCTAGAAGAGACCTCTATGGTTCTAGTTCAACTGCTGCCTTGTTCCAAGAAGGGAGAGAGGCAAAGAGAATTCATGGGGCTTGCCCTGAATTGCCTAGTGAATTCATGTAGGACTGTAAGGAGTTCTTAAATTTGTGATATTATTTCCCTCAGAGTCCTTTGCCAGGACAACCAAAACTATTTTCCTGGTCCTGGTTTTTACCTGAGCTGAGGCTGAGATTTCTTTCTTTTTTTTTTTCCCCCAAGTTTGCAACATGTGATACTTTTATCCCTTCTTTTATAAAAATTTACATGTATCCCGCTGAAAGGGTCAATAATTTTATAGTGTTTGCCTTGGAAACAGGAGTGTCCTATCCATCCTGCCCTTTCTTTCTGCAGATCACAGTTTTTGACTCTTTTGCTTACGTTGGCTTTGCAATTACCTGCATTTCATGAAATGTGCTGCTGTTGCTACTTCTTGGCTTTTCTGTTTCACCTTCCCTCTTTGGAAGATTAAGTTAGTTTCCTTTCATCCTCGTACCTCCCCTGCTCCTTTCTCTCCACTTAAACTTTGAATTCTTCCATCTTGCCCATGAATTTTTATCTTAATTTTCTTAGATGGATATTTGCTACTACATTATTATGACTATATAAATTCTATTCAGACATATTGCGTATTCTACACACTTTTATCCTTGAAGAAGCCTCTCCTGGAGATTTCTGACTTGAGCCTATCTAGGCTCTGTGTGGAGTTATATTCTGGGCTCTCTTTTAACCATCATCTTGGGGGGTCCCATGGCCTCTCTCCTGTCACAGATCCTATTTCCCTATCTTTTTCTCAATTGGAATAATTCAATAATTCAATAAGGAATAATTTCTTATTCCTTTAAGAAAAAATACATATCCTGGTAGCTTTTTGAAAAAAAGCATATGGGGAATATCTTCTTTTTTTTTTTTTTGAGAGATAGAGAGAGAAAGCATGTGTGAATAGGGGTTCAGAGGGAAAAGGAGAGAGAGATTCTCAAGCAGACTCCCTGCTGAGCACAGAGCCCAACACTGGGCTCAATCTCACAACCCTGAGATCATGCATGACCTGAGTTGAAATCAAGAGTTAGATGTTTAAATGACTGAGCCACCCAGGAGCCTGTGGGAAATAAATTTTTAAAGAACTTGCATGTCTGAAGCTACTCTTATACCACTAGAGAACTGGGCTCAGTATAAAAACCTAGGTTAAAAATTACTTTCCTTCAGAGTTACCATGGCATCATGCCACTGCCTTCCACATGTAGGGCTGTTACTCTGGGACTCCTGGTGCAATCATGACCCTTGGTCCTTTCTGTGTGATCTGCTGTTCTTCTCTCTCGAAGATTGTGTCATATTCGCTTTATCTCAGGTGTTCTGAAATTTCACAATCACATGTCATGTAGAGGGTCCCTTTGGGGCTATTGTGTTGGACACTCGAGGGACTTCTGCAATTTGAAAGCTCATGCTTTTAGTTCTGGAAAATATTCTTGCAGGTTATTTCTTGAAGATTTCTTCTTTTTTTTTTATTTTTAAAGATTTTATTTATTTATTTGACAGACAGAAATCACAAGTAGGCAGAGAGGCAGGCAGAGAGAGAGAGAGGAGGAAGCAGACTCCCCGCTGAGCAGAGAGCCCGATGCGGGACTCGATCCCAGGACCCTAAGATCATGACCTGAGCCGAAGGCAGCGGCTTAACCCACTGAGCCACCCAGGCGCCCCTCTTGAAGATTTCTTCTACTATTTTTTTTCCTTTTTTGATAATTTTTACTATTCATAGATTGAACTTCATGGCTCTAATTTTCTTATCTTCCCTTCTCTTTCCTTCCATTTGTTTCTTGGCCATTTTTCCTCTCTTTTCTGGGAGATCTTCTCAAATTTATCTTCAAAATCTTTAAGTTTGTCATTTCTACTATTGCACTGTTGAGTTCCAAGGCTACATCTTCCCTTTTATTTTATTATTATTTTTATTATTTTGGTTGCCCGACTGTACATTTTATGTAGCAACCTGTTCTGGTTTCAAGTACTCTCTCTCCCATGGTCTATTTTCTCAAAGTTACTTTCCCCCCATTTGGGTCTCTGCATTTCATCCACAGGATTCCTTAGACATTTGGCGACTGCCTCCCACTCTCTCCTTCTGCCTGTAGTGCTGTGATCCTCTCTGAGCTGACCCACCAAATTTGGTCTTTCGCATCCTCTTGGCCATTTGGCATAATCCTGCTGATCAGTCTTTCTTAAATGCTGACTTAACATGTTATTCCATTGGTGAAATCCTTCAATGATTTCCTAATTCCTTCTTTATCAGACCTAAACCCTGCCATTTTTAGCATTCCCAAACTCACTCTATCAAAGCTATGCACCACATCTCTCACCCTTGTAATGTGGACACATTAGTTCAGAGGAGAGATTAGGTAAGAACAATACCAAGAATACTAAGAATGACAGTTAAGTAATAATAATACTAAGACTATTAAGAATAATAACAATCAAGGATGATAAAGACTTTCACAGTGACAGACATTACAGATTCTTTCTAATATTTCTGTGATGCCTACATCATTATGCCCATCTTACAGGTAAAGAAATGGAGACTTGAATGGGGAAATGACAAATCCAAGACAATAGAGTAGGTAAGCAGCGCTAGATCCATGTCTCAGTGTTCTGTCCACAACACTGTCTACAGACTGAGTCAGGTGATTCATCTGGATGACAAGGTTTCTTCAAACTGTGAGCTTCCATGTTTTTCTGCTAAGTGCCAGCTCCTTTCTGTACGTACAGTGATCTGTTGTATACACTTTATACCTCATTCGTGAGCATGCGAAAAGCCTTGGATGTTTTGGTGCCAGGGCCAATGGGAGTTGCTTATTGTCTTTAAGGACAATCAGGCTTGGCCTCCTGCCTTCTTTCCATATAATTTTTAATAAACCAGTAATCTTTCTCCAAGCATTGCAGACCTTTGGCTTGGACCAAGAAACCTGGAATTGTTTAAGAGAACATTAATTTCCTATGAGCTAGGATTACAGTCTGTCTAGAACTTCTTAATGAACAGCCACACTGCCTTTTTGAAGCATTTCTGTATTTGCCAGTGCAGATCTGAAAGTTACACTAAGTATTACAGGTTGTCCCTTCTGGAAATTAGAGTCTTCTGGAAGTTGACCAGTGGTGGACCCTGGTCCTTGGGTATTTCTTTGATGAGACTTCAAGATGGCATTGTTAGTCCTCTTCCCCACACATGCTCCCCTGACATTGACTCTTATTTTTATGGCCTTTTGGTAAATGAAACATTTTTTTTAAAGATTTTATTTATTTATTTGACAGACAGAGATTACAAGTAGGCAGAGAGGCAGGCAGAGAGAGGAGGAAGCAGGCTCTCTGCTGAGCAGAGAGCCCGATGTGGGGCTCGATCCCAGGACCCTGGGATCATGACCTGAGCCGAAGGCAGAGGCTTTAACCCATTGAGCCACCCAGGCGCCCCAGTAAATGGAACATTTTATGACTCAGTCTCATCCCTTTATCTCCTCCTCCATCACTTTATCTTTCTTGAAGATAAAATCAAGTTCAAACCTTACCTTATTTTATTTTTCCAGCTTCTCTCTTGAACTGGACTAGTGGGAAAATATTTGAGTGAAATCCAGAAAACCCGTGTTCAGGTCTGATGTTAATTGTCTGAGTGATGCAGGACAGAACACAGCACCTTGGAACCTCAGTATCGTGATAGGGGTCAAATGAGTGATTCTCAAACCAGCTCTGATACGCTGAAAATTGAGCATACTTGTTTCGGGTTTCACGGTTACCATGGAATCAGAGCTTTGAAATGACAGTGAACCCCCCTTGATGTTCCCCTAAGCCCCTACATTGTATGGTATTGAAGACCCTATCAGAAAGTGTTCAGTTGTTCAATGGTAACTTCTCAAGGATGAAAATATGAAGATACTTTGCAAGGAAGACTGTCTTTTCGATTTTTACCTCCTTTTAATTTGGAACACAGTGGTTCTACTAAGCTGCTTTTTTTCTTCCCTGTGAAAATGGTTCTGTGAGAAAATGTAACCAGTGCAATTATACTGAACTTTCATAAGATGAAATGTTAATAAAATGGATGTTTGACCAATAAAAATACTTGATGCCAAATTAAATGGGTCTGAAGGGAATTATGCTTTGGAGCAAACTCCATGGGAAACAGGATGAAAAGGAAAATACTATTTTTGAGCAACTATATGAATTTCTCCAGAAACACAAATATATAAGTTACAACATCTTTGGTTTGCCTAGAGGGGATTAAAGCATTGTGGCTAAAGATGTAGAGGCTAATGACAGATTTCTTGAGTTCAAATCCCAACTTCGCTAGTTCTTGTAAGGGGCCTTGGGAAAGTTACCTGATCCTATTGTGCTCCAAAATTCTGGCCTGTACATTGAGGATAATAACAGTATTTTTCCCAATAATGTTGAGAGGATTGAGTTTGTACATTTAAGGCCATTAGTAATGCCTGGTGTCTAGGAAGTGTTTGGTCTACATGAGTAATTATCTTTAGAAAGTCATGAACTTGAAATGGTTCTTGAGAAAGTATATGTTCAGATACCTGTCCTGGAGCTAATGCTGGGTTCCCTGTTTTCTCCAGGAGATATCAGGGGCCTTGAACTGTTGAAGGACTTTCCCAAGGCCACATAGCAGGTTTGCGATGGGAAGAGAGGAATAGTGTTTGACTTGAGTGACCACTAAACTCCACAGCTCCTGCTCCTTTATGTAGCAACAAAGTAACGATGATCCAAAATGCCTGGGAGAAGGAGTCTGGTTAATTAGGCATTTGGAGAGCCAATGGTCAGTTTTCCCTAGGGGTGGGGTAGGAGAGTAAATTAGGGCAATAGCTGTCAGAAAACTTACTGTCTTTACAGACCTGGATATCAACCTTTTGTCTGTACTGTCATTTGCAAATATCTTCTCCCATTCCGTGGGTTGCCTCTTTGTTTTCTTGACTGTTTCCTTTGCTGTGCAGAAGCTTTTGATTTTGATGAAGTCCCAAAAGTTCATTTTTGTTTTTGTTTCCTTTGCCTTTGGAGACATATCTTGAAAGAAGTTGCTGTGGCTGATATCAAAGAGGTTACTGTCTATATTCTCCTCTAGGATTCTGATGGATTTCTGTCTCACGTTGAGGCCTTTTATTCATTTTGAGTTGATCTTTGTGTACAGTGTAAGAGAATGGTCGAGTTTCATTCTTCTACATATAGCTGTCCAGTTTTCCCAGCACCATTTATTGAAGAGACTGTCTTTTTTCCACTGTATATTTTTTCCTTTTTTGTCAAAGATTATTTGACTATAGACTTGAGGGTCCATATATGGGCTCTCTACTCTGTTCCACTGGTCTATGTGTCTGTTTTTATGCCAGTACCATGCTGTCTTGGTGATCACAGCTTTGTAGTAAAGCTTGAAATCAGGTAACGTGATGCCCCCAGTTTTATTTTTGTTTCCCAACATTTCCTTGGCGATTCTGGGTCTCTTCTGATTCCATACAAATTTTTGGATTATTTGCTCCAGCTCTTTGAAAAATACCGGTGGCATTTTGATCGGAATGGCATTAAAAGTATAGATTGCTCTAGGCAGTAGAGACATTTTAACAATGTTTATTCTTCCGATCCAAGAGCATGGAATGGTCTTCCATCTTTTTGTGTCTTCTTCAATTTCTTTCATGAGTGTTCTGTAGTTCCTCGAGTACAGATCCTTTACCTCTTTGGTTAGGTTTATTCCCAGGATCTATAAAGAACTCCTCAAACTCAACACACACAAAACAGACAATCATATTAAAAAAATGGGCAGAAGATATGAACAGAAACTTCTCCAATGAAGACATATAAAAGGTTATCAGACACGTAAAAAAATGTTCATCATCACTAGGCATCAGGGAGATTCAAATCAAAACCACATTGAGATACCACCTTACACCACTTAGAATGGCCAAAATTAGGAAGACAGGAAACAACATGTGTTGGAGGGGATGTGGAGAAAGGGGAACCCTCTTACACTGTTGGTGGGAATGCAAGTTGGTGCAGCCTCTTTGAAGAACAGTGTGGAGATTCCTCAAGAAATTAAAAATAGAGCTTCCCTATGACCTTGCAATTGCACTACTTGGTATTTACCCCAAAGATACAGATGTAGTGAAAAGAAGGGCCATCTGTACCCCAATGTTTATAGCAGCAATGGCCACAGTCGCCATACTGTGGAAAGAACCAAGATGCCCTTCAACGGACGAATGGATAAGGAAGATGTGGTCCATATACACTATGGAGTATTAGGCCTCCATCAGAAAGGATGAATACCCAACTTTTGTAGCAACATGGACGGGACTGGAAGAGATTATGCTGAGTGAAATAAGTCAAGCAGAGAGAGTTAATTATCATATGATTTCACTTATTTGTGGAGCAAAACAAATAGCATGGAGGACAAGGGGAGTTAGAGAGGAGAAGGGAGTTGAGGGAAATTGGAAGGGGAGGTGAATCATGAGAGACTATGGACTCTGAAAAACAATCTGAGGGTTTTGAAGCAGCGGGGGGTGGGAGGTTAGGGGAACCAGGTGGTGGGTATTGGAGAGGGCATGGATTGCATGGAGTGCAAAAACAATGAATACTGTTACACTGAATAGGAATTTTTAAAAAATGATTTAAAAATTTAAAAAAATTTGGGGCGCCTGGGTGGCTCAGTGGATTAAGCCTCTGCCTTCAGCTCAGGTCATGATCTCAGGGTCCTGGGATTGAGTCCCACATTGGGCTCTGTGCTCAGCAGAGAGCCTGCTTCCTCCTCTCTCTCTCTGCTTGCCTCTCTGTCTACTTGTGATCTCTCTCTGTCAAATAAATAAATAAAATCTTAAAAAAAATTTAAAAAAATTTTAAAAATGATATAAAATTAAAAAATAAAAATTAAAAATTAAAAAAAATTTAAAACATTTAAAAATCAAAAAATTAAAATAAAACAAATGATTAAAAAAGAAAAAAAGAAAAAAAAAGAAAACTTTTTCTGACCTGTCTGACCTGTTGTACTTGCTGCCCATGTCTGTTCCTTTCCTATTGTGCCTGGATTCCCCCATCCAAGAGTCTCTGCTGGGACACTATGCCAGGCAACCAGGCCCTTGCTGACATTTTCTACCCACTCCTTCAGCCTCATCTCTTCCTTTGAAGCTGACGCTTAGGACATAACAAACTACCTGGCTTCCCAGTACGAAATGTGTCCCTGCATTCTACTGGAAATGCTTCTTCCTCCCTAGAGATGTGTACTTGTTTTTTTCATGAAAAGGACCGAGGGTCATCCCCTTTAAGAGCCTCTTCTGCCTCCTTCATGATGTTACTCATTTGTCCTTTTCCCTGCACCTTCTTACAAAACCTCTTTCATAGCACTAAGAGCTATTATAGCACATATGGAATTATGAATTATTAAAAACCAAGTCTGTCCCTCCTACTAGTTAGAGACCTTCTTGGAGATAGGAACCAGGCAGCATTCTTTGCTAAACACCTGGCCAGTGGCACAGACCTGGCTCAGCATTGGTCTTCACTCGCTTGCTTAAGCAAGTTCAAAGTAACTGACAGAGAAATGTTTCCTTGACAACCGAGACTCTTATATAACTTTGTTTTATTTTGTTTTCAATTTTTTCTTTGAAAATAATTTTAAAAATAGTTTTTACTGAAATAGACACACAGAAAGTACAAATATTTTAAGTGTACAACCTGGTGAGTTAGAAACTGGACACATCAGTGAAACCAGTGCCACACCCCTTCTCATGCTTCTTCCAGTCATTATCTGTCTCCCCACTCCCCTCCCCTCACCCTCAAAACTAATATTTGATTGTGATTAATTTTACCACTAATTTTTATATAAATGGAATTATATAGTATACACTCCCTCATGTCTGGCTTCTTTTGTTCAATAGCATGATTTGGGAACTCTGAGTTTTTGACAGAAGGTATAGAAAGCACAGGACATGGCTTGAAAGCATAACCATCCCTAGCCTTTCTCTCACACACCACTGAAATCTGGCATAGTGTCAATGAAAGAATATGAGACAAAGTGATTTGTCAAAGGTTTCACAGGTACTCAGTGACAATATTTGGGTTAGAAATCGAGTTTCTTTTTTATTCAGTCAGATATGCATATTAAAAAAATCAAGGACAAATCCTAAAATAATGGAAATAGATTATATAACTTTCAACCAAAGTGAAAGGAACCAAAAGGATAATAATTATTTTGTAAAAACCAACAGTAATCCTATAAAAGTCAGGGGAGGAGAAAAAAATAAATAAAATACAAATAAAAAAGATACAAATAATGATGGTACAAATAAGTCCAAACAGAATAGCAGTTATAAGAAATGAAAAAGGATTAAATTTTATTAAATTTCAGGGATTCTTAGATAAGATTTACAAAAATCAGCTTCATTCTATTTACCAGAAATAAATCTAAAACATAATAACACATAGAGGTAAAAAGTAAAGGAATAAAAAAAGGTATAGTAGGCAAACATTCTCTGCCTCTCATACCCCACATCAAACACAGTAGCCAATCCCATATAATTGCATCCCAAACCAAACATTTCTCACCTCCTTTGTTACTAACACACTTGTCCAAGCCACTATCATCTCTGCTCTGGCTTATACTGAAACTGCCCAACTACTCTTTTTACCATTACCCCTCTGGTTAAATTCTTCACATGGCAGCCAGAGTGTTTCTTTTCAAATGTTCAAAATATGTCACTGATCAAAACCCTTTGATAGTTTCCTATGCTACTCAAAGTAAAAATCCCACATTTCACCATGGTTTAAGCCTTACACATTCTCGCCCCTTGTTTTCTTTTTTGAAATAATCTCATATGACTTCCAACTTGATCAATGCATTCCAGACTGAAGTTAGACTAGACAACACTGAAGGTGAAACAGGAACACTGAGAAAAATCTTGGGACAAACTGGTTCCCACCGTAAGCAAAAAGTACCACCAGAGACATTTGAATCTGGTGACATACGGAAGATAACCAAAGAAGCAACAAAACCCAAATCTGGTTCAAAACCAGACTAGACTAAATCAACCCTGACAGTAACAGGCTGGTAGGAAAGCTGTACCCATTTGCAGTCATAAATACTATTTACTTCAGTCCAAATTCTACACAGATGTCCAGCAATCAACTTTTAAAAGTGAGACACATAAAAAAGCCAGGAGAAAAAAATGTACTGTCAAAAGATGATGCAATCAACATAGTCAGACTAAAAGAGGACACATGTTTTGTAACCATCAGAAAGAAATTTCAAAATAACAATGATTAATATGTTAAAAGGGTTAATGGAGGTGGACAGTATGCATGGACAAATGGGCATTTCAGCAGGTAGACTGGTAGCATAAGAATCAAAGGAAATGTTAAAAATAAAAATATTAGTAAGAAAAATGAAGCATGCTTCATTAGGGTTTCATCAGGAGACTTGACACAGATGAAGAAAGAATCTATAAACATGAATCTAGGCCAAAATTAATTACCCAGACGGAAACATGAAGAAATAAAAAGAGTAGGGAAAACCAGAACAGAGCATATAAGAGTTGAGGAACAATAGCAAGTGATCTATCATATGTGTAATTGGAGCCCTAGAAGGAGGGGAAAAAAAAAACAGATCAGGGCAAAAGAATACTTGAAGAGATAAAGGTTGATAATTTCCCAAAAGTAATAAATGACAACAGACCAGAAAGCCACAAAGGCCAGAGCTCTCCAGGCAGGCACAAAACTAAAAACAAACTACCTGGGTACATCATATTTAACCTGCTGAAAACTAAGAAAAAAGAGAAATCTTGATGGCTGTCAGAGGAAAAGTCACATTACATGCAGAGGGACAAAGGTAAGAATGTCACCAGATGTCTTGTTGAAAACTATGTGAACCAGAAGACAATTAAATGACATATTCAAAATGTTGAAAGAAAAAAGAATGTGGTAACCTGGAGAACAATTGTTCAATTGTTCAAAATTGTTGTTCAAATGTCCTTCAAAAATGAAGGAGCAATAGTCTTAAAAGCAAACAAAAACTGAAAGAATTAATAAATAATGCTTTGCAAGAAAATGGCTGCTAACTTCTAATTCTATAGCTGGCAAAAATCTCCTTAAAGAAATGAAAGCAAAACTGGAAGTAACACAAATCTGCCCCACCTGTGAACTGATAAACAAGAGTGATGTTGGACAGAACAGTGTTGTCCATAGAATGGGATGCCATCCAATGATAAAAAGAGATGAACTGATCCATACAACAATGTGCTTGAATCCCCCAAACATAAAACTACATTCAGGAAACCAGCCACAAAATAATACATACTATGTGATTGAATTCAGAGGAAATTCTACAAAATGGAAAATTTCAGTGATAGAGCAAAATAATAATTTCATCAGACTGAGGACATGGGAGGGGACTGACCAAACTGGGCCAAGTGAGGACATTTAGGGGACAATAAACACATTCTTAAACTTGATTGTAGATAGTTATTGCCCAACTGTATGCACTGATTAAAGTTTATTGAACCACACATATAAAACAGATTAATTTTATTGTATGTAAGTTTATATTTCAAAGGTAATAAAAAATTAATTGTTCTCAACTCAAAATCAAACAGATGATTCAATCAAAACATAATAGTACAATGAGCCTTGGGATCTTGAACATTTTATGAAAATAATCTAATCATTAAACATGGTTGCTCAAAACTAAGCTTGATAATTTGGGGGAAAATATGAATACAAAATAAAAACATTTCTAGAACAAAATAAAATATATTGTGGAAGTGATGAGGAGCACACCTATGCCAAAAAAAATATTAAAAGGAGTTCCTCAGGCAGAAAAAACATGGTCCCAGAAGGGAGATGAAATTCAGGAAGGAATAGAGAGCAATGGATAGGGTAATTATGTGAATAAGTGGAAATGAACATTGACTATATGCCTAAATGGAACTGTTTTGTGGTATGCAGAATGGATGCAGAATTAAAACGTGACAACGACACAAAATGTTTCATGGGGTATGAGTTTTTCAAACTCCTTTTATTGTCTAGAAAGTGGTAAAAATACAAATTTATATTAGACTCTAATAAGTCCAAGATGCATATGGTAGTGTTTAGAACAAACACTAAAAATAATGCAAAAGAATGGGTGACAAACATGCATAGAGGGGGGAATGGAATAATTAAATATTTAATTAATGAAAAGGAAGGCAAGAAAGAGAAGAAAAAGTAATGTAAATTGGAATGTGAAGAGAAAACAAATAGTAAGATGCTTGATTTAAACCATATTAGTAATGGCATTAAATGTGAATGAGATAAATATTCCAATTAATAGAATAGATTGACAGACATGAGAAAATAAATAACACTGAATGAATGCAGCTTATAAGAGGCACACATAAAGTGAAAAGGCAAAAACATTTTAAAGTAAAAGAATGGCAAAGATCTACCACATAGCACTAACCAAAAGAAAGCTAGTATGATTACTAATATCAAATAATATCAAAGTAAGCTTTAAGGCAAGTGGCATTTTTATAGAGGGAGAGAGAGGTAAGTGGGAAGGGGCAGAGGGAGAGGGAGAGAAAGAATCTTAAGTGGGTTCCTTGCCCAGTATGGAGTTTGATGCTGGGCTTGATCTCAAACCTGAGATCATGACCTGAGCTGAAATCAAGTGTCAGACACTTCATGACTGAGCCACCCAGGTGCCCCAAGGCAAGAACATTACTACAGATGAAGACAAATGTTTCATGAAAAGGTAAATTTACTAGTGATATATAGCAATTCTAAATCTACATGAATGTTTAATAACATAACTTCAAAGTGTATAAAGCAAAAGTTGGAAGAACTAGAAGGAGAAATAAGGAAATTTGCAACCATAGTAGAAAAGTTTATTTCAGTTATGGAGAGAAGACACAGATAAAAATTTAGTAAGGAGGTAGAAAAGTTGAGTAACAGAATTACATAATTCAGCCTGATTGACAAACATAAGACACTATACCCCCCCACATACACACAATGCAGAACATACATTCTTTCCCAGTGTGCATGGAAAATTTACTAGAATTGATCATATGCTAGGTCATAAGAAAGTTTTGACAAATTTCAAAAGATTGACACCAAAGTGTGTTATCTGACCTTGGTAGAATCAACCCAGAATAGAATAACAGAAAGTTAACTGGAAAATCCACAGCTTTCAAGAAATTATGTCATATAATTTTATTTATTATTTTTAAAGATTTTATTTATTTGACATAGAGAGTGAGTAAGAAAGCATGAGCAGGGGTCAGAAGGAAAGGCAGAATCTCCACTGAGCAGGGAGCCTGACTCAGGGCTTGATCCCAGGACCCTGAGATCATGACCTGAGCTGAAGGCAGATGTTCAACCAGCTGAGCCAACCAGGTGCCCCATCATATAATTTTAAATGTCAAAAAAATTTTCTATTATTATGTTCAGCACATAATATTAGCCAGCATATAGTACATCATAATGTCAAAATTTTTTAAATGAAATTTAGAAAATCCAAAGTGCACAAATGAGCATCAAAACATGTGAAATGCAGCTAAAGGCATACTTTGGGGGAGATTTTTAGCCTTAAAGGCAACTACTACCAGAGAAACAAAGTTCAAGCCCTAAGCCCCTGTAACAGATGCCGTGCTTATCCAGTCTCCCTCAGGACAAAGCCCCTTCCCACTTACCTCTCTCTCCCTCTATAAAAATGCCACTTGCCTTTTGTGGGGAATGGTGGCTGTGACAGCCCTCTGTGGAATCTCCTTTGGGGAAATACCCTTGGCAACACAGAGGGCCCCCTTGTCCCAGCCAACCTCCCAGCTCAGGTGCTTGGGCCTTCGGGACTGGTGGAGGCCTTTTTGGGAGCACATTGCAGTTCAGCTTCCCCTCTGCCCAGTGCTCCCTCTCTGCTCCCTCACAGGTGCTGATTCTGTGGGTGCTTTCAGACAACTCCTGTACCCGAGTCCCCATCCTTGAGTTTACTAGGAGAAAACCCACTCAACAATAACCACCTATCTAAGTTAGCAAAAGGAGCCCCCCCCCAAAAAAGAAAGAAATGAAAACTTGGTTTTCTGATATATAATCCAGCTTTCCTTCAACTATTCATAATACTGCTCGTTTTCTTCTTTTTCATCAAAATAACAGACATACCGGGGTTCCATTGTGCGCTGGGTGTTTCTGCATAAATTTTCCGCCATATTTCATTCAATCCTCATGGCAGCCTGATGAGATAGTACCTGTCCCCTCTGTTGTACAAAGGAGACTCTGAAAGGAGCTGTCTGAAGTTCATGGGCCATAGCAGGCAGAGGGGCTGGGATATGAGCCCATGAGGCTGATGTGCTGGTGGTGAAGGTGTATAATTCAACTCAGTGTGCACTCACCGTGCTCTGGGGATATGGGATAAACAAGGTCAATGTTGTCCTTGCCTGGGGGACAGATGATTAGCAAGGAGTTCTAATGGGAGGGTGGGCCAACCTCCCAAATCTGAGAGAAGGAGAAGTCTGTTGCTTCATGATTCCATGTGGTGGAGAGACAGTGTGTTAGGATTTCCATTTGTTGGGGTTTGCATTAGTGTTCCATGGTGCTGTAATGAATTACCACAACCTGGTGACTTAAAACAATTCAAATTTATTCTCTCCCAGTTCTGGAGGCAGGAAGTCCAAAATCCAGGAGGAGGAGGACTGTACTCCTTCCGAGAGTTCAAGGGGAGATTCAGGTCCCTGCTGCCTCCAGCTCCTGGGGGCTGTGGGCAGGCTTGGTGTTGCTGGGTTTGCAGACACATGGCTCTAATATTCGTCCACCTCCCCGGCTCGCGTGTGTGAAATCCCCCTCTGCCTGGCTGTTCCTAAGGACACTTGTCATTGGACTTAGGGTCCATCTAGATAATCTAGTGTGAGCATCTCCTCTCAAAACCTTTAACTTAATCATACCTTTTGCCATGTAAGATAATATTTACCTTTTTTTTTTTTTTTACCATATAAGGTAATATTCACAGATTCCAGGGATTAAGGTGTGGAAATATTTTTTGGTGGGGGCATGGCAGCGCTCACTGTCCAGCCCGCTAGCAGGCTCGCAGCCTGCTGGAATATAGCTGAGGCAGGCCTGACATTCCTTCCAAATTTGTCTGGCTGTCCAACAAAGACTGTGACGCTGTAGATTGTCCAAAGGGAATTTGGAAAATAGAACAGGTCTCATTGCATAGGCTCATGTTTTGCAGTCAGTGGCTTTTGCAGACCACTAAAATTGCCAATCCAGAGCAATCTGTGGAGGTTCTCAGATTCAAAGAAGATGGCTGGGTATGTATCATTTTCCCACAAAATAAGACAATTATTACAAGGTGACGGGGTCCAAATTTTCTAAATGGAATCACATGCTTGAACGGAAACACCATACATGGTGTAAAATCCTTTCTTGTTCCATTGATAAAATGCATGGGAGTAGGCGGACTTCGAGCCAGACCTGAAATGGAAAGCTGGCGTCACTCCCTTTTCTTGTGGGACCTCAGACAAATCTCTGGCCATTCGGAGCCTTGACTTCCTCATCTGCAAAATGGGCCACTTGGCTTGCAGGGCTACTGTGAGGCCTCCAGCCTGATTTCTGACCCCCAGGAGGGCTTCCCAAATGCTTGGCTCCTTTCCTGCCTTTATAGGTACAGAGTGATACAGAAGGAGATGTCCTGATGCTCCCACTGTGGACGGAGGAAACAACCAGATGTTCAGGGAGTGCCAATATCCCTGCAAAGGGTAGATGTGAGCTTGTGCTTTTTACCTGTTTTTTTTTCTGGTTGCAAGTAACAGAGAGCTTGCAGTCTTCCTCCAAGATCAAAGGGGATGATGGTGATGGTGGTGGTGGGGGGGGTGTTTTCATGAAAACAACATGCAGAGAAGCAGCTATCCTCAAGACAGGATCAGCAGGAGAACAAATTACTTTAGTTTTACTAACCTTGAATTGAAATTTAGTATTTCCTTCACTTGCAATTCTAGGCAACAAACCCCAGTAAGATGAGCAGTACCTTTGAACTTGTCACTCAGAGATGTTAGAGCGATTTCACATCATGTGGTTTTTACCACTAAGTATTCACTATTTAGAAATTAGGGCTCCCCTCTCCCCTTCCCAGCTCTATTGAGGTGTAATTGGCATATAACATCGTGTAAGTTCTAAGTGGGCAGCCTGATGATTTGGAACACACATAGCTCGTAGAATGATTTCCACAATAAAGTGGGTTAACACCTCCATCACCCCACACGGCTCCCCTTTGTGTGTGTGTGTTTGGTGAGAATATTTACGATCTGTTCTCAGCAACTTTCAAGCAGATAATACCCAGTTAGGAACTGTCAAGGCCACACTGTACGCCACACCCTGGAACTTCTTCCTCTTAGTACCGCATGTTTGTACCCTCTGAGCAGCATCTCCCCATTGCTTCTACACCCCTTGGCAGCCACCATTCTATTTGCAGTTTCTGAGTTTGACCTTTTTAGATTCCGCAGATGAGTGACATCACAGAGTCCTTGTCTTGTTGCCCTCAGTGTCAGGCTTTCAGGTTTCATCCAGGTGGTAGAAAATGGCAGGCTTTCCTTCTTTATTTATCGCAAAGTAATATTGCATCATATATATGTAACAGACTTGATAGATACAGTTTTTTTCTTTATCCATTTGTCTGCCACTGGACACATAGGTTGGTTCTGTCTATGTCTTGACTACTGTAAGTAATGCTACAAGAAACAGATTGGTGCAGACATCTCTTCCAGGTGGTGATTCTGTTTCCTTGGATGCATACCCAGAGGTGGGGTTGCTGAGAAATTAGGATCTTATTAGGAAATTAGGAAATTAGGGTCTTATTAGGTCAGAAACTAGGTGTTTTTTAATGTGTTAATAAAGCACCACCTATATTACCATTTCACAAATGTGGTTTTTAATTTAGATAATACTATTTTTAATATAATCACTTTCCTTGATAATTCCTCTGTATTTTATTATATATAAAATATATATAAAAATAATATGTATTAAACATATATAATATCATATATATTATTTATATAATTTTCCCCCTTTTCCCAAGAAGAACGCCTAGACCTGGCCGGACTGTCAAAGGCCCCCATGACCCACAAAGAATGAAAGACTCTGGGTTACACTCTCTGTCCGTGGCTCCTGTGGGTAGGTCTACTTGGCATGCTCTCTTTCTCTCTCTCACCTTGGCTGATTTTGCTTCTTGGCTCACGCGGTAAAAAGATTCCGTGGACGGCTGTGCCGAGCCCTCCTCTGCCCTGCCATGCAGCGTGGACTCTCTGAGATGAGCTGGGCTTGCCATGCCTCCTTACAGACCGCGGCAAGCACGGGGAGGCCAGCGCGCAGATGGCTCGGCCTCTCTAGGAAGGCATCCTACGGCTGTCCGCCATCCCTAGCCTGACAGAGGCGGCTGGCCTCTGGGGGCGTGTGTGTTCCTCCTCTGGGTGGACCCCCGAGTTTATCTCCCAGGGCCGCGAACCCACTGAGTTTTCAGCGTGGGCCTGGCCTTTTGTCTGGCGCTGGGTACAGAGACGCGAGCCAGCCCTGGACCTGTCACCAGGAGCTCAGGGTTGGGGACTCGGAAACGAACACGCGCGGCTGTATCTCGAACGCAATCACGCAGAGAAGACGTGGGGGCGGCATTTTGCTTGTGGAGGCTTCCTCGCCGTGCACAGGCTGGTTCCTCCACCCGGTGCACCCTTTCCCCAGCTTCTCCTGGTGTCTTCAACTCCACATGTTTCCTTTTGGGACTCTCCTTGCCTCCCTCCCCTGCCGGCCTACTCCCAGCGCACAGTGGTGGTTAGGGCCGGCCCTCCATTCTGCCACAGCCCGGGCTCTCCTCTGCCACGCAGGAGCCTTTCACTCTCACACTCGGGGAGCACAGGTTCTTCCCATTTCTCTCTGCTCAGAACTGGGCCTGACACCGGGGAGGCAGTTAGGAAGTATAGACCGATCGGTTCTGTGGCTGATGAAGGAGTTAGGGCTCTGGAATTGGCTTCTAGTGTATGCCAGCACCAGGAAGTGGCCTATCTTTCTGACAGAGCGGTGCGGACTGCCTCTCTTCCTGTGACTTGGTATCCTCTCAGCGCCAACCATGGGGCAGGAGAGTTGCTCACTGATTAGGGACAACTCAGGCTGTGGTTGTACTCTTGTCTTCACTCAGCCCAGCTTCCACAAACCCTGGGTGCCATCCCAGGGCCTGTGAGCCTACCTGCTGCCACTGTCGACAGTTCCAGAAGCTGCCAGCTGCCCGCCTTGACCCCTGAGGTCTTCTCTGCTTCTCCACCCAAGGGCTTCGGGGAGGTGCTGGAGACTTGATGCCCCTCGAGGAAAGGTGGGAGTTTGTGGGTATATAGCCCAACAGCTTCATGGCCTGTTGGATCAGTTCTCAGGTGGGTTCTTTCTGATTCCCATCTGCACCCAAGGACTACCTCAGAGGTTGCTTCCAGAGGAGCCCAAACCAAGGCATCCTCCTAATCACTTATATACTTATTCTGTATCCCCATACTGAGTCCCTCTTCCTGAGCATGAGATGGAGGAAAATGTGGCCTCTTTGTACGGGCACACAGGCCCCTGTTCACTGGCTGTTGTCTGATTGCTTTGTGGTCTCCCATGATGCACTGCTGCAGGAGGTTGGCATTGGGTTTGGTCATGTCTCTTTTTGGAGCACCTAGGGTCTAGCAGGTCTAGTAGGTCTCCCTCTAGAGTACCTAAGGTTCCAGCAGCACAATTCTGCTCTTCCTAAAATATGTGAGATACATACCAACAACAGGGCCTTTGCAACACCTATTCTCTCCACTTAGAACACCCTTCTCTCCATATACCTGGATTGACTTCTTGTTATGGGTTGAATTGTGTCCCCCCCAAAAGATAAGTTGAAGTCCTAACCCCCAGTGTCTGTGAATGTGACCTTATTTGGATATACGATCATTGCAGATGTAATTACTTAAGATGGGGTCATACTGGGTTAGATTGGGCCCTAAGTCCAATGATGGAGGTCATCTAAGAAGAGAAGACACACAGAGACTTCAAAGAAGGACCTTGTGAAGAAGGAGACAGAGACTGGAATGACATGTCTAGAAGCCAAGAAATGCCAAGGATTGCCAACAGCCTGGGGAAGCTATGGATGGACATGGAAGAGAAAAACAGGGAAATTCTCTCTCAGAGCCTCCAGAAGGATCCAACCCTGCCAACACCTTGATTTTGGACTTCTAGTTTCAAGAATACTGAGACAATCATTTCTATTGTTTGAAGCCACCAAGTTTTGGTAATTTGTTACATCAGCACTTGAAAACGAATATACCCCAGACCCTGAACACCTTCTGAAGGAGGCCTGTGCTGACCACCCAGTCAATGCTTCAGGCTGCCTTACTCTCCATCCAGCCTCTCCCTATCCCCTGTATCTTCCGGAAATTTCTCTCAGCTTCTGGAGCCAGAACTCATTCCATAATTGGTGGAACCCAATGCAAAATAAAACTATGAGGCTGTTCCTTCAAAAGTTATTTAGGACTTCAACACCAACAAATGGTATTGGGAAAATTGGACAGCCACATGCAGAAGAATGAAACTGAACCACTTTCTTATACCATACACAGAAATAGACTCAGAATGGATGAAAGACCTAACTGAGACAGGAATCTATCAGAATCCTAGAGAAGAACACAGGCAGCAACCTGTGTGACCTCGGCTGCAGCAACTTCTTGCTAGACACATCTCCAAAGGCAAGAGAAACAAAAGCAAAAAGGAACCATTGGGACTTCATCACGATAAAAAAACTTTTGCATGGGAAAGGAAACAGTCAACAAAATTAAAAGGCAACTTATGGAATGGGAAAGATATTTGCAAATGTCCTATCAGATAAAAGACTAGTATCCAAAATTTATAAAGAACTTCTCGAATTCAACACCCCAAACCCAAAATACCCAGTCAAGAAGTGGGCAACAGACATGAACAGATATTTCTCCAAAGAAGATATCCAAATGGCCAAAAGACACATGAAAAAATACTCAACATCACTCGGCATCAGGGAAATACAAATCCAAACCACAATGAGAGACCACCTCACTATCTGATAGTCCTTTATCTGATAGGACATTTGCAAATATCTTTCCCATTCCATAAGTTCCTTTTAATTTTGTTGACTGTTTCCTTTCCCATGCAAAAGTCTTTTGTTTCACGGGCATTAGGGCGGGCATGTGATGGTTATATGCAACTGTTGAATCACTGACCTCTACCCCTGAGACTAATAATCCACCATATGTGAACTGAATTTATTGTGTGTTGTCTGCTTCATTCCATAAGAACAGCAACTCCTCAAAGGCAGTGATCTCTCTCTCATTCGTGAACACATCCCAATCCTCTCGAACAGTTCCAGGCACACAGTAAGCTCTCAGGAAAATGGCGTCAACAACTGGCAAAGAGGCAGCTGAAGAATGGCCATTCCTCTCCTCCCTGGCCAAGCTGGGTATTGGAGCCCCAGCAGCCTGTCCCAGAGCTCAGCCACTTCCCTCCTCACCAGTACAGCAAAGCTTCAGGTGGGTGCGTGGTGGAGTCTTGTCACTCATTTTTTTTTTTTTAAGCGTAGAGCTACTTACTGTCTCTGGCCTCAGTTTCCTCATCTGGAAAATAGGACAATCATAACATCCAACTCTTGAGACTGTTTTCAGTCTCAGAACAGTGTCTGGCATGTCTCAGGTGCTTGGGTGAGCCCTGGTGGCTCTCTTTTTGGCTGTTATCTGTGCACCAGGCATCCCTGAGAACAGAATCATCTAGGAAGGGGTGGGAGTGTGCTAGGGGTGCAGACATGAGTCTACTCACAGTGCTCGGGGCTGCCTGGACAAGAAAACCAGGGAGAGAACGTAGGTAACACAAGAGGGGGTAACGTTGACTCGCGCTCCTGCAGATCTAGGAGCCCGGAACATGTAAGCAGCCTTCGGAATGACAACAAAGAGACCATTCCAGCCCTCCTGCCCTGCAGCCGCTCTGTTATGACTTACAGGATGCATTTCGAAGGCTGCAAAGCGCTGAATAATTGATTTTGAAATATTTGAATTCTGGAACATGAAATGGATCCCGTTAAGCTTTTCATGTACCTCCTCTCCTCCGTAACAACACAGAGCTTATTTTAAACTCCAGAAATAACAAAAAGAACCAGGAGACCACCCCCTTAGAATAACTCCCTGCGGTCAATGAAAAGAAAGCAGATCGAATTCACTTTGGAATAGAAAGGATTCTAAGAAATGGATTTTCACAATGTCAGAATGGGGTTGGCCTACGGATTTCCACAAGGATTAGACCAGCCGGCTTTGCTTCAGAATAAATGCAGACGGTCAAATGCATTCCACTGGAGTTGCTAAAAAAAACTTTTCAGGAGGAAGTTTAAATGGTTTGAAACAATACAAAGTTCTTGAATAAAATTACTTGTCAGCAAACTGTTTTCCTAAATTAATAGGCTTTTTTTTTTTTCTAGAACACTTTTAATTTTACAGAATAACAGAATGGGGACCGTTCCCAAATATCACCCTTGCCTGCCGACAGGTGCCCCTAATGCTAACATCTGCATGGATGTGCTAAGTTTGTCACAACGGATGAGGTTAATATTGTTTAGCTAGTGATCCTTAAACCTCATCAATGATAACGTTTATCATTTGCATTGTGCTGGGGACCCCTTAGCAATTCGGGTTTGAGCTCAATAGGTCTGCTTACGTGCGGATTTTTTACAGTACACTTCTGTAAAGGTATTTTTTCTTTCTTGTGTCCTCATGTGGTTTATGTTATTGGTAAGGCTTCAGGTCAACAGTAGACTACTAGGAGTTAAGTTTTTGGGGAGTTGAAAGCTAAACACGGATCCAACCACGCACTGCTCAAGGGTTAAGTGTACATCCCATAGGTTTTGACAAATGTATACAGCTGTGTATCCGCTGTTACAGTATCAGATTTTTTGCTGCCTTACTGTCCTTCCTGCTCTATTCCACTTAGTTAATCTTTCTCCCTCCAAACCACTGTTAAACACTGACTTTTTTTTTTTTTTTACTGTTTTCATGGTTTTAAGTTTTGCCCCAAGCTGTTTATTATGTCTTTGAATATCAGCCAATAAAAGTAGGGCACGTATTGGATTTATAAAGAAATTCATCAACGTATATTAGCAGGGCAGATCTGTTTTTACTAAATGAGCACCAGATCCTAAAATTTGGAGACTACTGCTGGAGAGATAGCTAAACAACATTCAATGAGGGTCTAGAAATTCATGCTCCAAAGTAAAACACTTACTTTATTTTTATTTTTATTATTATTATTTTTTTATAAAACACTTACTTTAAACAATGATAAGATTTCACCAAATTAGGGAGATGTATCTTTGAGTTTGCAGAATGCCTACAAAGTTTGAGTTTCGAAGTGTCATTTTGTCACTGTATTTCTCTGTGGGGTGAGAAAGGGAGGCATTTTTATCTCTATTTTTGTGGCAATATTTGGTGATTTTCTGGGCCCTCCTGCCTTGCACCCTGTCTCTCCCTGTTTCTCTTATCAGAATGTGTTCAACAACTGACCTCAGCTTGTCATCAAATCTCCCAGATCCACGGCTGGTGGTAACATTTTCTCAGCCATTTCAAGGTAACTCCGCCACTTCCAGGTTAAAGCAGCCTCTTTGGGGCCAGTTCTCCATCAATTCTGGAGTCTTCTCCCACATCCCGGGAGTGATGTAAATTCTGTGACTCGGGTGTCCGGAATTGCAATGTCAATACACAGTCTGTGTCTGGACCCATTCTTGTGCACTTAAGTACTGAACCATTGACCCACTGACTTTTCCGTCTCAGCCCTGGAAGGTTAGCCTCCAAAACTCCAAAAGTGACCTCATGAACTCTTTCACCCAAACTCCTTCTCCAGTGCTCCCAACGGAGACACGACCACCTCACCTGCCCAGTTGCTGAAACCAGAGACCAGGAGTCAGACTGAAGAGTCAGCCCTTGGGTCCCTGCCTTGTTCTCTCCTTTTCATTAGTGCAAAATCTGTGCAAAGTTACTGCTCCTCAGTAAAGATTCTCATGGAGGATCAGCTCACAGAACAGGAGAGACAGCCATCTGTGCCGATGAATCTTTTTAGAAACACATTGATGCCAACATCCATGTTTCACGTAGACCTCCTTGTGAGAGATTTCAGTCTCGTGGTTGGCTGGTGTTCACTTGGACCATACCTGAGGAGAAGGCCTCTGGGATGCAAGGAGATGAATCTTTACATGGCTATGGTGACCCTTGGTCCCAACTTTAGCACAGATCTCTCCTTTCTTTGAAACAAGTCCCATTTTCCAGAGCTCAGACAAGACCCTGCCCTTGGTGAGTGGACACACACGTTCTGGTTTCCTCGCTTCCCTGCTGGGGTACTAGTATTCATAAACCAGGCCTCATGCTCTCCTGGACACAGCTGTCCTGGGCCCAGTATCCTGGGCCATGTGGCTTTTCCTTTCTTTTGGGAGCTTGGAAGGTACGGGAGGGGCAGGGCATTTTGGAGGACACAGATTGATCTGAAAAACTGATCTTAAGAACTTCACCAGTTCTAGTCCTTCCTGAGTCCATTAGAAGGATTTCCCCATGCTTCTGGACATTCTGAGCTTCATGAGATAAGCACCATTCTCTGGCTCATCAGATGGCTCTCCTCTCCCTCAAGGACACAGGCAGTCCCCTGGGGTTGCTAAGGACCCTCATCAGAGAAATCTCCCCCTGCTCCCACCCCCACCAGCCTGGAGTTGGCCTGTGGGGTGGGCAGTGTTTGCACAAAAACCTTGCAATGGCCGAGGACTTGGGGGTTGGGGTAGCGATGAGGAGGCAGCTGGATCTTGTGTTCAAAGTGATTCTTGGTGGACTGTTCTACCCTCTAGCTCTGTAATGCTTTAGAAGAAGCTGTTTCCTATTTTGATGTAGGCTTGGGCCTGGCGTCATCATCTCTACCTTACCAATGTGGAAAATGCAGATAAGGAAATGCCAAGATATTAAATGAGCTGTCCAAGATTTCATAGCCAATGGTGTTAGAGCCAGGAACAGCATCTGGGCCTCGTAAATGCTCTGATTATGAAGGTGTTACCGGTATTGGCCACAACAGGCCTTGGGACATGGGTCTTTCCAGAGCAGCCTTCTGCCTCCAGGGGAACCCCCAGGAGAACCCCTCAGGGGTGTTGCAGGACAGAGCCTGATGGCCTGTGGGACTTGGAAAGGACTTTGGAGCACTCCAGTTAGGTCTCTGGTTTTTACTGCAACCCAGAAAGATGAAGTGGCTTCCCAACATCAGATGTCTAGCTCATGGCAGACCAATCTCAGAGATTTGGGACACGGTCAGAACTTCCTGCTTTTCCACAGCAACCAGATGGAATAAACCTTGATTTCTCTATAAACTTTATTTGACTACAGAAAAGGCAGGACAGAGAAAATTATTACTTTTCCCATCTGGAAGAAGCATGGCAATTAGGATTTCTGGGCCTCCATCCATTCTTCATAAAGGGATGATGGGGGAACACTATGATAAATAATAGATATTATCAAATTTTCATCAGCATCACGGCTAACATTTGCTGGAAGTTAATAGCTTGGCATTGCTTAGTGCACTCCCTAGAAGCTGTTTTGTTCTTGGCTTCATTGACCCAAAAATGGTTTTAAAAGTTTGGAGTGTAGTCTGGACCCAAGATGGCTAAAGTAGGCTAGAGATTAAGGCACAAATCCAATTGTACTTTTCTATTAAAAATAATATTTTTATTAAAACATTATGGACTCTGTGGGGCATATTAGTTTTGCCGCTGACCAGCAGGGTGACCTTGGAGGAGGGACTCGTTTCACTAAAGCCTCCTGTTTATTGCAAAAGGCACAACACCCACCTCCCAGAATTAGCAGAGAATCCAGGCAGGTGAGGAAGTGTGTGGAAAGTGTGCTTAGCAGGCTCTCAGCCAGCTCTGATCCTGTCTATGATCACCTCGGGCTGCCAGCAGCTAGCCTGGGATTCTCAGCCTCTGACAGATGGGGCAAAGAGTCTATAAGGGGCCTCCATGAGTTTGTAACTCCAAGGAGCATGGGTCCTCATTTTTGCTCAGACAACAGGGAGGAAGGTGCGGCTGTCCTCGCATAGCCTGACCCAGGTCCCTGTTCTCTGAGATTCCACATTGAAGGAAACTGTTGGAAACACTGTGGTCACCCCAATCAAGATCCTCAGGCTAGAAAAGGCATTGGGGCCCATAAGGCACTTGATGGCAGTCAGGGGAGTCAGCACTGGTGGCCTGGTCAACATGGGGATGGAGGCTATATTCGTCATGTTTCTCCAGAAAAACAGAACAAATCAGATATACGTATATATGGAAAAAGATTTATTTTAAGGAATTGAATCCCATGATATGGGGCTGAAAAGCCCCAAACCCACAGGATGGAATGTCAGGCTGAGTTAGGGAAGAGGCAGCGTTGCAGTTTGAGTCCAAAGGCTGTCTGCTGACGGAATTCCCTTTTGCCTGGAGGAGGTCAGTCTTTTGTTCTCTCCAGACCTTCAACTGATCAGATGAGGCCCACCCAAGTTTTGAAGGATAATCTTCCTTACTCAAAGTCCATCCTTTTAAATGTTAATCTCATCCAAAAACTCTCACAGAAACATCCAGAATAACCTTTAACCAAATATCAGCCCTATGGCCCTGCTAAGTTGACACATAAAATTAGCCATCACAGATGGTTAGGTTAGCAGGGAGAAAACTGGTGGGACAGAAATTAGGTAGGACCTATTTTGAAAATCCTTCTAGAGCCAGTCGCACAGTGATTATGTTTGGAGGAGAAGTGGCTGAGCTTGAGATTGTGGGAATGTGAGCCACGAGACTTGTATTGTTGGTGCCCACAGTGGGGCCCATAGAAGCCCCAACAAGGAGAGCTTGCCAGCAGCAGGGGCAATGGTCCTTAACCAAACTGCACCAAGCCCATCTTCAACAGTGACATCTTGTGGCCATGAGGAGCATTGACATGGGTGGAGAGAGAGACTCCACTTCCCCAAAGAGACCTCAGAAGCAAGAATAACCCCTTCCAGACTGAGGACGCCCCCCAGGATCCAAACAGTTGTGGGGTGGTGAGTGGGGTAGGTTTCCTGTGTGCATGAAGGGGATCTCAAGATGGAGATGGGAACTTCGCTACTGAGCACAGAATTCTTCAGTGATTTGCTGGAAAAGTAGAATGCTGGCTCCCCTCCCCCAGCCACCCAGCTGGGGAAGCAGCGCATGCAGGCTGCCTTGTCAGAGGAATGGAAGGCTGCCTCTTTCTTTGCTGCGGATGCACACAAGACTGGGGAGCCTCACAGATGTCCCCATACTTTAACTGACCCATAGTCTGTTCCTGTTTCACTTCTGGCTTTTTCCACGAGACGACTTCAGTCTGAGTCTTGTTTCCCGTCTCTGAACGAGTGCCCACATGTTTGGAGCCATGGGAGCTCTTCTGTTCTGGAGCGGAAACTAGGTGTCCCCGGAGTGGGTGGAGGGGATGTGCTTTGGAGGGTCAGGAAAGCAACATTTGTCAGAGCTTGCCGTGTTCAGGACTGGGTGAGGTGCTTTACCTCTGGCATGTTTTTAATCTCATCAAACTGCCCCGGCAGGTGGGTCTCAATGCCCCTATATTATGTTTGGAGAAACTGAGTCACAGAGAAGTTTAGTAACTTATCTGTGGTCAGCAGCCCACAGGCGGCAGAAGCTGGGAAAGGAGATGGTTTCCCTCACCCGCGCTCCCAGACAGATGGATTCTGTGGAGACTTTCTTAGCAAGCCCAGGAATGCTCCCTCTCCTGCACCCCCAGAACTCCCTGGCACGCAGACAGTCTTTTTTCCACCACAACAAATTGCTTTCAGGATTTTTTCTCTGAGGCCAGTGGAGGAACATGGGTATGATGGTTTTTCATGGCTCAGTTACCCAACAATCTGCAATTACAAGATGGTGGGAAAGTTTCCTCTTACTCGGCGGTAACTTGGAGCATATCCTGGGCATCTCTCTGAATACCAGGCTTAGCAGCAGAAAGTGGGCTTTACCCGTCTCTGCCTTGGGGCCACAGACCCACCCAGTGGAATATACCAGAGGGACTCCTCACAGAATCACACAAAAACAGCAAAACCACTTAGTCTGTTTGGAAAGGAAATACCTTCCAATTTTGGGTAGGTTCCTTGGATTCAAAGCACCGAACTGCTTCCTACCCATCACAAAATATTATTTTAAAGATATTTCTTCCTCCAAATAAAAGTCTTATTCTTCACAAGATAATGCTTCCTTAGGTTTTAGATTTAGACGTTCTTGAGGGAGAAGTCTGACAGTCACACTGTGCAATATTGAGCAAGTCACTTAACCTCTCTGAGCCTCGGTTTCCTCAGCTCTGGAAGGGGCCCTAACACCTTGTTGCACCCTGTTGCCATGGGGATCGATCACACTTACGGGGCTGACACTGTGAAGAGCTGAGCTCATGGGTATGGCTATTTTTTCCCCTCACAATCACAGTATATGTGTTTTAGGACATATAAAGGAATGCTTGCCCTTCCAGGAACACACTGAGGGGATCACAAAATTCATGGCAGAGTGTGGGCATGCAGAATTCCCCAGTAAAGGATGATCAGAGTCAACACTGAGGGCTCTGCCTTGCACAGAGCACCTGTTCCCCATTGGGAGGTGAGGGTACCAAGGCTGCTGGCCACCCCCGCCCCGGGCAGCTTTCCAATCCTGTGTGCTCTGAAGGCAGGCCCCAAGAAGGGGTCCCCACGTGGTCTCAGGAACCCTTCTTTCTGGGTTGGAGCCCTCACCCTGCCATTTCCTAGCCATGTGATTTTGGGGTGGTGGATGTGTGCCTCTGGGTGCCCGGGCCTTCAGGACAAAGAGGCTGGCCACGGTGAGGATGGCACAGTCATCAGGGACTCCTGTGAGGACAGAATGCCTTCAGTCAGCAAGGACAAGGGACGGATCCTGGCATGTCGTGAATGCTGAGCCAGCCGGAATATGCCCAGGCCTTTCTGGCAGTGCTCCCTCCGCAGCGGGAATGTTAGCTTTGCTGTCACTCGATCCCTCCACATCCCCTCCTTGGAGCCCACTGCCTGGCCAGGTCCTCCTCTCTGGGACAGCTGGACGGCTGCAGGCAGAGCCCAAACCCTCCCCTGTTCCCTGTCCCCCATGGCACACAGGCTGTCTCCTGGGAGATTATAGCACCCCTTGTCCCAGCAGACGCAACACTCACATATTTGGCCTGACCAGCCTTTTCCCTTGTTTGGCTTGGGACTTAGGTCTTCCTGGATGGGGAGCCCTTGCCCCACTTCCCTGCCCTGCTTCCCCCTGACCTGATTCCTTCTCCAAGTCTCTCCGTGTGAAACTCCACCCATTCTTCTGGAAATGGGATTCGTGCCATGGCAGGAATCTCACCCTCGAGCTCACTCTTATGCCAGCCCAAGCCCAGCAGCTGGGGAATGGGGGTCGGCCTTTGCCTTGGTGGGCACTGATGCTTTCTCCTGATCGGTGGCCCTCCGGTGGGCTGGCTGGCCAGTCCTGGCGAACGCCCACCCATAGAGTTGGAGCCTCCACTTCCATGGCCCCCCAGAGTGTGAGGGGCAGGTCCAAGCCCTGGCCCATCTCTCTCCATTGGGAGCTGCTTGTCTTTGGTGACCCCACCGTCCACTTGCGTCTCAAGAAGGGTTGATCTCTTCTGGTGAGCCTGGGGTCCTGCCCTTGGAAACAATAGGCCCCAAGATTCTACTGGATTATTCCATCTGAGCATGCTTTCAGGGTATTGTGGACACCCTGAATCTCCCTCTGGTAGTGCTGGTTTGGGGGGGAGGAACAGGCAAACTGCCAAGTGGGACTCCTATACCTCCAACCCCCACCACACTCTTGCTCCTTCTCCTCCTCCCTTCGAGTTGGGAAATGGCAACATACCTGGACCAGTTCTCTGAGTCCCTGTCCAGCTGTCACATCTGACCCTCCGTCCTCCCTGGCGCTCTACAACCAGCCGGTCAGCAGCCTCTTTTGCGTCGGTCCTCACTCAATCATTCGACAGACACTGACTGACTTTCTGCTGTGTGCACAGCACAGTGCTGGGCCCTGGGGGTTCCCCCATGGTCTCTGTGCTCACCAGCTTATAGTCTGTAGGGGCCTGAGGCACACAGAAGCCTGCTGAGTTGATAAACCACATTGGGCACCCCAAGGAACAAGAGCAGAGAGCAGAAGAAGCTAAAAGTCTCAGAGGCTGTGATCTGCCTCCCGCCCCCTCCCCGACCGAGATCACGGAATGTCATCGATGGAGCCCTGAATCCAGCCACGCTGGAAATCACATCTATCTCCAGACTGTGGGGGGTCCACAAGGCGCAGAGCTATGACGGGGCCCCTTCCCTGGCTTCCCAGGGGTGGGCTCAGCTGCCCCCCTGGCCTGTTCCAGCCCCAGCATTCCCTGGGCCAGGATTAAATGTTAATTTATAATGGGGTCCGCTGAAGGCATCTCTGGTTGCAGGCCGCGAGGCAGATTACTCTGGAATCTCGGTGGAATGAATCAGAGGCCTGCTTTTGGCAGTCGGCATCTGAGACTTACCCAGGGAAAGATGGCAATTTATGCTGTGTCGAAGAGAATGATAGTGTTCTCGTTTTCCTGCCAGGAGAGCCCCGTGGGGCAGGGGCCCAGGGATGGAAAACCAAAGCTGTGTTGGCTGGAAAACTTTTGTTTTTATTTATGAAACTGATTTGTATATGTTAAGGCCAATTGGTAGAAATTGGTCTATTTGCCAATTGGCAGACAGAGAAAAATCTTGATTTAGGACAAAAAGCAATGAAGCTCAAGCAATAAAAAGAGAATCACTTTCATTAAAGCAAAGGAAAGCAGACAATGACTCAAGCTTTTTTCTTCTCGAGTTTTTTTAACTTCTCCCATTGCAAAAGGGCTTGAAAGAGTTTCAGGGACACAGTAAGGGAAAATAAAGAGGCCAACAATAGAAGCAAGATAACAGCGTAAAGCCAGAGGAAAGATGATACACAGAAATAGGTGTTCCGCTGGGGGCATTAAAATCTTATTTTTTAATTGAGGTATAACAAGATTACCTACAAAAATCTTGGGTGTGAAGCTTAGCTTGATGAATTCTTGCCTGTGAACTTTTGCCTGTGTACCAGCACCTGGATAAAGAACAGAGAACTTTCAGCATCCTGGTAGGCTTCCCACTTCATGGTTGGCTTGTTTCTCCTGCTCTTATACGCGTGACATTCAGCCACGTGGTACATGGAACGATCGGGTGTCTTTGCTGCGGCGTGATATCCTCTCACAGGGATACACCAACAAATACTCATCCATTCCACTGGTGATGGATACCTGAGTCATTTCCCCTATTTGGCTGTGATGCAGATAGTTGCCATGAACGCTCCTGGACATGTCCCTTGGGCGATGGGATGTAAGTGCTCACTTCTGCTGCGTATGTGCTCAGGAATGTGGTTTCTGGGACACACTTGGCTTTGGGAGAAAACGCCAGGCATTTTTCCTAAGGAGTTGTCTCACCTCAGCCTTCCATCAGCAGTGTGTGAGAACTGCTCCATATCCTTGCCGATGCTTGGTGCTGTCAGTCTTTTTTTAAAACAAAACAAAACAAAAAAACACATTTTATTTCCTTATTTCACAGAGAGAGAGAAAGAGAAAGAGAGAGCACAAGTAGGCAGAGTGGCAGGCAGAGGGAGAGGGAGGAGCAGACTCCCCGCTGAGCAGAGAGCCAGACTCGGGGCTCGATCCCAGGACTCCGAGATCATGACATGAGCCGAGCCGAAGGCAGACGCTTCACTGACTGAGCCACCTAGGCACCCTGCTTTCAGACTTTTTAATTTCAGCCATTTCTGTGGTGTTTCAAGAAGACTGATTTCCCCTTTTCAGCAAGCTGTAGGGCAGAGCAGGGGAGTCCCATGGCATCCCCCAATCACTAGCCCTGGGCAGAGAGGTGGGCACGTGACCCAGATCTAAGCCCATGATGTACTAACTGGGGTGAGCCACTTACGTGGACCACTATGACTGGATGCTCAGCCTTTTGCTGGAAATTTGAGTGGATCTGGCAGATCTGGCATGCGCTCTCCAGCTGCGAGGAAGAGCTGGTCTGGGAATATAGTCAACAGGAGAGTCTGAATCAAGAGGACAGCAGAGGCAAGAACCAACTGATCCTCGATTCCAGCTGTCCCCCAAACCACACCTGCTACTCTGGGTGGTATTTCCTCTTTCCCTCACAAGGCAGGTTGAACTAGGGTTTCGGTTACTTGTCCAGTTCAAATATCCATTAAGTCTGAACCTCCACATCAACACAGCTGCAAACATAAGTCAAGGCTTCTGCCATGTATGAATCTCTGCCCTCTGTCCCATGAAAGCTTCTTCTCTCCACGGGGCCTTCCCACTCTTTAGGTCTCCCCATTAAGCATCCCCTCCCCTGAGGGAGGAGACTCAAGCCCACTCTGCTGGGTACTTGGGCACTACTTTCAGTCTGTTTGCTTACTGTTTATTGATGGAAACCCCAGTGGCCTCTGATTTCCAGAAGGTCAGAGACTGTCTCTGTTTCGTGCCCAGCAGAGGGCCTGGCCCATCAAGGCATCTGTCAGTATTTGTTGCATGAATGGATGAAAGGCTAATTTTAGCCTTGGTCTGGGCTCACATCTGCCCGGCACTGGATGACCCCATTGTCATGTCAAATCCCCCAGCCCCAACCTGCACACCTTCATTTGGATTCTTCTGGAAGCAGAGCCTGAGACACTGATTTGGGGGGAAGACTGTCAATGAGAAAAACATTATAAAGTGGGATTCGGCTCATGCCCACTGGAAACTCTGGAACAGAGTAGGGACAGCCAACTCAGTTACCCCATGCAAAGGAGAGGAGTATTTACACCCCAGCTTCCCTGAGGCACTGCCTCCTACTCCTGCTACCCTGGGGAGCCATGAACCCCAGTACCTGTGACTCTGGCCCTGGCAGCCAGAGAAAGCCCTCAGGCAGGGAAGGATGAGCGCTGGTGTTGGGAAGCAGGACACTGCTCCAGAATGGTGAGGGTGCCGCGACATAGATGCAGAAGCCAGTGTCTGTCTTTCAGACCAGAAGTGGCTCCCTTGGATTACCCACTGTCCTAAGGAAGCCACTTGGAAGGACAGAGCACCTGTTTAGCTCCAAGGCTGAATCTACTACCTCTTTTGCCTCCGGGTGAATTCACCTCATTCCCTCTACCAGGATGAGCTTCCATGTGCTCATCCAGAAATGGGAAAGCAAGCCAGGCCAGTAGGAACCCTGGCCAGAGCACATACCAAGCAGCTGCTCAGCTCCTGGCAAGGGGACTGGCTCACAGCAAAAGTTGCCAGTGTGTGTTTCCTGTCTCTGGGCCCCGAGGGCTGTACCTTCCAGCAGGCGTGCACCATACTTTTCTCCTCCATGGTTCGAGAGCAAAATAGAAGCTCAGCCTGACAAGTCAGAAACAAGGGTTGTTTAAAATGTTAGATGTCTCCTGGACATGTCATTTCCAGGTTCTTCTAATGGCGCTCCCTGGAGAATACACCTTTCCCACTTTTGTACACCATTGGGGGCAGGGCACAGCAGGGGGATGGCTGGTGGCCAAGTAAGGATTAGACCATTTCTGAAAAGTCTTAAGCAAACAAATAAATAACTATTTCCCCCAAGCCGCCCAATGGAGAATGTCTTCTCAGTTTAATTTCAAACAGCCCCTCTTTGTGGGCCTGGCAGCCTGAGGCCGCATGGAGCACAGGGACCCTGAACAAGCTTCTCTTTGGACCCTGGCAGAAGACGGTTTGAAATGCCTGAGGGACAGCTCCCATCTCCAGGAAGGATAAAATTGCCATGACTCCTCCAGGGCTCAAGCCCTTTACAGTTTCAAAGCCTTTCCCCATCCAGCTTTGCCTTTGATCCTTGGAACCAGCCCTACTGTGAGCCGAGCAGAGTGGCCTCATTATACCCACTTTAACAAGGATCAGGAAGAACCAGAGAAGGAGAGCTACCCGTGAGTGGTCACACAGCAAGGTACAGCACAGCCAGCATGGAGACCCAGGCTCCGGCTCCTGGAGAGGCTCTTCCTCCACTGTGGCCCTCTGCACCCCAATATCAAACCCTGAAACTCCGGAAGGGAGGCGACGCCAGTCCCTTCCTGTCTTTTAAAGAGACCTCTCTTCTTGTCCCCACCCCCTTCTTTTTAGTAAGTAGAACCATTAGTTTTTATTGACGGGACTAATGCTTTTCATTTAGGGCCAATTACAATGGGAAGGGAGACGCTTAAGGGTAACTGGGTGATGAAAGGCCCCCATTAGGGAACAAGCTCAGGAGCTGCTGTTTCCCATTTGTAATGCTGGTTCCACATGCGAGTTATATTTAAGCCATAAACGGTGGCGCCCAGGGAGCACTCGCGGACTGCCTTGAGAAACCCAATACTTTTATCAAATCGCCAGATGGCCCCGTATTAGAGAAACCATTTATTTAATTTATTTTTTCCCCTCAGAGCTGCTTAGATTCTCAGAAGCTGGCTTCACCTAACCCCATAGACCTTCCAGTAGCATCCATGCTCCTGCTTGAAATAATCGTCCTTTGGGTTTTGCTGGTGCCTCTATGGTTGCTTGTAAAGGCTTTGCCCATTCCCCTTGCTCTTTTTTCCAAGTCCGTTCAAGAGTGGGGGAGATGAATATGGGCTCCGTGTTTACCTGGCCCTGGGTGCTGGCTTCCACCCTTCATTTTCCTCCAATCACGTTGTCCTTACAGGACTCCTTCAGACCCACCCACTTCACAGATGAGAAGATGGAGGCTCGCAAGGAGACCCCCTCCCCACCCAGGCCTTGCCAGGAAGTGGACAGAGAGAAGCGATGTCAGTCCAGGGTTGTCCGCCTCTTTTCAGGGCTGCAAATAATTTGGAATCAACACTGAAAATTCCTAATAGTCTAATATGTATTTACATTGTATTCCCTCCCCCAATCCTTAAACCAGAGACTTGGCAAGACCCGTGATTATGTAGAGAAGCCCCAGATGATTATGGTGTGGTGTCTGGGCTTCGAGGAAGGTTTTGGCATTTGCGGTGGGCTTTTTTTTTTTTTTTTTTTTTTTAGCTTAAGGTTTGTGAAAGTAAACTGGCTCTTGCCCTAGGGCGCTGAGTATGTAGGGGCTGGAGAGCAGGCTTGGGCTCCGGAAAACAATGCGGATAGAGGCCTGGGCGGGGAGGCAAATGTAAACAGAGAACCGGGAGCATAAACAGCAAATCAGCCCAGGACAGAGACTTGAGGGACTGGCAGGAAGGGAATTCTAGCTGGGGTGGATGGAAAATGGAAGAAGGAGGTAGGAATCTGCTTTGAATTCTGCAGGCAGATTGGCTTCAGGGGTGGGAATTGCGGGGGGGGGGGGGGGAAAATCCAGAGTGAGGGGGGGAATTCTCCTCTTAGAGATGTCACTCCCAAGAGGAGGGGAGGGTCCACACACAGTATTGGGAAGAGCCCAGGCTGGGCTGAGGAAGGATGGTGATGAACGGGAATCCTAGGGAGCGAGTGCAGATGCAAGATGGAATAAATTAATTCACGGTCCCGGGGGAAGGGGTGGGTAAGAGCAGCCCACAGTGGGTTCCCCTTTCATTGGCACAAAACCCTCTTCAGTGCTAGAGTCAGTCTCATTCTCATTTTACGGACGAGAAAGTTGAGGTTAAGGGAGGCTAAGTCATTGACCAATATCCTCTAGTGGTAAGTGGGAGGCTGAACCTCATCAGATTCCAGAACCCAGCTCTCATCATTGCACAGAGCTGTGTCTTAGGAAAAAGCAGGGAAGCGGGGAGAAGACGCAGAAGAAAGAAGGGTCAGCTCAGTTTGAAGAGGTCAGGGAAGGCTCCCAGGAGGTAATGGTACAGTTCCCAGGTGTTGGCAGACGAATTCACCCATCAGAGGGGAGGAGAGGGTGTTCCAGGCAGAGCTAATGGCCCAGGCAAAGGTGTGGAGGCTTGCTTGGGGACCTAAGCAGAGTTTGGTAAGGCTGAGATAGTGGAAGTTTGGGGGAACGGAGCAGAGAGGAGAAACCCCAAACATTTCTGCCCATCACCAAGGCTGGGCGATGTGAGGTCCTGATTTTATTTTGAACTCGTGTTTTGTCAGTGAAGTCTGACGGGACAGTAGAACACACGCAGGAACAGAGATGTATACAGTAGGTACATATTCTGCTGTTTTTTGCTGCCCCCTTTGCATATAGCATCCGTGAGACTCCAATAGTACAGAATTCTGATGGACCCACCTGTGCGCAAGGTCGAGAGAACTCAAGGCAAGAACAAGGTAAGCTTATTACATCTACGGGCAGACTTACTCGGAGTACAAATAGCTCCAAGGAACCACACTTTTTTTTTTTTTTCAACCAGAACTTGCTTCAAACGCAAAAAGAAGACACTGACATTCTAAGAAATGGAAACAACCTTCGCAATCCTTTCTCACTCATGTTCTTCCCTGTTCTGGCCAGATGCCTCTGCAGGAATTGATGGCATTGAAGGAAAAGGAGAGCCAGGCCAACCCATGGTTCTTTCTCCATTCCGTCCTTTTTTACTGGTGAGCAAGTTGAAGGAGAAAAGTGGCAGAAGAAAAGTGCACGTGTCAGGAAATGAAGTAAGTACAGCCGAGTTGATTTTGTGCTATGTTCCCACTGTTCTGGTAAGACATATGAATGAGCTAGGAGATACAAGGGTGTAACTCCTGAAATTTCATCTAGGACTTAAGTGCTCTTATATTTGCATTTAAAACCAATACTGCAAACCTTGAAGATGAATGGTAAAATTTATGCTAATAACATAAAATTTTAAAAGCCTTTTTAACTTAGAATCTCATAAATAGCAGATTAAAAAAACACCACAGTAAGCTGAGAGAGAGCCTGGAAGAACAAGAAAAGCTTTACATTTCCGTACCATGAACGGCAGATTTTCCTTCTTTTATGAACAAGGGGCCCCAAACAGCTTAGCAACTGAGGGGCTGCTTGCTTTGGGGTCATTCCTTTTGTCTACCAGAACAACCACATTCACAAGACCTGGCACCTCCCTGATCTGGCTCTCCCCATCAGTAAGTGAAAGGAGCAAAAAGCAGATCCGAGTTGTGGCCAGAGACCAGACCTCCCCAGATATCCTTGGAACACTGGCTCTGCCACCCCGGAGCCTGGACTTGAAAACCTCTCTGAAGCCTGGATTCCTTCATGTGAGGAGTAAGGATTCCAATGCTGCCTATCAGGGACAGCAAGAGTGCAGGGTTGGGGAGCAACCTTGAGCAAGGTGCCTGACCTCTGCCTCAGTTTCCTCCACTAGAAAATGAGGGAAACAATATTTCATGGAGTTTTTTTTTTTTTTTTTTTTTTTTAAAAATTTTTTTTTTTATTTGAGAGAGCACAAGAGCGAGCGAGCAGGATCTGGGGGTCGGGGGAGGGGTTTGGCAGAGAGAAGAAGCAGACTTCCCGCTGAGCAGGGGGCCTGATGTGAGGCTCCATCCCAGGATGACCTGAGCCAAAGGCAGACGCTTAACCAAGCCACCCAGGCGCCCTGCTTCATGGAGTTCTTATGAGACTGGCTCCGCAAGGCAGATGGCACAGTAGTGAATAACTGATAAACGCTTAGCCATTATTTCTAAGTTATTATGAAGGCACACAGGAGGTGCACCTCCACAGTCATGGAGGGAACCCTGTTTTGTCCACTCAGTCTCCGCCCATGCCACCTCCTAGAGCATCTCCCCTCTGCTTCCAGGAATGTCGTTCCCCTCAAAGAGTGCTTTCTAGAGGCAGCCATTTTACCACATGACTCCTCCCCTTGACTGGTTGATTGTTGATTGGTTGGCAAGTGTCCCGTGACCAAGCTCAGCCAATCAGCTGCTAAAACCAGGATTTCTTGAAGCACACCCCTCCGTGGTTGGCTGCGGTCTCTATTTAAAGAGGCAAAGCCCGGGAGGGGTCAGAGGCACTTCCTGTCTCTAGTGAGTGTTTTCACAGGCATAAAGGAGAGGGGAGAGAGGAGAGACGGGGGCTTGCAAGACTGCCCCACTCGCCCCAGGGGAACAAACTCTGGCTGCCCTGCCCATAGAGGTTGCCTGCATTTCTCTTTTTAAAAAATTTCCAGACTTTTCATTAAAATGGTTCATTGGCATCTATTGCTTCTAATGCAAAGACAGCTGCTTAATCTATTAAATAAAATGATCCTTATATCTTCCGGCGAAGACTTTGCCCAACTTCCACCTGACACATGGGTGTGTTTCAACTCCGCCTCCAAGTGGGGCTCTGTGCTATGCTTCAGATGCTCTCCGGGGATGCCTGAGGGCCCCTCGGCAAGGCAGGCTGCCACCGCCCGTCCCGCTTCGGGCACTGACATGATGGGGCCCCTTCTAGCATGCTCGGGGGAGAGAAGCAGGGCATCATTTATTTAGCAATTACTTCAGGCAAGGCTTGAGGGACCAACCGGTGTGGTAACTAATGTTAGTTCCCTCCCCGCCCCTCTTCCTCGTTCCTTATCTTCCCTTCTGTCATACCGCAAAAGGTCTCTAATTCACCCCGGAGACCGAGATACTGCAGGAATGGTCCTAAATTAGAAGGAACCTTGGGTGTCCCCTCTGGGGAAGTCTATAGGCTGGTAAGGGAAAAAGCAAACCAACCCACAATTCACTTAATTAGTTAAGTGCATGATGGGTCTGTATGTAAACATTCATTCCTTTATCTCTCTGACAAATATTTATGCTTCGGTAGGATCCAGACATTTCTGGGGATTGGGATACAGTGGTGAAAAAGTTAAACAATGTCCCTATCCTCAGGGAATGGAGGTTAACACAGAAAGATTAACCATCACAACACATGTTCAAACATTCATCAGGCACTTTTTGGTTCAAAAGACTTCATAATTTCCTAAATCTGCCCTTCACAAGAGCCTTCTGGGGCAAGTACTCCCTCTCTCATTTTACAGGTGATGAAATGGAGTCCAGGCAGTCTAGGCTGTTAAGTAATTTGCTCAAATGGATTCAAGTTTTCCTTGGATTCAAACCTGATCCTGCTCCCAAATCTATATTTTTCTATTAATATGTATGTATGTACTAGTATTTATATTTCACATTATATATATTATATCACATTAAATATACACTACATTACATATGCATTATATTATATTTTATATTATAGCTATTTCAGAAACATATATTTATAAATATGTACATATTACGTATTATATAAGTATTAAATATTTATATATTTTATACTATTTTCATATAATGTTATATATAATAGTATTATAATATATAATATTATATAAAAATATATATGTTATATATAAATATTATATGTTTTTATATTATATATTATATTACATATTCATTACATTACATATACATTATATTAGATATATATGTACTTGTGTATATATATTTGTTTGTTTAATTACCTGCTTATTCATTCATCTGGAAGGGCTGGCCAATGAGACCAAGGATATGTCTGCTGGGCGAAACTTAGTAAAAACATCTTTGCTCCTTGAAAGCAGATAATAGTGGCACGAGTCAGATGTCTCCCATTCATACCCCTATACATTCTGATATACACGCTCTACTTCTGATCTTCAACCACAGTTGTAATGTCTGGACCTCACAACTATAGGTAGCAGCCACCTTGCAGCTTTGAGAGAAGAAGGAGGATGAAAAGTCCATTAGCTGAGAATAGTGGTGAAAAAAGGTTGAAAGAGCATGGATTCTTGATAACACCTTGAGTTGTTGTATCAATACAGAACTGTTTCCTCCAGACTTAATATTATGGGAGACGATTAAAGGTCCCTGCCGCTTAATCCAATATAGATATTCTGTTACTTGGAGTCTAGCACATTTCTAACTGATCCAAACTGCCAGAATTTTTGTGTTGGAAGAGATCTCATCATGTCCTGTTTCTGGATTAAAATATCTGGCACCCCCTTAACTCATATGGGACCTTGGGCAATATTCTTATATATGCCTCAGTTTCCTTATCTGTATGATGTTGGTAATAGCAGTACTAACCACATAAGGATAGTAGGATTGGGTAATTTAGTACATGAGAATCTTTTAGAAAATTGAAGTAAACTAGGAATACATTGTACTGTCCTTCGGCTGATAGAGTGCATCTATGAAAAGTTTATAGCAAGTCTTATACTTAATGAAGAAACAACAAATGCTTTTCCTCTAAGATGAGGAAAAAGACAAGGAGGACCACTCTCACAACTTCTATTCAACATCATGATAGATTTAACATACTGCAATAAAGCCAGAAAAAGAAATAAAAGGCATTCAGATTAGAAAGGAAAAAATAAAATCATCTTTTTTAAAAAAAAGATTTAATTTTTAAATAATCTCTGCACCCAGTGTACTTTTTTTTTTTAAAAGATTTTATTTATTTATTTGACAAAGAGATCACAAGTAGGCAGAGAGGCAGTCAGAGAGAGAGAGAGAAGGAAGCAGGCCCCCTGCCAAGCAGAGAGCCTGATGCGGGGCTCGATCCCAGGACCCTGGGATCATGACCTGAGCCGAAGGCAGAGGCTTAACCCACTGAGCCACCCAGGCGCCCCCCCCCCAGTGTACTTTTGAACTCAGAACTCCAAGATCAAGAGTTGCCTGCTCCACTGACTGAGCCAGCGATGGACCAAAATAAAACTGTCTCTTTTTTTCAGATAATAAGATCAGAAAAATGCTATGGAATCTAGGGAAAAGCTATTACAGCTAATAAGTGAGTTTCAACAAGTTTTGAATATGGGAGTCAACAAACTTTCTCTGTGAAGTGTTAGATGGTAGCATTTTTAGGTTTGTAGCTACCTACAGTCTCTGTCACAACTCCTCAGCCCTCCTATTGTACGGCAGAAGGGGAGGGGGCTACTGAACAATATGTAAATGAATGGGTGTGGCTATGTTTCAATGTAAATTTCATGACAAAATAGGCGTAGGATGAGGTTTAGCCCATTGCTCAACCCTGCCACATACAATAGGATAACAGGTATAAATTACTAGGAGTACAATGACAAAAGATATGTTTAAGACCTGTACCTTAAAAACCTATAAAACACTGTTAAGAGAAATTTAAAAAGACATAAATACAAAGAGCTATAATGTGTTTGGATTGGCAGGCTTAATATTGCTGAGTTGTTAGTAATTGCCAGAATAATCTGTAGAGCCAGTGCAACCCCAGCCAAAACCCCAGGAGAATTTGTGTGTGTGTGTGTGTGTGTGTGTGTGTGTGTGTGTAAGTTGACAAGCTCATTTGAAAATTCATATGGAATTGCTAAGAACCTAGACTAGCCCAAACAACCTTCAAAAGAAAGCTGGAGGACCTACAGTACTTGATTTTCAGAATTATTATAAAACTACAGCAACATGAGTGTGTGCTATTGGCATAAAAATAGACAAGTAGATTTTAAAAAGCCAACAACAGAATCAGAAGTCTAGAAATAGACCCACCATACTACCCATATACACAGTCAGATGAGTTTTAGCAAAGGAGTAAAAAAGGCAATTCAGTCTCACCAAATAATCCTGGAACAATTGAATATTTAGATGCAAAAAACCGAGTCTCAATTTATGCCCTGCACCATATAGATAATTTAATTCATAGACCTCAATGTAAAAGCTGAAACTCCTAAACTTCTGGAACAAAACACCATGGAAGATCTTCATGGCCTTAACATATGCAAAGATTTCCTAAGTATCACACCAAAAGCATAGTATATACAAAAGAACAAATTGATGAACTGTATTACATTAAAACAATGTTGTTAATAGACTAAAAGGACAAGCCACAGACTGAAAGAAAATATTTGCAAATCATGTATTGGTAAGGATCTTCTATTTAGAATATATGATGAGCTCTCAAAAATCAGTAAGAAAATAACTTAAAAATGGGGCAAAATATTTGAACAGACACTTCATCAAAGAAAATGTCATATGGAAAGTGAGTGTATTAAAAAATTATCCCCATTATTAATCACTAAAGAAACAAATTGCAACCACAATGATACACAACCACATGCCCACTAAAAACATGAACCACCCCAAGTTCTGGCAAAGATGGAAAGTAGCTGGCCTTTCACACACAGGTGGCAGGACTATGAAAGGGACAACCCCTTGGAAAACAATTTGGCAATTTCTTAAAAAGTTAAGCAAACACGAGCACATTGCTTGCTTATTCTACTCCTAAATATTTGCTCAAGACATGACAGCATATTTCTACATAAACACCTGTACACAATTGTCCATAGCCACTTTATTTGTAACAGCCCCAGAAACTGGAAGCAACCTAAATGTCCATCAACAGGTGAAAGCATAAACACATTGTGGTATATCCATACAGTGGAATACAGTCAGCGATAAGAAGTAATCCACTATTGATGAATTCACCAGCGTGGATGAATCTCAAAAGCTTTTCACTAAGTGAAATGTCAGACTAATAAAAGTACACATGTATGATTTCATTGATATGGAATCCCAGAAAATGCTTCCTTTTTTTTTTTTTTTTAAGATTTTATTTATTTATTTGACAGAGAGAGATCACAAGTAGGCAGAGAGGAGGTGGAGAGAGAGAGATGGAAGCAGGCTTCCTGCTGAGCAGAGAGCCCGATGCGGGACTCGATCCCAGGGCTCTGAGATCATGACCTGAGCCAAAGACAGCAGCTTAACCCACTGAGCCACCCAGGTACCCCCAGAAAATGCTTTCTAATCTATAGTGACAGAAAGCAGGTCAGCCTTTGTCTCGACTTGGGAGTGGAGAGGACAGGAGGGACACAAGGAAATCTTGAGGACCTTGGATATGTTTACTTCCTTGATGGTGGGGATAATTTCACAGGTGTAAGAATATGTCAAAGTCAAATTGTGCACTTGAAATCTGCTCAGGTTATTACATGTCAATTAATTATACACAATAAAGGTGAAAAGACAAACCTGGAATAAGTGAAGGCCAATTCTCACTAATATTTTTCCTGAAGTGGTAACTGAAACCTTAGAGACAAGAAGTGACTTTATTTCACACCTATCCTTCTGTTCCTGCACCCAGGCTCCCTATTCTCTTCTTCCCCCCCCCCCCCCCGACAATATTTATTGCCTACATTCTATGTCCCAGGCACTGGTCTTGGGTCCTAGGATGCAAGGATGGATGGCACTGTATCCCTTGCCCCTCTGGAGCTCACAGTAGTGATAAAGTAATGATCCTAAATGACAGGCCATGGTGGGATACATCCACATTGGGGTTCTGTTTTCATTCAGACTCATTTCTCACCAATCTCTGTTCTCTGTATCTCCAGGGGCTGATCCCCACAGGAGACAACCCCAGAGCTCCCATCAATTGGATTCTGGCTGGGTTCAATGGACGCACGGCCCTGGAGGGAATCTCGAGGGCAGATGTGGGGAAGGAGGTTGATATAGAGTATCTTTTCTTCCTTCTCTGCCTCCCTGCATCTCCAGAAGCAGCCTTGACTCTGGAACAACTCAGCTTCCATCCTGTGATGGGCTCCAAGCCACTGTGGTCCTGTCCCCATTAAGGTGGTCCTAACCCCCTCTCCCTCTCCACTAGCACTCCCAATTTATCCCCCATCCTAGGGGTGCAGGCAGCTCCTGCTGCTGGTAATCTCTGTGCTACCCACCATTCACTCCCTTGTCTAGTCTGAAAGTGACTTTCTACATTCCTGTTAAAACTTTCTAAGGTTTCTTCCAGATTTAAAAAAAAAAAAATTCCAGAGCTTAATAGCGGAATTTCAACAAGGAAACAGGCAGTGAGAGAGATATGTGGAGAATGGGGTGGCCTTCAGGAAGTCTCTCCAGGCTCTTCATACAGACAGCCGTGTTCCTCCATGGCAGGAGTCATGGGACTGCGTGCATGGGAACTGAATCCAGTCCCTAGTCTGAGGTTCAGGGGAATATATGGCAGGAAGCTCAGAGGTGTTTCCATTAGAGCCCAACACAGATCAAAGTGATGTGGCCGCACCCTTCCTTGTCATTTCAGTTGAGGTGATCCAAGGTGCTTTGGAAGAACACACTTAGTCTGACAAGACAGTTGTCAACATCAGCTGGGAATCTCAATGGGAACAGATGCCACATCTCTGTGCACACTTGTGTCTGTGAGCACGTATGTGTGTCCTCCACTCTGGGATCTTTTTGTGCCTGTTTGACTCCCCTGCATCTGGGATGCCAAAATCTGAACCTATGTGGAATGTCCTGCTTCTTCACTCGCCAGGAAAGCTTTTACCAAATCAGTGATGCCTTTTATCACTGATGGTGTCTTTGAGTTGAGGAAATACAGACTTCCCCTCCCCCAGAACACCGCCCAATTAGTGTTTTCCCAGATGACTCTTGTTTTCTTAATACCCCAATTTTATAGACTATCTGGGTCTCACAATACTTTTTTTTCTTTTATTTTTTTTAGTCTGGCATTTATAGAAGAAAAAATTATAAAATTGTATTTACAAATTCAAATAGCATAATATTTTCCTAAGTAAAATGAAGAGGGGGAAAAAGTCTCCTATTGCATCCCAAATAAAATCCATAGCATGTCAGAATCACACATACATGTCAACAAAAGGAGAGTATATTTCAGATGATGCTGATGCTAAAAGAGCCTTTCCAAATTCTTCTCACCATGACCTTGCTTGCCTGCCATGCTGCTAAGATCATGCCCTTGTTTTTTACTAGTGTTGAACAGTATGCCCCTCCAAATTTGAAAATGGTGGCCAAAAAAGTGCTTATGCGGGAAGAAAAGATACCACCACAAGGAAGTGTATCAGCCAGCTATGGCTGTGTAACAAATCACTCCCAAATTGTTGGTGACTTAAAACAGCAATTAGGCACCTGCAGGGTGACTGGAGGCTAGCTGAACTAGGCTGGGCTCTGCTGGATGTTCTAGGATATGGTTGGCATTTAGTGAGTTCGGGGAGATGATAGAAATAACAGGTTTGAGGGGAAGGGAAGTCTCTATAGTTGGGGTGAAGATTTGCTAAGTTTGAGAGAGTAGTATAGACACCCAAATAAAAGTGCAAGTAATCTGCATCTCATGGGTGAGGAAACACCTGGAGAGAGCAATTTAGGGAGCATCTGCTGGTAGTTAAAGCACAAAGTGGGGTGAAGTCAGCAAGGGAGTGAGGACAAGAGAGGAAGATACCTGAGCATACCCGACACCAGATAATGAGGTGAGATGTTGAGTATGTGAGTTCACCAAGGATCCCCTGCTCCTAAGAGAAGCAGTAGCATTAGCACCTCTCACCTGACCTCAAAGTGGTGGCCCAAGGCCTGTGAAATATCCCAGACATGTGTTTTGTCAAACAGCAATGTTCTCCGAAAACTCTGAATTAATCACCATCATTGAAAAGTTGAACAATTCAAAGAAAAAGTCTAGAAAAAATTGAAGTTTCACTGAAAAGTCTAGACTTTCGGCTTGACCAATTAAAACCTCTGGGCAGGGATGCCTGGGTGGCTCAGGCAGTTAAGCCTCTGCCTTTGGCTCAGGTCATGATTCCAGGGTCCTGGGATTGAGCCCCACTTCGGGGGTCCTTACTCAGCATGGAGCCTGCTTGCCTCCAAAGCCAATTTATTTCTGATTTCTGACTCTTATTTCAATACTTGGATTCACAGTACTGAAAGCAATGCTCATTCACAGAGTAGCTGCAAATGGCAACACTTCTCAAAACCCCTGGTCTGCTGGTCTCTGTTCTCCCATCATTCATTAGCCAGAGGAGGAAAGAGAGAAACCCCTCCTCTCCCCCCACCACAGCCCCTGCTCCCCCATACTGTCTTAAGTCTGAACAAAATCTAGTTAATTGGCCGTCTACGTCATAACACATTCACGGTGGCCTCCAGTGTGCTAAAATCTGATTCTCTGTCTATTTGAGTTGGTGTTGGTTTTTTAAAATTACATTTCTATCATTGTTAACAGCTGTATTAAAGCATTGGAATATGAAACGTGCATCTGAAACATTCTTTAAAAAACACTTTAAAATGGGTGAGATTTTACTAGGTCCTTCACTGGGATGAGCTCCTGGTAAGGGGACTCGGTGACTTGTTGCCATACTTATCCAGTATAACCAGTCACTCCCAACCACTGTGCTTTCAAACTTAAACCAACATTTCTTTCTCTCAGGAGTGGCTTGGTGATCAGGCCGGGCTCAGCCAGGTGCTTCTTCTGGTCTCTGTGGGTGGCTTTCATTTTTGGAGGCTGGTGGCCTGTGGCGGATGGAGGGGGGACCTCTGCTGGCCAACTGAAGGAACTGGGCTGCTCTATGCATCTCATGCTGCTACAGGCTCTACGGGCATGCTCTTGCTCTCACTGCCAAGCCAGAGGAACGAGAGTAGGAGGTAAACACACCTGCACCTTATCAAGCTCGCACAGATATCCCATTCGTTCACATCCCTTTGGCAAATGCATGTCACGTGGGTGAACTCAGGGGTGGGGAGAAGACCTGCAAAGTCACTGGGAAAGACAATGCGGAGGGGAGGAATATCGGGACCTTCAGTGCAATCCCACACCACCTTTCTCTTCCTGTGCTCCTGCCTTGACCCTTTAAAGGACGGAAGTTCAGCCACTCCTTGCAGAATCTTGGGGATCATGGGGAAGGAGCTTTGCTCTTCTCTCCACCCTTTAGAGGTTAAGTACCCCCTTACCTGCCCCTTCCCAACATAAGCCTAGTGAGAGCTCGGCACCCATGCCATCGGAGACTATGGCAGCGGTTGTCATACCTCAAATGAAGTAGGGCTCCACCTCCTCAGTCTTAGGGCTCTTGCTCTCCGACTGTGCCCATCCTGGTGCACAGTGAATTCATCACAAAATTCCTGTCTCCAGGGGTGCCTGGGTGGCTCAGTGGGTTAAGCCTCTGCCTTCGGCTCAGCTCAAGATCTCAGGGTCCTGGGATCGAGCCCCACACCAGGCTCTCTGTTCAGCAGAGAGCCTGCTTCCCTCTCTCTCTCTCTCTCTCTCTCTCTGCCTGCCTCTCTGCCCACTTGTGATCTCTCTCTCCCTCTCTGAGAAATAAATAAATAAATAAAACTCTTAAAAAAAAATATCTGGAGCCCCTCAAAAAAAAAAAAAATTCCTGTCTCCAGAAGGAAGCCCCCACATGGCCTTTCCATCCTTATAGAATGGTCGCCTCCCCCAGTTTCCCAGCCTGCGGCTTAGTGGGTGAGACCACAAGGCCCTTAGCTTCAGGTCTAAGCTCTTGGTCTCTAATCCAGGTTCCCGGGGGGGGGGGGGGGGGTCTTGCCCTCTGAGTCCTATAGTCCACATCTCTAGTGGACATTGGCCCAGTTTTCTGTGTATCCCCTACTCAAACTTGTAATAATCCCAGGAGTGTCGGTGAGAAGGAAGCACCTCGACATGCCTGAGGCAAGAATCTCAAATGCCCCCAAACTGGTCAAGGAGGAGAATTCCCATTCCTATGAGCCCTCTGCTTTGTCACTCCCTGAGATAATGGTTACGTGGTCAGAAGCCTTGGTTGAGCTGTGGACAAGCCACCTAAGGCATGCTACACTCCGGTCAGCCCCTGACTAGGGGAGGGCTGGGGTGCCAGAGCCCGTGGGAAACACTCCGATGGAGACGTTTTTAGTTCCAGACATGATCTTCTTTTCTTAATAAGGCCACAACACAATGGAAGGTCAGGAGGAAAAGTAGGAAAATTTCTCCAGAGCACTTAGTGTATTTTTAAGTCTAAGTAAGATGAAAAGTGACGAGGTCCCTCTGGGTGACCCTGTGGGCTCTGGTGATCTCCATGGCCAGGCCTTATGGCTCCCTGCCTTCGCCATCACTTCGTGTGTCTGGCTCAGTGTTGAATCCTTAACAAACTAACAGGTCTCATTAGGAAATGTGTTAGAGCCATCCTTGGGAAAGGATGGTGCAGGAAGGGGTGCAGGAAGCAGAATGTTAGAGCAGGAGAGTTTAATTGACTTATTTATATTACATTTATTTTTAGACTTCTGCCTCACATTAAGGAGGATCTGATACATTGTAGGAAGATATATTTAGAGCAATAAGAAAGGGGAGGAGAAACGAGGGCATTTGGGTGCAATAGGAAAAACAAATGGAGCCAAACTAAGTTGGGTCTTCCAAGGGTATGCCATAGAGGGTGTGTACTTGCCACAGCTGAGCGTCCAGGATGACTGTGCTTCCTTGTGGCCAAAGCGACGATGTAAACAGGATCAGAGGCAAGATTTATAGGGTCTGTAAGACACCAACATTTGCTCAAGAAAGTTCAGCTGTTCCTGGTACAGAAATGTGAGAAGACATTTCCCTTAGGTTTTAAAAAGGGAAGCGTCCCTGGCTAAGCTTAATGGGTCTGAGAAATCGGGCTCATCTTGTCTTTGTACAGGGAGGACTGAGTTAGGAGAAGAATGGCCTGGAGCACAGAGGAGCAAAGAAAGGCACTGGGAAGGGGGTAGTCTGTGTGTCATCAACTATCCAGATACAGAGCCCGCCCAGTCCTGGAGGTCACCTTGGCCTGACCTTGGCATCCGGACTATTTTTTCAAAGTTGGGCAACTTGCTGAGTCAAACCTGCCTGGGCATCGCCAGGGAGAAGGGAGCAGGTCGGGGGCATGTTGGGTCTCTGCGGGGAGGACATGGGAGCCTCCTGACCCCTGGCAGAAAGAAATGGCGGGTCCTGTGGGCTTTGAGGTCCTCTCCCTTGCAGGGGAGGGAGACTTTGCTCTCAGTTTGAAATGAGTTGTTTACAGAATACCTGGTGTCCAGAAAAGGCGTCCTGTGGGAATCCTTCCCAACACCCCATTCCCTCTCCTTGAGTACAGGGAATCCTCTTCCCACCCCCTCCCCCGGCCTGTAGGTAGGTGTGTGGCCATGTGGCGGGCTCTGGCCAATAGGACAGGAGTGGAAGAAGGCCACGCCTCCTAGCCACGCCTCCCCCCCTCCCCCGCCCCAGGCAGGTCCAGGGGCACCGTCCCTGCTGTGTGTGTTCTTCCCCCAGAGAACCCATTGGAAGCCGTCTGAGTCCCCAAGTCACTGCGTGAAGGGGTTGCTTGGAGAGCCACCAAGCCTGTGACAGACTCAGATCCTGTGGGGACTGAGGCAGAGGGGGAGCAAATCCCAGGTTGTGGGACGAAATGGGAACGTGGCAGTGGGCTCTGGGGCCGGGCTGCCTTGATTTGAATCTCAGCCCTGCTAACTACTAGTCCATTCCTTGGGCAAAGAATGTGCCCTCAGTTTCTTCACCTATAAATGGGGATCATAATAACAGCTGTTTTGGAGAAGTGCTGAGAGGGGTTGCCATCATCCTAGATGGAAAACACCCAGCACCTGTTCCTTCTATCACTCATGTTGTGTCTAATTCAGTGCCTGTCACACCGGAAGTTTGCACAACTGTTACTTCCCTGCCCCTACCCTAACCCTAGTTAATTTCATCCTTCCCTGAGGGATTGACTCAAGATCAACAGTAAATACAGTCAGCCCAGGTGAGTTTTCTGTGTTAGGTGCCCAGCCGTGGACACAGAGGAACAAGACCTCGCTGTGCATGGGCCTCAGATTTTGTAAGATACCAGTCCAGTCCAGGCAGTAGGGGCTTGCTGTGTGACCTTGGGCAAGTCACATAACCTCTCTGTGTCTCAGTTGTCTGTGGAATTATGGCTTTACTATAAAATGTGTGTTGTCAGCTTGGCTCTGTTGCTCTCATCTGTGGATGGAAACTGCATTTCCCCAAGCCCCCTCTCGTATGTAGTCCTGGGTTTGAGTTGTCCAGGAGAGAAGCTCACGGGGGATGTGGAAGGCAGAAGCAAAGTCTAGGTGACTGATAACCAAAGATCATGGTTCTCAGACATGGGGACAGGCTCAGAGGTATATGGTGGGTCCCTATCTGTCCCTGCTTTCCATTCCATGTCCAGCTTATCTTCCCATCCGATGGCCCTGCTGGCCAACCATGGCCCGAACCCACCACCAGGTGTGCTGCAGCCTGGCTAAGGCAATTCCGCAGGGACAGCAGGTGCCCCGGAGGAGGCAGGCTCCTTAGCCCTCTTCTCTTTTCCTCATCCTGCTGAGCACCCAAATGCACAAGGCTTCTTGGGTCTTTCTGCCGAACGCCGCTCTGCAACCATACCAGTACTTGCTGTCTCTCTGATCCCTTTCCAGACACCCTCCCATCCAGTCCTTGTTTGCGTATGGTCCAGTCCCTGTGTGCAATCTCCTCTCCCCGCCAGGAGCCTTGATCTGGTAGCTGGGCCCCAGCTTTGTGAGGTCAATGTTGAGAGAGCGCTCATGTCCGTTCTACCCACAAGCATGATAGCATGATTTTGTTCCATGTCATTACAAATTCATTACAGAGACAAATATTTAATGACTACTTAGCAGTCCATTGACTAGCTGACCCCAAGTTTGTTTAACCAGTCCCCACAGTTGGACATTTATGTTACCGGTAAGCCTCTAATATAAATAATATCACAATAGACATTTTTTAAAAATTTTATTTATTTGACAGAGAGAGTCACAAGTAGGCAGAGAGGCAGGCAGAGAGAGAGAGAGGAGGAAGCAGGCTCCCTGCTGAGCAGAGAGCCCGATGCGGGACTCGATCCCAGGACCCTGAGATCATGACCTGAGCCGAAGGCAGCAGCTTAACCCACTGCGCCACCCAGGCGCCCGACATTTTTATTTCTAATCTTCATCCAAATATCCAGTTATTTCTATACAATAGATTCCTAGGAGGAGAATTCCACAATCAATGTTATCGAAGAGTCTTTGTACGGAGAGTTGAATTGCTTTCTAGAAGGGAACCCTTCTTGAGGGATGCAGAAACGAGGCCCAGAGAGTGGCCACCACCTGTCTGTGGTCACAGAGCAGTGGGAACAGAGTGGGTGAGAGAACTTGCTGAGGCTGCCACTTCCGCTAGGACTCGTCTGCTCTTGGCCCCTGGCATGGAGTGAAAGCCTAGGGTTTTGCTGGACCCACGTTCTGACAGCACCAGGCTGGCGCAGGTGTGGCTGGGGAGGAGGGAAGAGATGAGATGGCAGAACGTCACACTCTGCAGGCTCCTGGGTATCGTCTCAGCTAGTCTGTTGTCTGCATCTGCTTTGGTTTCAGAAGCAAAGGTAGGGGTGTGTGTGTGTGTGTGTGTGTGTGTGTGTGTTTAAATCGGTTCATTTATTCAGAAGGGGAGCAAGTAAGCATATTTGGGCAAGGGATCATCCCAGTGTGATGGGAATCAGATAGGGATTGGAAATCCGATGCAAGTGCTGCTCTGACCGTGGAGGTGGGGCCTGGATCCCTCCCACTCTACCATCAGACCATGAGCTCCTGGTGCCTGGTCTGGACTGGCCCTGAAGTGCCTTTGCTTCTGTCCCCTGAAGTCCCACTCCTGGCCAGGTTCTCCCTGGCCCAAGGCACAAGGAACCTGAGCAGAGGGACCAACGCTGAACTAGACCAAGCCTGTCCTGGTTCGGGCTGACTTCCTCCTTTCCATCAAAACAGCTTTGGCCGGAAGACAAACAACCCAGCCTTAATTTACGATCCTGTTAGCGCCACAGCAGTGAAGAGACATCCCTTCTGGGCAGTATCTGCAAAAGGTCCCTAAAGCTGTTCCCTCCTATTGGAGAAGGGTCTCCCACCCCTGCCCCCTGGGCTACCCCCAAGGGGTGGTTCAGCTTGTGGGTTAGGGAGAGGCAAGAAACAAGCAAAGTCACTTGTGCAGAAAAAACCAGGACGCGGTTGAGTCCCAAAGGCAGTATTTTATTTGCAGTCTCCAAGGCTCAGGCAGGCAGGAGTAATATATTAGCTCCGTTGGTTTAACTGGACAGCAGCATGAGCTTGTAATAAGGATGTGGTAATACACCACGAGAATCTGTAGGCTCATAAAACTTGACCTTATAAATCTCCATGTGTATCAATTCCATACAGCAGCCACTCCCCGCGGTGGAAGTCCCAGACTTATAAAGTGGCCGTTGATAACAGAACAATTTATCCCCGCTCACCTCCCTTCTTTTAAACTCCTCAAGACAGACTAATCAGGGCACATTAATCATTTCTTTTTTAAACAGGAATGCCACATCAAAACCTGTAAGACCTGAACCATTCTCGAGGATCAGGGAGTGGGGCCCTGGGAGGTTAAACAAGCTCATTAACAATTAGGATAAAATGTTCCCTAAGCAACTTCCTCTCTCCTCCCCCACCTTTGCCCGGCCTTTTTGGGGGTGGGGCATGGGGCGTGGGGGGCAGGGTGTCCCTGTACAACCCTCTTTCTCTAAATCAAGGGCTGGTGAGCAAACGTTTTCTGTAAGGGGCCAGAAGACAGTAAATATTTTAGGTTCTGCGGGCCATGCGGTTTCTGTTACAGCAGGCATGGACAATATGTAAACTAATGGGTATGGCCGTGTTCCAATAAAACTTTATTTAGAAAAGCACATGGGCCGGATCTGGCCTGCAGGCCAGAGTTTGCCAACCACTAAATGGCACTCTAAATGGCGCGGCCTCCTCCTTGAGGGTCTTGGGTACTGACAGCTTGCTCTGTAGGACTGTAACTCCTTTGACCCCAAGAGCGAGAGGTGTCATTTCCCTCTCTCATTCCACAGAGGAGAAAACTGAGAGAACTTCAACGGCTTTCCTGAAGTCACGTAACTAGTACGGGCAGGGGTGGGATTTGAACAGGCAGCTCCGGGCTCCAGCGCAGGAGAGGACAGAAAGGTCTCCAGTTCCAGCGGCTACGCACCGTGATGGTAGCCTGCCTAGCATATGCTCGGACTGCTGTCTTAGGGTTGCCTGGGTCCCTGCTCCCATCTGTGTGCCTCAGGGGCAAGTCACTACACCTCTCAGACCCTCATCTGGAAAAGGACAGGGAAGAGCCTTATGGGAGGCTTGTCCCAGGGATTAAAGAAAACATGTGGGAAACTTCCTGGGAGACCCGAAAATGCTGAGTAAATGTTAGTTTATCTAATTTTCTTAGAGAGCTCAGGCGAGTGACTTGACAGACGTCTTTTCTGGATTAGAAGTGTGCTGTGTTGGCATCGCCTTTGTGCCGTCCCCGATTTTGGCAGGAGTCTTCTGCAGGTGGAGCTGAATGTGAGTCTGATTATAGCTCCCAAGCCTTGGCTGAAAGTGGATGTGAGCTCCGCTGGTTCGGCTGGCCCCAAAGGGAGGGACTTTGAACCCATTTGAACAGACAGGAGGGTGCAGGGGGCAGCTCCCTGCCGGCCATTAAGAGGAGGCTCCCGGCAGCATGGGGTTCTATTTAGGGAAGCTGTTTCCCCGTCTGGGCAGATGGCCTGCAGGAACAGGGGCTCGGCTGATCTGGTTTCAACTAATTCTATTAAACGAAAAGTTCTGTAGAGCAGATTCCTTTGCGAGCCTCTGTCCACATGGCGATTTAATCGAGTAAATTAAAACATCCTTGCTTTCTGTCCACGTTGCTGCTTTCTGCGGTGGCCTTGTAGGGAAATGGGGGGGAGGGGAAGTCTGGATTTGTAGGGGCTTTGGCTGGAGGTGGGGGTGCTGGAGGCCCCTGAAGCGGGGGGAGGGCCAGGAGAGAGTGACAAGGGGATAGCAGGAAGAGAACAGGTAAACTGAGGATTAGGATGGTTGAGCTTATGCAGGGAGCTTGGCAGTGCTGCCGGCCACCTTCTCATGATGCAAATAGGGAAACCGAGGCCCAGAGACACATGACTGATCGAGGTTACCCAGGCTCATTGGAGCCAGGAGACCTGAGGGCTCAGAGGGATTTGAGCAGACCAGACGCAAGGAGCATTCCTGTTCCTGGAGCTGTTGCTCTCTTGGGAATCCCAGGAGGCCAGTGTGGCATTGTCATACCCTGGGAAAATAAGATTTGTTTCTTTCCTTTTTATTCAGCAAAGAGCTTGGCTTCTTCATCTGTAGCCCTGCCTGGGGTTATTTATGGGGGTCTGTCCCCCCACAAGACTGTTGGGGGCATAGCGTGATGTCATGCTGTGACTTTTAGACTTTTCCGCCAAGGACTCAAAACTTCCTGTACCCAAATCTCACAGTTTATAAAACAGAAAGGTGCAGAGCTGAGCTGGTGGACCCCTAAGCTCTGTCCTCTTGGGTCTCCCCCTGCCCCCATAAGTTGCTCCTAAGGGGAGTCCCTGGGCCCCTCCCTTGACTCTGCAAAACACAACAGGGAACGGACTGTGTTTGCAAGAACATGGACTTGGGATTTGCTCATTCCTTGTTATCATGTCAGACAAACCAAATAAAGATATAGCACCTTAAATTCTTTTGTTCCCCAATAGTCTTGATAAAATGGCGACACCTTTCATGGAACTCACTGGGCTTTGCAAGGCTTCGGTGGGATTCGGCTAGCCTTATGGCAGGTGACCCACTCCTTCCTGCAGCGGAGGCAATGTCTACTTGGGAGAGTTTGTCAGCCCAGGGTGTCCTTCCTGACCCTTCACTCCCCTGATGGCCACAAAAATGTGGATGAGAGGCCTCCCTCTGCTCTGAAGCCAAGAGCCACTCAGAGCTGGGGCTTCCCCAAGGTCTGCCAAATTAAGTGGCTGCTGTGCACTTGCTTCTGTCCCCGGTCCCCAAAAGAGTGCTTTGATCTGCCTTACTATCATCAAAGTTTCATCTGGAGGGGAGCAGCCTTGCTCATCATCCCCTAGATTTCAAACTGGCAGTCAGCAAGCCTCAGTAATAAGGGTGTTTTTTTATCTCATGCTTAATATGAACCAAGGACATTCTGTCAAGGGTCATGTGTGCAAAAAAGATCTCAGCGTGGGCCCACGAGGTGTCCACTGAAGATGGCAAGCCTCTCTGGGTGTATCTGGCTCACAGTCGAGGAACAGACTAAGGCTGGTGTCTGGGCAGCTAAGGAGTCTGCTGTGGGAGAATAAATTTGAGAAGCTATTATTTGCTTATTTGTGGATGGCAGCAGGCCGAAAATTATCTAGCGACAAAGCTCCAGTCCCTAGAAGAGAGTGACCCAGAGTATTAAGGTAGGGGAAATCACATGTTCAGATCATTGGGATTTGGGAAAAAAATCAGGTTTGCACGGGGGGCAACCCTATAAGATTACAGGTGAGGACCCCAGACTCATTCATCTGGGGAAGCACGTCATGGGTAGCTTTATCCTCGGGGATACTTGCATGATGTTCTTCATGCATGCACTGAGAAGCAGCATAGGGTGGGAGCTATGTGTGCTTACACGGGTTTTTGAGCCAGAAAAACAGGAGATGGAATCTTGGCCTCCCCCATTACATGCACCTTGAGCAAGTCCCCTGACCTGGGTGTCAGCACCCTCACGTAAGGCACAAGGATGCTGATCTCAAACTTGGCAGAGAGAGGAATGACCAATACAAAACACGAGCTGGCACCTTGGAAGAAGCAGAGGATGGAAAGCAAGACTTCTCACACTTGTGAGCTCGGCTCTGGACTCTGCCCGCTGGAGATGACATGTGGCATTTCTCGGGTTTCTCAAATAACCTTTATGATCTAGTCAGCAAAGCTGGACAAATCATTACTCAAAAGGGGTATTTGTCCTTTGTGTCTGGAAGGGCTCCATTCAAATCTCTCTGCTGGGCCAAAGTGGGCTATATTTATGCCTTTGGCTCAATGCACTGAGTAAACAGAAAAGAGATTATGTTCCTATTGATTTCATTAAATCTTTCATATCCCTGATTATCTCCTAGCTGTCCACAGTTAACCAGTGAGATCCCTACCATGTGCAGGCTGCTGGGACAGTGGGACCGGGGAAGCCGGCACCTCTGGGAGCAGCTCTCAAGCCAACGGAGCACAGAGACGGATCTCAACTCTCCACGAGAAGACATGGGACCTGCCATCAATTTCGGGCTCACTTCCTCCAGCTGGACGGGTTGGTCCCCTCGTAGGCAACTGAGTCCTGACCATGCATCATTCTCTCAGTCCCTCATTTGCTAGGTATCTCTGGAGTGCAAACTTTGCGCTCAGCGAGAGGAAACAGGGTGGAGATTTTTGCTCTGCCAATGGCTTCAGGGTGCAAATGTTGCTTTGGGAACCTGACTATCTTGCTCGCTGCTCACACTCCCCACAGTCTTCTTGGTCACCTACTCGCCAAAACAACCTTAAAAGAGGTTTGCTGGCAGATCTGTGGCAACCCAGACAGCCTTCCCTGCTGTAAGCTCTCCGCTGAGCTTCCTTCCCTGGCGCGAGCAGGGAGAGGTTGGTTTTAGAAGGACCAGACCCGCCGGCCCAGCTCTGCCACTTTAAAACGTTCTGCGTCATGCTGGAAAACCTTTTCCTTCTGTCAAGTTGCAAGCTCTAAATTTACTCAACATACTTTCAGAGACTCATGTTTTATCCGTTTTTAATTAACTCATTTTGAAGCTTTCATACTTGCCCCCAAAATATTTTATTGGCATTTCATTACCATTGTTTTCCTTGGGAAGGCCGCCGATACAGCGGAGAAGGGTCACCAAGCAACATGGCTTGGCATTTGGACGTGCTTTTGTTCCCCTCTGCCTGCCAGCACGCTTTGGGGGCTCTTGCATTTACTGTTAAAATATTACAGAGGCCCACACCCGAGCAGCCATAATCCCTGGTGCTAGACTGTCTCTAATTGATTTAATTATTCATAATTGCTCAGCTGGGTTGATGCATACTTCTGCGTGATTATGGTGAGCAGGCTGATCTCTGGCTAGTGGTGTGCCCTTGCCTGATGAGTGGGCTGGTCTTAAAGTCAACTGTGAGCCTCGTGAGTCTTGTGGACATTTGGACAGCACCCTGAGAACGTGGCGCTGGAACCCCTGAGATCCGGTGGGCTTTAGAACTGTGCCACCCTAAAACGTTTGCTTTAAATGTTTGGGAATCTAACATGCTTGGTGCCAATGGAATTTAAAAAAAACAAAGGACAGACGGGGATGTCTGCCAGCAGTGGGGAGGGCAGGAGAAGTTAGGTTAAAAGGAAATTAAAATAGAAAGCAAGACACACCGTCTGAGTGAACAGACGCATATCGACGTGATCCCCAACTCGTCCATCCCAGGCTGTGCATGCTCCCAGATGTCTGCAGATTCACTGGGGCATCCCTGCCGTATATCTGAGATGCTTGGTTTGGAGAAAAACAAACCTGCCAATATCTGGAGGAATGTGAGAGAGAGGCAAAGTGGATGCAGAAGCAAATTCCATCCCAAGGAGATGTCATCAGCCTAAGGTTTCTCTAATTGTCCCCATACCCGTCTTCTTAATTAATTCAAGACGAGTAAATGATACGAGGCTTGTATGCTTCGTGGGGCGGCTTCCTGGTGGCTAATATTTGAAGCAATAAAAGGAACCGGAGCATTCTTGCTTCCTAATGGTCCCCAGCCATCCCCGGCCTTGACCCAGCTCAAAACAGCCCTAGCCTTCTCCAGCTTGTTTTGGAAAATAGCCCCGACTAACTTGGGGATGTTTATGGCCTTCTGTCCATTTATAACGTGATCTGCATCGTTTCCTTGTCTGAGCCTTGGGTCAGGTCAGAGGAAAAAAACCAAAAACCAAAACCAAAAACAAAACCCATGGGATTTGGTAGAGCAGAGAGGATTATCCCCCTTTTACAGAGAAAGAGAGTAAGGGTCTGGGGGCTTACTGAGAAGAGAAGGGGGGACTCACACCCAGGCCTAGAACCACTGGCCCTCTACCTGTCGCTCCCTTCAAGTAGAAGTTCGAAAATAACTCACAAGACGATCTCCTTTGGCGTTCTGATGTCTCAAGAATGACCATGGCCTAAGAAGCCAGATGCAGCCCGGAGTCTCAGAACAGATCCTCCAAAGAGGTGGGGGTGCGGAGGGGGGAGGAGGTGGACCATCACCAGATACCAAGTGCCCTTACCCCGCCGTCTCTGGTCGCTGAAACAGTCCGACAAGGCAATATTTTCCTAAGTCAGAGCGCAGTAAATATTTGCATGAGTAAATGAGCCTCTGGCTCACAGCTGGGGAAACTGAGGCTAGGAGAAGCTAGGTGTAGGCAAGAGGGACCTCACAGCCAGGTCCTCTGATGCCACCATCACCCTTGCACTCTGCTGGGCTCAGGTGGACACCAGTTGCATCTGAAATCAATCCTAAAGCAGTCCCCAGGCCAAGGATCAGGTCCCAGTTCTGCTTTGCCCTCCAGTGCCTCAGAGAAACTTATCTAAGAGAAACACAAAAATGGGTTTATGGTGTCGCTGACCACCGGGGCCCACGAGCCTTGGGAGCTGTGGACAGGCAGCCATGGCCTCTGCAAGCCGAAATGTATCATCCGAGGGCATCCTTAGAAGTATTTGTGGATACTGATGCTGAACCAGAGAGCCCTGAGATGATGCTAGAACCAGGGGGGAGAAAAGGAAGGAAAGAAAGAAAGAAAGAAAGAAAGAAAGAAAAGGGAAGAGAAAAAAAGGCTTAAAAAAAAAAAAAAAAAAAAAAAACTCCTGACAATAAGCAATTCTTCATGGAACAAAACTATTACAATAGCCAGCCTTTGATCCTGCCTGGCTCCTGTTGCCAATTGTATTTTGTCACCATTGGGCTGTCACCGGCCAGGGAGCACTTTTGAATTAAGCAGTCTACACCAATTTAGTGTGCACAGGCTTTGAAGTGCCAACATCAGTCAGGCCAGGACTAACTTTTTTCATTAAAAATTTTTCAACTTCTCTAAGGGAGAGTTTGCCTTTTTTTTTTCAAGCCTGCCGAGGCACGGAGATAAGTCGAGCCTCCAGCCCCGTGGCCCCCAAGACATCAAAAGGCACTCGGTCCAGTAATGCTGGAGGCAGCCATCATTAAGCCCTAATGGAGTGGTTCATTAAGGTCCCTTCAAAGGCCCCCCGTTTACAGACTCAGAGATTGACTAATTTACACATTGTGGGAAAATTGCTACCAGCTCTGCCCAGGCCCAGCAGGGGGAGGGACGCCCTCTTTCTCTGAAAGGCGGGAACTGCAAAAGGACCCTCTGGTGGTGGGCTGCCCTTCTGGAGGGAAGAACGGAGGGACGGCCCTAAATTCTGCATGTGACGCAAGTGTCCAGCCGCTGACCCCTAGAGTCGTGTTTGTCTGTCTAGGGTTAGTATGGGACAGATGCAAGGGTGTGAACTTTGGAGCCAGAAGCGCCTAAATATACCTGGGTTAGAGGCCCAGATCGTCCTGGGGGCCAACCAGGTGACTTGGAACAAATAACCTTTCAGGGCCTGGGTTTCTGTCCTCGGAAAATGGGTTTGCTGTCCTCAAGGGTGAGACGTAAAGATCCAGCCGTGGGGCTTGACGTGTGCTGGATCTTCTCACCTTAGCCTCGCCGTAAAAGAGCTTGAAAGCTCTGCTGAAACAGTGGTGGCATCTGCCTCTGTGAGCCGGCCAGTCCACTCCAGGGCGCCACGTCCCGGTATCATTTGTGTACCTCTCCCTTTGTCACAGAAGCAATTTGGGAAGGGCACTATGAAGTGGGCTCTGTTTGGAACAGCTCTGAGTGGATACACCCACCGTCTGGAAGTCGTTCTTGGCCAGTTAAGGAAAGGGGATGGGGGGTCACCGGAAGCATCACGAGCAAAGCATGGAGCCAGGAGGGGAGGTCGTCCCCCTCCCTCCCAGCCTGACTTGCCTGCCCTCTCCGGTCAGCAGAGACTTCCTGGGGGGCTAAGAGGGGAAGGACTGGAAGTGCCCAGAGCCTTTCTCCAGCCTGATGCGTTGAGGTCCTCCCACCACTTGTCCCCCAGACTTTGGTCCAGGGACCGGGGGTGTCAGTGTAGCTGGGAGTTAGTGAGAAATGCTGGCCACCCTGACCTCTTGAATGGGAGTCTGCACGTGTTAGCCCAATCCCTGGAGATTTGGGCACACGGTTTGGGTTGAGGAGCACTGTTCTAACCTTCCTTCAGGCCAGGAAGACCCCAGCGGTTGCTGTTTCACCCCAGGGGTCCTGCATAGTGGCCGTAGCTGGGGAAGTCATGGTTCTGGGGACTCACAGTCTGGCTCACACCACCCAAAGAGGACCCAAAATCTTCATGTCAGCATCATGGTCTTTTATCTCCAGGGCCATCTGGGAATCTAGGTGAGTGGAAGAATTGTCTGCTGAGCACCTACCGTGTGCCTGACCTCCTGCAGGTGCATCCCATGTGCCAAGCAACTGAGGTTATTAGGTTTTTGGTTTTTCTGTTGAGTGTGCAGTGCAGGACAGAGGTCAAGTGACTTGCCCAAGGTCACACAGGCTTCCTCCCAGGAACCCCTGTACCACGCCCACTCCAAGGCACACACAGGCGCCTGCTGGCAAGTCCCATGGTATGGTCACGTTGCCCTCCACTTTCTATTCGCCAATCTTTCTAATTCTAGAAAAAAAAATTCTGCAGTCACTTCCTCTGTTCAACCTTTCACTTACAAAAAATGCAACTCCCACCCCCTCCGTTCCCAGCCTCGCAGGGAAGCCGCCCAGGCCGCGGGCAAGCATCACAGCAAACCACTTAGCAAACCGCAAATTTCAGAGGCCTCGTCACATCTGCGTTTTATCAGCTTTTTCCGGATAGTATTACCCCGAGCAATTGTCTGCAGATCTGGCCGACAGCTGAGACGTTCAAGCGCTGAATTACGGAGAAAGGGCCGGAGATAAAGCCGAGCACATGTATCCCATCAAAGTAATGAAAGCCTCCTGCCGCCAGGCTGCCCTGCTGCCTCCTTCCTAGCCGCCCAGCCTCCCAGCAGGAAGGCTGATTAACCCTTGCGGGGTAGGGGAAGAAGAGCAGGGGGTCATCCAATACCCAGGCTAATCAGGGCCTCAACAGTGGGGGTGGGGGTGGGCAGGAAGGAACAGGCCCTGCAGAGGGCCACTCTGGCCTCCGGATCAGCCCTACTGCATTTCCTGTGGCAGGACAGAGCTGGGGGACACAGCTTCCACACACCTGGGGAGGGAGGCTGAAGGCAACTAGAAGAGCGTAAGTAAACAAAATCAAGAACTCCGTGCCCACCAGTTCAGGGGACACTGGATGGAGGTGGGTAGTCTCGGAGGAGTGAGGGCTAGTACCTTCCTGAATCTAGGAGACTTGCCAGGGTGCAGATGTCATGATTGTGACAACTGGTGAGCACTGTTTGCTGAGCAACTACCATGGGCTGGGCAGGGGGGTCCTGCTGCTCTAGGACTCACCCAATCCCCCAGTCTGCCAGCTGCAATCACTGTGGCTTGCTCCTTAGCACTAACGAAAATACAGACGCTCAGGGGCTTCCCGTGCCCCTAGTTTGGGTAGCTAGAAGGTGGTGAAAACCAGATTAAAATAGGAAAGGCAAGCCCTGCTTTGTGACCACAGGTGTCCCCTTTGTTCCCCTTGCTTCCAGCCCCAAATTGAGGTGCAGTCCACCTGGAGTCCCTGTCCTGCCTGCCACATGTCCCCAGTGAGTGAGGGATAGACAAGAGCTTGTCCTCATCCTTGGTTTCCTAGACCAGTGCCACGGGGTGGGGGGGGGTGGGGGGCATCAGTGTCCTGCCACCCCTCCTCCCCACCCCGGGAGGGACTGATGTGACAAGTGCTCAACATACATGATTCTGTACCCCACAGTGGGATCTCTGGGACCTGGGGGCGGGGGCAGCCAGACCCACCTGGCCCAGTGGCAGTGCCTGAGAGCCCCACCTTTCTTTCTTTGATTGGCTTTTGATGGTAACCTTCACATCTGAAGTTTTAATCCATCTGGAGCCCACCTTTTGAAAGGCTTAAGGGAGAAAGTGTCCGTTTTTACTGAAGTAAGACAACTCTGGCATGAGATGCTGGCCAAGTTGGATCTTTGGTTTCTCAGACACTGCCTTGCACCTCATGTTCCCTATCCGAGACTTGGGAGGAAGGGCATCATGCAAAGTCCCGTTCCTAGCTCCCGCCCCTTCCCACTCCCGCCACCTGAGGCTTCTCTGAACATTTGGGTATCTCTCTGTTTTGTATCAAACCGCAATGAACACAAAGAAAAGGAGGCCAAGATGATGGAAGAGCGTCCCTGGGACGTGCGTTTTGCAAAGGCGTTGCTCTCTCGCACACATCCCTCCAGCAGCTCCATGAGCTCCATGAGCTCCATGCTCCCTGGAGGACGATGGAGTGTGCTCTCCCCCTCAAGGTGGGTGCTGGGGATTTGCCCGATGGTCAGTCTCAGGCTTGGTTTTGCAGTCAGGAGTCCTCACATCCCTCTGACCCCCAGGCAGCACGTGGATTCCCGGAGGGGGGGGTCTTTGCCTGAGGCCATCACTCTGCTGGAGGTGCCTTCTCTGCATTCTGCCCTTCCCAGCCCATTGGCTGTCTCTGTCCTCCAGACTGGACTCGCTCCTTCACCGGTTGTTGCATCTGTGAAATAAGTATGGATAGGTTGAATCCACCAGGGTTCTCGGGAGGCAAGCGACAAACCGTGTGAAACAAATGATGTTTATTTCCGATATTTAGGGTAATTTACAGAAGTCAAGAGATGCTGAACCGCTAGGCCTCAGAAAGACAAGAATGGAGTAGTCTGGGCCTCTGGGGAGCAGGAAGTAAGAAGAGGTCAAACTCCGTGTTAGCCCTTAACGTTTCCTAGTGACACTCTACCATGCTTGAAATTCTCTGCCGAGTGTCTCCTTAAGCCCAGCATCAGGCACTATGATTGCCTAAAAACCCAGCCTGCATACACTGGGAAAGAGCTGGATCTCAGAAGACATTTCAGTGCAAGGCTCCAGGCAGCCTGGACACCATCATCTCCTTTGGGCACTTTCTCCCAGACTTGGCCTTGCGTGGATCTTGTGTGAATCCCACAGTTTCTACTCAGAGAATTCACAGCTGAGTGGAGGAATCTGGTTAAATAGAAAGTGCATAAAACAAGGTAAAGAGTGCCATGACAGAGGGAGTCCTGGGCAATGGGGGAGGGACCCACGATCCAGGCGGGGCATCAGAGAAGACCTCCTGGAGGAAGAGGCACTGACCCATCTTCCGAGATCTGTAGAACCAGGCTGGGTGAAGGAGGTAAGGAAGGGTGCCCTGGGCAGCAAGAGTAAAAGCATGGTGGCAAAAAAACAGACATGCGCTTGAAATGAAAACGTGTTTCCTCCCAGGAAACAGAGGGGTCTGGAATGTTCTGCATGGCCACCAGGGTTTCTGGAGCCCACTCGGGCCAGTGACACCGGCTGGAGAACCCTGGACTGCCCAGCAGGAGGGGACTTTCTGTGTTTCTGATCTGGCTTCAGAGGCTGGGCCTCTGCCTTAAGACATTAACACGATAGCTCCAGGGAGCGAGGGCCAGATCCCTTACCGCTTTATGTAAGTCTTGATATACAAGAAGAAAAACTCCAGATGAACTCCAAGTTCATCTGAATGACTCATCTTTTCTTCCTCTTAGACTCAAGAAGGGTTCTGCACAATTCCTTCTTAGCTACAAACTGTCTGCCTTCTCTCTGCCATTCATTCCCACAGAGGTTATTTGAGAAACATAAATCCAGACCAACCAGGTCCTGTGACAGAGCTGGAAACTGAGGCCCAGAGAGACTCTACACTTGTCTAGACCTGGAATCTCCAGAGCTCACAGTGCTTATGTACAAAACCAAAACCATATTTTACCTTCATTTAAAAACCATGTTGTTACCCTTCCACACCTACAAGGATGGGCTGTAATCAACAGATGGAAAGTAAGTGTTGGTGAGGGCTTGGAGAAATCAGAACCCATGTGCAGCGTTGGTGCAAATATAAAATGGTGCGGCCACCATGGAAAATAATTCTGTGACTCCTAAAAAAGTGAAACATAGGGGCACCAGGGTGGCTCAGTGAGGTAAGCCTCTGCCTTCGGCTCAGGTCATGATCCCAGGAACCTGGGATAGAGCCCCACATGGGGCTCTCTGCTCAGCAGGGAGCCTACCCCCCCCCCCCCCCTCTCTCTGACTGCCTCTCTGCCTACTTATGACCTCTGTCTGCCAAATAAATAAATAAAATATATATTTTTTAAGTGAAACATAAAATTGCCATTGGATCCAGGAATTTCACAACTAGGTATCTACGCGAGAGAAAGGAATACAGGTGTCTACAGAACACCATGTACGTGATGCTCCTGGTGGCATTATTCACAATAGCCAAGAGGGAGCACAAGAGTCCCTCAGCTAATGAATGAGTGGATTAACAAAGGATGGCATATTCATGCAATGGAGGATTACTCAACCAGAAAAAACAGGAGTCAAGCACAGGCCATCCACCTGTGAGACACGATGCCAAGAGCTGGAAGCCAGGCATAAAAGGACACATGGTGTACGACTTCATTCCTGGGAAATATGTGGAATAGGCAGGCCCACAAGGACAGGAGGAACATGGGTGGTCATCAGGAGTTGGTTGGGTGGACAACGGGGAATGACTGGTTAATGGGGACGGGATTTCTCTTTGGGGCAATGGAGGTGTCTTGGAACTAGGTAGTGGTGATGGTTGCACAATGTTGAGAATGCGTTCAATACCACCGATTTGCACACTTGAAAATGGTTAACTTTATGCTATGTGGATTTTACCTCAATCAAAATAAAAACACATTGTTTATGTCTAGTGATGTTTGGACGTTGGTGTTGGTTAAAGGCGAGATGGTGTGACCACACACACTTCCTGTAAGGCAGGCCCTGCTGTAAGCCCTGTCATGGCAATCTTTTCACAAAGCTATCCTCTTGTTGCCATTTCACAACCGAGCCTCCAGGCATTAGACTAGAGAGCCCAAAGTCATACCAGGAGGGGCACCAATAGGGTTTGAACCAGGCAGCCCACCTCCAGAGCCATGCTTTTGGGGTGAATCTAGCACTCTGACTTTGGGTAAGGCCCATAAGCTCTCTGAGCCTTGACATCACATCTGCTGAAATGGGGTTAACAGTGCAGGTGGCTGAGATGAGCTCCTAGATGGAGACCACCTGGACCACACCCCCTTTCTTACGAGTGCCTGTTTGGGCTCGGTGCTCCTTAAGATAGCATTCTGGGGGTCTCTTGTCCCATTCCTGAGGGTTCTCTAGGCAGTAACTACTAATAAAAGGACAGGGTCTTTCCTCTTTTGCAGAAGGCCCTGCTCACAGCGGCAGGCCCTTTAATTACCCCTGTGACCCTACTGTGTGGTGGGTGTCCTGTGGGTTTCTTTACGAATTCTATAGGACACCATACAGGAGATGGACAGATAGAGAGGCCAGACCTCAAAGTACATTTACAAGCATAAATCCGGGGATAAAACTTTGGGTGGGGGGGAGGGAGTGGGCTACAGGCACTGCTAAATCAGATTTCAAGAGGGGTGTCATTTGTATTGTAGGCTGGGAGTGTTTGCATTAGCCACATTGGTCTCTGTGTCTCTCTAAAACCACTAATGAAATTGTATTTTGGTCAATAAACATTTCTGGGCATGGTGGGGTGGTAATCACTGGGGCCTAGTGTACTATGTGTAGACGGAAAAGCCAATGTGGTCCCTGGAACGTGCAGTTTTCTTTAGAACTAAAAGTTTGTTTTTCCATCTGTGGGCACTGAGCCTTTCCTGAGCCGAAATGTATGGAGCTCACCCATAAAACTTGCATTTTGTCGGAGAAGGAGGATGAAAACTCTCACTGATTGAGCATCTGCCTCCTGCCCTTCTCTGCCTGAGGCATCTGGGAAGCTGGGACTTTCACAGGTAGGAAACTGAGGCTCTAGGGGTGGGTCCCACATGTAGGGTCACAAAGCTAGTTGGTGTGAAGTCAGGAAACTGACCCAGTTCAGTGAGTCTGCAAAAGGAGTTGTTCCCTTTACTAGAATTTCCCTGCTAAGCCCCATCCACCCTTGGAGAGCTGCAGGGTCCAGGGCCTGGGGGGTGGACAATCCCTGTTTTTCGAACCACTCCAAGAAGTGATGTATTTCATCGATGACAGTCCTCCTTTCTTTAGTTGTGTGTGAATGTGCCTACCAACAGAAGCAAATTTGTTTTAAAAGCGCCCCAGGCTAGAGGGAAAATAGGTTGTATGGGACATTATTGGGACAACAGGTGAAATTTGCATAAGGACTATGGATGAGATAATAATCTTGTACCAATGTTTAATTTCTTGACTTTAAATTTTCCTGACTGCTGGGGTTATGTGAAAGAATGTCCTTATTTTTAGGACAGATACACAGAGGTACTCACGGTTTGTTTCCATTATCTGTTATCATTCTGTAACATAGAGGCTTGTGACAGCAATGGCTGATTATGTTTCATAATCCCATGGGTTGGCTGGGCCAAGCTGGGTGGCTCATCTGCTCCTGAGTTGTTGACTGGGATTGCTTAACAGGCTGAATTCAGCTGGGAGCTGGGCTGGGCTGGCACTTTCCAGTTGGCCTCCCTCCCAGATCTGGGGTGGCTGGGTTGGCTGGGGGGTCCCTGGGCTTCATCCCAGCTGTGTGGTCATACTCCTTCCAGGAGACTAGTCTGAGGCTCTTTCCATCATGGCTGGATGTCAGGTCTCTAAAGGCTGGAGACTGGGATGCCTCACAGAAGGGTAATGATCCATGGTCTTCAGGGGTTTAAACTCCAGCAAGACATCAGAAGTGGGCACAGCTCTACTCAGGGCAAGACCCCAGGGATGTCTGCCTCTGGCTGAAGAGCAGGGTCCCATGGTCATGGTTTTCCATTGTCTGGGAGGCAGCCACCTTAGGATCGGTGAGAGGGAGCTGTGTTTTCACTACTTTGGGGAAAGGGGCTGTCTTCTGACAGATGGCCTCTTTCAGGAAAATTCTATTTTAGAAAACAGCATTAAAGAGACATTTTCCAAATGGGAGAGGTGACTTGACTTCCTTTTTCTGCAAGAAAGGAGCTTGAATTTTCAGGAGGTGGGTGCATTTGGGGTATAATTTGTCTTTGAGGAAGTCCAAGATCATGGCCACAACAGATTCAGCCTGGTGAGTGCTCCCTTCCTCACTGACAGCCATCTCCTCACTGGCTTCCCAGGACAGAAGGCAGGAGGGAGTTTCCTGGGGTGTCTTTTATATTGGCACAAATCCCATTCATGAGCACTCCACCCAGAGGCCCCACCTCCTTAAAATTACCACCTTGGGGGTTAGGATTTCGACCTGTGAATTTTGGAGGGACACAAACATTTAGATTGTAGCATTCTCCAAATTCAATAGTCATCTGATGAGTATTAATTGAGCCCCTACTATGTGCCAGGCATAGCACTGGACTCTGGGGACTCACAGACAAGACAGACCTGCCCCAGTGAGATGTAGATACAGACTGCTCTTCAGTGAGCAGTGACAAGGTGCCGTCGGGCAGTGATGACGCTATGAAGGACAAAGAAGGGTCTTATAGCAGAGATGACTCTGGAAGGGACCTCTGGGAGAAGTTCATGGATCAGAGAAGGCCTCCATGGGGAGGTGACATGAGCTGAAGCTAGAATGGTGACCTGAGGTCAGACCACTGAGAGAAGGGCCAGAGGAAGCACATTCCAGGCAGAGGCAACAGCAAGTACAAAGGCCCTGAGAGAGGAACAAGCTTTTCTGGCTTGCAGAGAGCAAGGGGTATGTGGTAGAGATCAAGGCCACAGAAGTGGACAGGGGGAACCTCTGAGGTTCTTTACATCATGGCTGGATGTCAGGTCTCTAAACCTCTGGGAAGCCATTCCAGTCCAACTGTCGCAGGAAGTCCGAGGAGGCAGTGTGGCCTGGCCTGGTATTTGGGAATGGGGGCTCAGAGATAGATGGCCTGGGTTCAAATCCCAGCCTCTCACCAGCCAGGTGACCTTTGTTTAACCTTTCTGTGCCTCAGTATCCCCATCATGAAATGGAGTTGTGCCCTGGGGATAAAAAGACAGGTCCAGCATGACCTAAAAGGGACCATAGGACTGATCAAAGAAAGTAGAAGGGTAAGAATGTGAAGAGAAGGGGCATAGACCCTGGGGCAAGACTACCTAAGCTCAAACCCCAGTCCCTACTTCCTAGTGTATCTCTCTGCACCTCAAAAGTAATAATAGCCTATAATCTGGTTTTGTTGAGAGGCTGGATGGATTAACACACAGTAGTTAGAGCAGGGTAATGTAAGTGCTGGTGGTGTTGTAACAGCGAAGGGTTGCCTTAGGGCCTTGCATGCCCAGCATGGCCACACAGTAGGCTGTGAGACCTTGCCCAGTCACTTAATCTCACTGAGCATAACATCTCCATTGGTCACACAGACCTCGTAATTCCATTCTCCTATGTCCCCAGAGGTTGTGGGGTGGAGCCAGGAGCCTGGGTCAAGGCCTGGGACATAGTGAGGGGTTGGTTCCCTGCCCACTACCTTCCTACATGGGGTTTGGGGGTAGAGGCTTCCTCCCTTCCTTTCCATCTCCAGGATCTGCTGTCCAGAAACCATAAAAAAAGCAGTGTCATGGGAAGGGTCTTGGTTTGAGAGTACCACAGACCCAACTTCTAATTCTAGTTCTTCTGTTCTCCAATTATGAAAGCTTGGGTGGGAGCTTTAGTCTCAGTTCCCTCTTGTGAACACCAGTCCCACAGAGCTAGGGTGGGCTTAACCCAGATGGCAGGTGCTGCCAGCCCTATGATCCCCTTCCTCAGCTCCATGGCTGGTCTCAGATGAACCTCCCTATTGAACCTCCCAACATGGACAGCCAGCATATGAGATTCTCTTGGCTTCTGTGACAAGTATGTCCCACGTGAGCGGGCTACAGTTAGCCCTTGGCTGAGACCAACTCAGAAAGCTAGTGTTGGACTGGATAAGGGTGGCAGGAGCTAAGTAGAAGGTAGGGTGGTACCCAAACATGTAGTTTAGTGTCTGCAAGGCTAGTGAACCTGCTTCCCTCTCTAAGGCTCTCTGAGGAAGCAGAATACAGAGTCTCTTGGATTCTGAAAGTCAAGCTGGCAGGCACTTCCAGAGAGGTCCTATACTTACATATCAGCCCTAAGCTCCTGAAGCCAGACAGAGCCTCAGAGCAGAGACCTGGAGTCACATCCTGGCTTGGCCACTTGTAAGCTGTGTGACCTTCAGCAAGTTACTTAGCTTCCTTTTCCTGCACCCCCAAACCCTGATTTCAGTCTACTGCTAACCTAGGTATAGTCATAATAACAAACCAAGGAAAGGAAGAGAAGAGAAAAGAAAAAAAAATTACTATGGGAACAGATGGAAAGAATAGAGCTCAGACACTTACCAGCCATGTGCCCTCGGGCAAGTTACTCAGCCTCTGTTGACTAGTTTTCTTATTTTTAAAATAGGTATAATATGCCTGTCAGGTACTACCTCTCATCAAACAGGCTGACACACATATGGTTGATGTTCAAAAAAGTAAGAGTTGTTTTATTGTCATGATCATCACCATCATCATCACCACCATCAAACACTAAATTGTGTTTCACCACAATTACCACCATCATCACCATCATAATCATCACTATCACCACCATAATCACCATTACCACCATCACCACCCAAGTCACCATCATCACCACTATCACCATCACCACCCAAATCACCATCATCATCACCATCACCATCATCATCATTACCATCATCACTGCCATCACCATCATCATCATGACCATCATCACTATCATCATCACCATCACCACCATCATCGTCACAATCACCATCATCATCACCATCACCACCATTATCACCATCATCATCACCACCACCATCATCATCACCACCATTGCTGTAGTTACAATTATCATTACCACTATCATTTCCACCATCATCACAACTAACATCACCATCTTCATCACTGTTGTTACCATAGTCACCAACTTCACCATTACCCCATCACTGTCATTACCATCATCATCTTTGACATTTGTGACTATCATCATGATCAGTGTCAGTATCATCACCATCACCAGTATCATCACTATTACTATCACCATCTCCACCATCATCACCATCATAATTATCACCACTGTCAACACCATCATTACCACCACCACCATTACTATCATCAGATGGGACTGTTTGTATCCCCATGTGATGGATCTGCTTTTGTGAGTCCATTAGATGACTTTATGTCTTTAAGCTGATTCTCTTGGCTACCACCCTGATGATCTTTCCACTATGTATTGTTTCAGAAAGTCAGCTCAAAAATTGTTTTCTTCCCAGTATGGTTACCAAATATCCAGCATCAAAATTTTCCACTGGCATCTTGGAACATTCTCATCAATGTCCTTCAAGGCATTATCCTTGAGGCCAAGGCTTATCCTTTAGGCCAAGGACTGTCTGGGAACAGAGTTATTAATACTATTATTATCTGCTCATGCCCAGCTCTTTCCAGTTAATGAATCTTTCAAATCATACAAACTTTCCAATCATACAAACCGACAATACAAGGCCCTTGAGAGAATGGTATGGGGAAGGTGTATTAGTCTGCTTGGGCTACAACAACAAAATACCACTGACAAGGGGGCTTGAACAATAGACATTTATTTTCTTATGGTTCTGGAGGCTAGAGGTTCATGATCAAGATGCCAGCATAGTTCTTTCTTTTTTCAAAGTTTAAATTATTTATTTGAGAGAGAGAGAAATCATGATTAGGGGAGGGGATAGGGAGAAAGAGGCAAAGGATCTCAAGCAGACTCTGGGCTGATCACGGAGGCCAACACAGGGCTCAATCCCATAGCCCCAAGATCCGGACCTGAGCCCAATCCAAGAGCTGGATGCTTATCTGAGTCACCCATGTGCCCTGGGGTGCCAGAAAATTTCATTTCTGTTGAGAACTCTCTTCCTGGTTTATAGACAGCCACCTTCTCTCTGTGTCCTCACACAGGTAGAGAGGGCCAGGTAGAGAGGGCGAGATCTCTGGTGTCTCTTCCTTTTCTTGTAAGGACACTACTCCTGTGAGATTAGAGCTCCACTTCACTTTATAAACCCATTTAACCATAATTACCTCCACAGAGTACCTATCTCCAAATATAATAACACTGGGGTGGGAGCTTCAACAGAAATTTGCGGGGGAGACACAGTTCATCATATAACAGAGGGGAAGGTACATTTGTGAAGAGGCTGCTACATGTCCAGTATTATATCAGGCACTTTCGAAGACATTATTTCATTTGAGTTTCAAGACACCCCTGTGAGGCAGGTAACGTAATCCTGATTTTATGGATGAGAAAACTGGAAATCAGAGAATTTAAGCAAGTGGCTCATTGTCCCATGGATAGTATGATCTGGGATTCTAACTCTGGTCTATCTGACTCCAAATACCATAATTTTGGGGCACCTGGGTGGCTCATTCAGTTGGGCGTTTGCCTTCGGCTCAGGTCATGATCTCGGAATCCTGGGCTTGAACCCTATATTGTGGGGGGGGGGGGGCCTGCTCAGCGGGGGGCCTGCTTCTCCCTCTCCCTCTGCCTGCTGCTCCCCCTGCTTGTGCTGGTTCTTTCTGCCAAATAAATTAATAAAATTTAAAGCAAACAAACAAACAAAAAACACCAAATACCATACTCTATTATTTATTTATTTATTTTTTTTATCAGTGGTTCTCAAAAAATGGCCCATGGATGGACCCCTAGAGGTTCCCTGAGATCTGGGGTGTAAAAACTCTGTTCATGGTAATACTAATCCAATGTAGTATCCTAACATTAATATTATTACTAATACTAAATTGTGTTTCACTGTGTTGACATTTCCCTGATGGTACAAAACCACTGGTGAACAGAACTGCTAATTCTTCCACTGGAACAAAAGTGTTGGCCCCAAACTGTACTAATAGTCACTGTATGTGCCTAAGATGTAAAATAAACTGTTAATTTTATTAAATCTCAACCCTCAAGTACACATCGTTTTAATATTCTGTGTGACGAAATGAGAAGTATAGCCAGGGAGCTCCTCGGCAGACTGAAGTGTGGTTGTTGCCTTGAGGAAAGTGACCAGTACAATTGCTTGATTGTGAGCTGAACTAACTACTTTTTTCACTAAGCGCCATTTTTAGTTCAAAGAGTGACTGACAGGCTAACCATGGTTATGCAGACTTGGATCAGGGGCAGATATTTTCTGAAAATGAATGAAGTGAGCCTTTCACCTTGGGATAAACAACTCACAGGACTGGTTCCCCATAAGAGGATTTGAGCTTTGGACAAAATGTAAATTTTGGAAAACTTGCAACCACCTTTGTGAGCTCTTCCGCATACTCCAAGACTTGGAGTTGGTGGTGAGATGAGCAATGGTGAGGTTTTGATGTGTGATTCTTCATGTCCACACTGGGGAGAGCCCATCAGTTGGTGCGTCAGCGCTTTTCAAATGATGAATGGGTGATGTTTCAAAAATCACATATTGGGGGGCATCTGGGTGGCTCAGTGGGTTAAAGCCTCTGCCTTTGGCTCAGGTCATGATCTCAGGGTCTTGGGATCAAGCCCTACATGGGGCTCTCTGCTCGGCGGGGAGCCTGCTTCCTCTTCTCTCTCTGCCTGCCTCTCTGCCTACTTGTGATCTCCGTCTATCAAATAAATAAATAAAACCTTTAAAAAAAAATCACACGTGGGTCAGAGACCCATCCAAAATGACTACGCTCATGGCAGCGAGCAGGGAGCAATGCCTAGAATGGATGAATCGGTAGGTCACACACCTGAAACTAATTTAACACTGTGTATTAATTATACTGCAAGAAAAAAACAAAAAGGAAAGAGGTACAGGACAGACTCATGGATTTTATGGAAACCATGGAAAAAATGGTCATAGATATATTTTCAGATCCCACATCGACAAGTGCTCCCACTTGTTGGGTTTTGTGTATATCAAGAAATGACCTGTAAAGCCTATTAAATCCCCTCCATCTTCAGCTACATATCTGTGAGCTGTACTTTTCTTTATAGACTTGAAGCAAACAATCTATTGCGATAGATTGAATCTATTAAACCAGACAGTAAGGCGATTTGCAGAAATGGGACAATGCCACTCTTTTCACTGATTATTTTGAGATAGAAAACATATTACGTATGTTAACATGTCAGAGATCTGTTTTTATTTTTAATAAATCAATAAATAAAACATTTTAATGCCTAAATGTCAGTAGATATAACATACACAAGAGCTTTTGGGGGAACTCAGTACTTTGTAAGAGAACAAGGTTGGGGGATTGCCTGGATGGCTCAGTCAGTTAAGCATCTGAGTCCTGATTTCAGCTCAGTTCTTGATCTCAGGATTCTGAGTTTAAGCCCCGGGTTGGGCCCCATGCCCAGGCTGGAGGCTACTTTAAAAAGAGACAGAGCAAAATGTCAAGAATGGCTATCGTGCTATCACAATCAAGGAAACCAAAACTCAGAGAGATGAGCTAAAAAAAAATCACCTGGAACGGCAGACCCCATGAGGCACTGCCCAGGTCCCCCAACTTTGGGAAGATAGACCTCAGCCACAAGCCTCTTCCGGGACTTCCTGACACTGAAGAAAACAGGATCTGGACTTGGGCTTGATGGAGAAGTTCAAGGTCACACCCCTTTCCAGGGTTAGCCTCCATCCAGTGCTGACCCCCGGGGTCAGGGAGGGGAGGAACTGGCCAGAGCTAGCTCAGACTTATGTGGAGCTTGGATGGGGTGCTGGGATGGTGGGGTGGGGGTGCACAGGGACAGGAGGCTGGGGAGGGACCAGACCAAGCCACAGCTGGCCCTGAACACAGCGGAAGAACTTAGACAGTTCCTGAATGGGGCCCTGCAGCTCTTCATCAAGATCACAGCTGGCCCCCCACCCTGGGTTTCTGAGAGCTCAGGGTCAAGGACAGAGCATCTACATTAACTAAGAAGGGCAGCGTTGAGCTTACAATTCTGGTCCTCCTCCCTCCATGAGCATTGTAAACGAAAGCATGTTTCCGAGGGGTGGTCAGCAGGATCAGAGCCTCTGTCTCTGAGGTGGGAGATTCCTGCACAGCCATTCTGGATGGGTGAATCCTCTCTAGGACTTCGCAGTCACAAGTTCATGCAGTCCTGCTTGCACACCCCCAGGGACAGTGAGCTCACTATCTCCCCCAGATGGCTTCCTGTGCTTCTTATGTATTCTTGCGGAGTTCTGAGCCCTTCCCTTTGCTGAGTGCCTTTCTCTTTTCTTCTCTCACCTCTCTTGCTTTGATTACAACCTTTTCCCCTCCAGACTTCCTTCCTGTTGACTCTCTCTCCTTATCTTTTGCCATTTTACTCTTCCTGCTCCTCCCCTGCTGCTGTGTCCCCAGTCCCTCTCCCTTCTCGCCTTCCGCATAGCAAGTCCTCCAGACGCTTCCACCACCTGTGTCCTAAGCCCCTCCTGCACTCAGCCATGGGAGCCCATGGGATCACTGGGTCAATCCTCACCGTGATGAAGGTCATGATCCAGCAGGGCCATCGCCCTCTGGTCTTGAGATCCACGTGGGGCCACACGGTATAGGAGGTGTGAGGGGGAGGGGTGAGACACCATCCATAAATCTTCCCCACCCAGAGCACTGGAGAACCACGTCATGGAATGGACACACAATTGAAGCCCAGGTCTGCCTGTGCATAAGCCAACTTCATCTCTCCCACCCTCAGCTGTGTGCACAAATGACTTCACCGTTTTGAATCTCGGTGTCCTTGACTGGAAATTGGGTATAGAATCAACCACCTCTCTGACCTCTTGTGAGGATGAAGTAAAATGATGTGCATGAGTCCCTGACACCCGGCAGGCATCCGGGCCCCGTGAGCCGGGAGCCTGCGGTCCACACTCGACAGGCCTGCCGAGCAGCCGTGCATTCCAGCGCCTGGCAAGGAGCCGGCAGGTCGGATTAAGGACATATGTTAGCAACTTTCCAGTCAACAGAGGTCTGCCCAGCAATTGGCCCTGCCAGACTCTGGGCTTCTCTTAACTGATTCGGACACAGGGAATGGCTGTAGCATAGACCTTGGCCGCTCCTTCTGTGACCCCCTCCTCCCAAGTGCCCAGGGAGGAGCCATGGGCCTCTGGGGACATGTCCATCCTAACCGAAGTGGACAGAACGTGGGTCTGGGCAGCTGATCTTATGAGTCAGGCCCACGCTACTGTTCAAGGCCAGAGTTGCTTGGCCTGGTCCTTTATCCATGGCCTTTGGGGTCTGGGGTCTGCTCCCCCCACCTGGAAGGTGGCACCTGGGCTTTGGTATCAGATGTACCTGGATGTGAGCCCTGGGCTGCCACGTTTAGGTGAGGGTCCCCCAGGCACATGGAGTCAGCTCTCAGAACCTCCAAAAAATGGGGCTAAGAGGACACGTGTCCCGTCAAGTTGAGAAGACAGAGTACGACAGGAGGCCAGGCACTGGTTGGGTGGCATTTTGGGAAATGTTACTGCAGTGACTTGCCACGGAGGCGGGTGCCAGGGCCAGAGCTGAAGAGACTAGGCCCTCTCATGGCCCACATGAAACATAAATATAGGCTGGCTCTACACACCGTGCCCTTTCTGGAGGAAAGGGACGGATGGCCAGGCCTGGCCTGGACTCATCCACTGAATGAAGAAATAAGATATCAGCCAGGAAGACCTGGTTTCCACCTTCAGCTGTGTGTGAGAAGGAAGAGCCAGCTCGCTCTGTGTTGTGGCTGAGGGGAAGGTCAACGTGGGAAAAGTCCAAGGTGGCAGGGCTCCGGGTGAGGAGGTCTCATCCCACAGCCTGAGCAATCCAAAGATAGACAGCAGTGCTTCCTGAGAGTGAGCTCCCCATCATGGCGGGTGTGCAAATCTGGCTGGGAGAACTGCAGATGGAGATGTCATATTGTGTGGGAACTTTGCCTCTGGGATGTCTAAGGTCCTTTTCAACCCCAAGACCATCTGATTTAGGGGAAGCTTTCTCTCCCACCCCTCCATCAGTTACCATGGTCTAATGTTATGGCATACATTAGGTATGGTCCATGCCTCAACTGCTTGACACAGTGCAAGTTGATTCCTTGGCCAAGGAACAGCCCAGTGCAGGTGCTTGGACCACCCTTCCTCCAGACAGTGGTTCAGGCACCAAGGCTCTGTTCCGTCTTGGAGGTCTACTATCCCTCTAGCCTCTGAATTCTCTGCTGATCCTCTGCATAGGGCTAGACAATGTGGAGAAAGAGCAAGCAGAGGACAGCGCAGAAGGTTTTTTGACCAGCCTTCGAGACAGTGCCCATAACATCTCCCCAAGTTCCATGGACCAGAACCACAAGGAATGCCGGGGAATGCAGCCAGATGTTTGCTCAGGAGGTAGAGGAGTATGTGTGGCGAGCAGCTACCAGGTCTCTGCCACGGGATGCAGGGGCTCATTCATGCATTCATTCATTCATTCAGTGAACACTTAGTGAGCACCTGTGTGGTGCTGGTACTGTGTGCCAGACCTGTGTTATGGACCCGAGGGAGTCCTGCTCTCCTGGAGTCCCCAGCCTCACGTCTGCAGTCTGGACACGCGGAGCAGCTGTTGCCCTATGTCCTGGCTGGGATGCCGGGCGCCCTCCATCACAGTACCACCTCAGAGCATGGACTCTGTCTCGGGGGCGTTTCTTCATCATGAAATAATAGGAACATCACTTAGCTCAAAGGATGAGACACGCCAGGCTCTCCGCACAGCCCAGCATGGGCAACATCCTCCGTAAAATGAGAGTGAGTATTTTATTAGTAAGTCTGTAGCTTTCACTGTTAGCCTTCCCTGAGCATTTTCAGGTAGGGCCAGGGAATGCGGGGGCACACAGGGCTGGATTGGTGGCATCCCGGGCACCCGGGCAGGGCGGAGGGAGGATGAGCATTTGGCCCGGCTCCGGGCAGACGGACTGCCTTCAAATCACCACATGCAGTGACCCACTGGAGCATGGGTGCCCAGCGGGGGCTCTGCTCACTTCAGGGAAATGCCAGAGGCAAAGGGAGTATTTCCTCAATTCTCCAGCATGACAGCCTCCCTGGAAAAATAGCCAGGGGGAGTTTTCCTCTCATGCCCAGAGTCAAAGCAAAAAGAACGACATGACTCACAGCTTTAGGAGAACAGTGCCAGGATGGGAAAACTGAGGCTCAGAGAGGTTTAGCAACTTTCCTGTGGTCACAAAGCTGGGTGAAAGGGCAGAGATTCCAGCCCAAGTCGGCAAGCTTAATAACCCATCTACAAAACATGGGCACAAATCTTACAGGGAGAACCCTAGCTCAAGCTCAGCCGGTGGGAGCATCAGCCTCAGATGCCGCCTCTGCAAATAGGGACGATGGCTGCATCTCCCTGTCTGAGAGGTTGGGGAGACATGCCACATGTGGGACCTTGGCCCCAGCTCTTACATGCAGCGGACACTTGTTGGGAAGGAGCCCCATGCAGCAGGTGGAAAAAGACAGAGGGAATCCTGTTTCACCACTTGCTAGCTGTGGCTCCCTGGGCAAGCTGCTTTTCTCCTCTGTGCCTCAGTTTATTCATCTGCTAAATGGGTATGACAAGACACAAGGTAAATACCGGGTACATGTGATTTTTATTATTTGTGCATTGACAAGACTGGCTTCTCATGGTTTACTGAGCTGCTCATGCTTTGCAAATGGCTAAGAGGAAAGTGTCACAAGCTAGACTTTTGAATCTTTACACAGGCTGGGGAAAAGTCCAGTCATCTTAGCTCAGTTTCTCCCTATGTAAACTAGGATGGGTGACTGTTTTCCAGGGTGGACATGAGGATGAGTTGCAGTGACAGCACCTCACACTTGAGTCCAAGTTCTGGAAAGTGAGGTGCTTTCCTGTCTTTCCCTCGCCAGAGAAGGAAACACTGCTCTTGGATTCCTCAGGCTCCTTGCATAGCTAAAGAAGGAGATGGTAGAAATAGATAGGAGAGCTTTCCCGGTGCCAGCCTTGGCCACGACTCTCCTGGTTTGGTAATTCCATCAGGTCTGAGAAGCCAGGAGCAAAGAAAGAGCCTGTGCATTTTCCAGAGAACCTACTGCATCTCATAAAATGAGATCAGAATCAAAAACGCATTTGCAAAGGGATGTAGCCATGCCATTATCCTTTTCCTGGAGGGTTTTACACCTGCAAAATCGCCATGCCTCGCTGATGCGGCATGTGACAGCTCTGGGACAGCAGTGAGAGCCCACCTCGGCGGTCCAGGTCAGGTGCGGCCTCTGCTCTGCCACACGCAGGGGGCTCTGAGTCCCTGCTTCCTCATCGGTGATGGCGGGAGCAATCCCATCTTCTGAGTGATGTTGCTCCTAAGACATTGAAACCTGAAGGAAACTTCCCAGTGCGAATTGACGAGAAGGGCTTTGTGTTGTGGGCATACCTGTGGTGCTTAGCACAGTGTTTAGAGCATGGTAGGTGCTCATTAAATGACTGAACACCACAGAGTAGGTCTCAGCAACTATTCATTGAATGGGCAACTGAATACAGGTGCGTACGTATGACTTTCCAGCCTCCCAGCATTTCCTGGAGTTTCCTTTTCTTCTTCTTCTCTTTCTTTCTTTCTTTCTTTCCTGCTCGCTGAGACTTTTGGACTCAGAGAGGCTGAATAATGTACCCAGGCCCACAGACCCACAGACCTAATTAGAGTGCCTCTGATGTTTGGACCCAGTTGTGTCTGGGCCCATGTGCCTTATACTTTTCACTGTGTCTGGAAGTTCCTTAGAAGCCTCCTGAAAGTATCAGGATGAGGGATGATAGTAGCTTCAGCAGGAAAGACAAGCATTTCTCTCCCAAGGAGAGTGGGGAGGTGGCAGGTCAGGCTGGAGCAGCAACTGAAGGTTGATACCATGAAACCAGGCTCTTGCCATCTTTCTGCTCTGTCTTCTTCAGACAGTTGGCTTTTTGTCCCAGTGAGTGTTGCTTTACAAGCACCAATGGCTGCTACAGCTCCAGGCATCACAACCAAGGTCGTGGTAGAAAGTAGGAAGGAAGGAGGGGCAGGGACATTTCCTGAAGTGGTTTTATTTATTTATTTTTTAATTACCAAAGGAAAAAAGCATCCAGGGGCAGATATCTCCAAAGACTTCCCTTTAAGCCTCACTGTCTGGATGGGGTACCTGGCCGGTCCCAGCTACGGGGGAGGAAGGGAGAATCCAGCAAAGGTGGACAGGCTGGCCAGCACTGATCCTGATCAGTCATTATCTCGTGGGCAAGCGCTCACTGCTCTGAACAAAACCAAAGTTGGGACAGTGAAGGGCGGGGAGGGGACTGTGTCTATCACGCCTCTGGCAGGAGCCCAGGCTTCGTGACAGGCTCATTTGACAAGTGAGGAAGCAGAATCCAGGGTACTCGTCAAGGACAGGCACCGGTGTTATCTGTTGCATTGACCCAGAAGCAATCCAGCACAGGGCAGGGTTTCCCGAGTGGTGTCACCCGAGGGAGAGATGATTTGCTGCGGAGTGCTGGCGCAGCGGTCCGTGGCCACAGTACGAGAGAAGCCCCTTCTTCAATTGCTTTCAGTGCTTCGGATTACATCTCGGAGAAGCGATAAATAAAGGCGATGAGTGATCCTTGATTGTATCCTGGATTTAAAGAGAAAAAAGCCTCTAAAGGACGTTAGTGGGTTAATTGGGGGGAAATTTGAATGTGGATTATAAGTTAGATAATAGCATTAAATCAAAGTTAAATTTCCCTAGTGTGATCGGCACTCCTGTGGTTATGTAAGAGAACGTCCTTGTTCCGGAAGATACGGGCTCAAGGGGTTGCAAGGCAAGTGTCAGGATGTCTGCTCACTGTTCCCCATAATATGTATGCACACCCATGCATCACACACACATAACCATATGTGTACATGCATGCACATCCATGCATATATAACTACAGTCATGTAGGTCCACGTAGGCGCAACTATGTACATACAGTTATAGCCTTATATGTATATACATATATGTACATGAAGATACATTGTATATACCGAAAGAAAGACAGCCAACATGACAGATTCCCACATCTGGTAGGCCCAGACTCTAAATAAAGAGCCCCTAAGTGTCCTTTCAAGCAACTTCTTAGTAGGTCTGAAATTTTTCTAAGCAAGAAGTTAGGAAAATAGGAAATTAATGTGTTTAAAGAGAAGAAATTGCAAGAGAAGTATTAAATCGAGACGGACTGTATTAGCTATGCTGCCGCAACAGACATTATCTACCTGGTAGTCTGCAAAGCCCCAGTTTGGGTTGCTGTTGTCAGTGTACACGGCATATTCCAGCATCAGTCACTCCAAAGCTCGAATTCCCTCCCAAATACAGCTGGGATGAGTTTCACACCATCTTGGGATGGTGGGTCATGGACTCCGGGATGTGGTGAGAATTGCATGAGGTAACACAGTAAAGCACAGGACTCAGAGCCAGCTTATAAAGAAGGCACACTGTGGTATGTAATCCAGTAAGTTCTACCGGCACACAGTAGGTCTGTTGAGGACTGGATGTAGTTGAGACCCCAGCCTCAGGTCTCCAGCTCACTCTTCTCCTACCTTGATTTTTTCCTATGACTCTTGGCCTGGGGTAGCCCTCCTGGATAGGATATTTGACAACTGAATCTACAGACAGACATCTCCACCCAATACACACACACACACCCTTCATCTCATTATCATTACTCTGGAGAACAGTTTCTGGCACAGAGATCCTTGGGCCAGAGATCCTTGGGCACAGAGATCCTTGATTCCTGGAGGAGTCTGGACCAGGTGAGGTGGCCAGCCCTCTGCGCATTGGGATGGGGCTAATTCCATTTTCTGGTCCCTGCATCCATCCTCCTTTCTTCCCCCAGTGTCTGGAGCCAGGCAGCAGAGGGGCTGGGCAGCCTGGAGCAATTCTTACCACTAGCTCTCAGAGCCTGCCAATCCCCACTACTGCCTGAGGCTCTGCCATGGGCCATGCTAATCCCATTACCCACAAATGAAGATGTAATCACTGCTCTTTCAAAGGGCCTTCAAGGCTGATCCCTCTTGGGAAAGAGAAAAGAAAGTGCAATTGTCCGAGCCACTGACTTCTGGAGCTCCCGCTGGGGGATGAGGAGACACTGCAGTAATCTGGGGCCAGCAGCCTCTTGGGGGAGGAGGCAGCCTGGGTATAGGCTGGTATGTGCAAGGGAAGGAGGTTCCCCAGCTCTCACACAAACTTGCACCTGCCACCTTGGCTAGACCTCCAAAACTCTGCACCTCGGCTGAGCATCTTCTAAATGGCTGCAAAGGAGCCTGATGCAGGTGTTGAGTGCAGCTGTGTGAACAGGTGAAAACACTGAGGCACACACAGATGTGAGGGTCCTGTTGGTGTTAGCAAAATGTTACTTTAGTGGTAGCGAACTTTATCGGGCATTTATTACAATTGACCCTTGAACACTGCAGGAGTGAGGGGGTCTGACCCCTCACATAGTAAAAAATCCACATATTCCACATAAAACTTTTGATTCTCCAAAAACCTAACTACTCATAGCCTGCAGCTGATCAGCAGTCTCACTGATAACAAGAACAATCTATTAATACACATTTTGTACATTGTATTATATATTATATTCTTACGATAAAGGCAGCTCGAGAAAGGAGAGTGTTAAGAAAATCTTACAGAAAAGAAAATACATTTCCAGGACTGTTCTGCATTTAGCACAAAAAACTCCCGTATGAGAGGACCCATGCCATTCCAACCATGTTGTTCAAGGGTCAACCGTAGGTGCCAGGTATCTTTCCGCCAATACCGTCATTTTACAGATGAGGAAACTAAACACAGAGAGGTAAGTGACTTGTTCAAGGTCACAGACTGAAGAAAGGTAGCTACTTTCAATGCCTAGCTCAGCTGGAAAGGGGACACAAAGCTATCATATGCTTGAACTATTGGTGCTTTTGAATAGACACCATGGTGTTTGGCTGATAGCCAATCATCAATCTATTTTTGCACAGGAATAGGGCTATCCTCCCCTTCAGCTGTACTATTATTATGTCAATTTTAAAGATTAGAGACCTAAAGCATAGAGAGGTAAAAATGGGTGCTTCCCAGCATCACTTCCCAAATAAACCCTGCCACTGAAGTCCTGATTTCAGGGACAACTTCTGGGAACCCATATGAAGATGCTGCCTTTGGGGTACAGGTCTGTGTTCCAAATCCCCTTCTCCTGGTCCCTCAAGGCTGAGTTTACCTGCAACCAGATGCTGATCTCCTCAAGGAGCCCAGCACAAACATTAGCACCAGGCACACCCTAAGTGGCCAGTAAATATTTGAAGAATTGAGTTGTGTGATATCATGTCGGTTGCATCAACAAATTTGTCCAAGGTCACACAGGGAACCAATAGCAGAGGACACTGAGACTCATGACTCTCTGTATTCCTGGAAAGGAGGCAGAGGGGCTGTGGGTTCACACTTTGCATTGTCAATGCCCTTTGCCCCCTCTCCTTTCTTATCACCATCCAGAGAAGTATGACCCAACACCTTCTGTGTACTGGGCACTGGGCGAGACCAAAGGCAACAAGGACATCTGTGGAGCACTTCATAGATTTCAAGGTTTTCTCACATGTGTGATAGAAGTATTTCCTAAGGTCTGATAATGTTCCACTGCAGGTAATCAGGACTACAGCAGTGGTCATGAACCATTTAAAATGTTAATACTTTGGCGATTCACGGACCTGTACCCCTGGGGATAAAAATATATGTTTATAAAAAACTAAAAATTAAAAAAAAAAGAATGTAAAACTGCAACCAGAAAAAAAAATGTTAATACTTAGGCAGTAACTGTTTAAAACTGGCTCTAGCTTGTTATATTAGTTCAGAAGAACTTTCACTGCAATCAACAACCAATTAACAATGAACCAACCAGTGACTCAACGAGAAAAATGTTTGCTTCTTCTTTGGTAAAATCAAGGGCTTGCATGGCCTTCCACAAGATCAAAGCCCCAACTCCTTCCATCTTCTTACTCTGCTCTGCAGGATTCCCAGTCTCAAGGGTACCTCCAGGTCTAACCTAGTTGCTGCAGCTCCAGCCATCATGCCTACATTTCCAGGCAGGAAGAAGAATAGGAAAGGAAAAAGATACGTGCCTTTCCTTTAACTTGTACTTTCTGCTTACATCTCATTGACCAGGACAATTTATAAAACCACACCTAGATGAAAGAGAGGCCAAATCAGGAAGTTTTTATTCTAAGCAGCCTACAGCCTGGGAAGAAATCAGGGCTTTTCAATAGGGAAGAAAGAGACAATCACTTTTGTGAAAGAGACCTTGGTCTTTGCCAC
>NC_081557.1:208035331-208078411 GCF_022355385.1 Mustela nigripes | reverse complement strand
CACACACACACACACACACACACACACACACACACACACACACACACACTGTGATTTCATCAATATTATTACTTAGGATGAGATTAAAGTTTTTAAAAGATGAGGCAATTGCAAGAAAGTTGTGATGTAAATTAAGTCCAGGTGCCACGTGGGTGTGGTAACAATCTGGAAGGTGGGAAGAAGTGCTGAAATGTGGAGCAGCCTGCAGGGAGTCTATCACTGCTCTTCTAGGACCTGGAGCCCTGTAAAGTGGTGTCACTTCCCTCTTTCTCCCAACAGCTGCTTGCAAACCCAGGGCTCGTGCTCACCTTCTTCAGGGTCTTTCTTGGACATCTGGTGGTCACTGGCTCATGGACCCCCAACACTATGCCCTTCTTGCTGGTCCATCCCCCACCATAAAGTCTGCAAAGATGGGGTACATACTTACCTAGCTCCCTGGCACCTCGAGGTGGCTTGGAGACTCAGTTCTGGCCAATGAGATGCAAACAACAAAGCATAAAGCAGGCACGGAACTACACTGATGTCTGGGACTATTACTGTTCTGGATCTTGACTTTGGGGCCAGTTGGTTTCAGGACCACATTTGCCCTGAAGAACTAGCCATGGGCTGCTCCAACAGCCCAAAAAGAAATAAATCAAGTAGCTTGGACCTTGAATGGTAAAAAGGAAATGAGTGTCAAGTGTAGCGCCTGCACATAGTTGACACTTAGTAAATATTTATTTATTGTAAATATGAGTGTGTTCCAACTGTATTCATTCTCCTATCAAGTGTATTTAACCTGTGGAAAGACTTATACCAGTGCTTGCCCATGGAAAGTGCTTCAATAGTGTTAGTTATGACTCTTATGATTATCATAGCTTGGGGATCATTGTCATTTATTCATTCAACTAACATCCAGTGGACTTCCATGTGTGCCAGGCACCATCTCAGCACTATAGAGTCAACAGTGAAAAAGGCAGAGTCCCTCTGCCTGAAATCCAGGCTCTAAACAACCCATCCCACACTTTATTAACTAGTATTGTGGTACATGACAGGTGTCCTGAAAGCACAAAGCAGGGGCATGGAGCCTAGCCTGGGATTCCTTAGGGAGCAGCGGTCCTGAGCTGAGACCTTAGGAACTAGCCAGAGTCATTTCAGTTAAGAGTAGGGACAGCATATCCGGGGCTGTTCCACAAACTGGGTGTGGGGGCCAGCAGCTCAGCTCATTGGGCCTCAGCTCCCAGGCCCTGAGTTTGGGATGGGGCCAGGCTGGCTCAGAAAGGGCCACACACTGGCAGATGCCTCCACACTAAAGGCTGGGTAGAGCTGCCTGGCTGCCTCCCTGACCTCCCTGGGCATCCCATTTGTGTGACAGCTGTCCCCCATGCTGAGCCCCTTGGGATTCAGTTTCTGCAGAGGCTGACTTGCAAAACTCAGTGTATTGTCCTGGAACAGCAGGCTCTGGGGAGGGCTCAGTGAAGCCATGGCCTGCACAGCTCTGTATTCCACCTTGAAAAGAATTACATTACATCAATAGATGGCACCCATTATACACCAACATCCAAGGCTCTTAATTGACTCAGACTTAATTAATGGTTTGAAGAACATGCGTGGCTAGCCTGAGGCTCCAAGAGAGGGAGTGGGGGCTGGGTGATAATATGAAGGACACTATAGGGACATTCAACTATGACTGAGCCTGGGTGGAGATGCTTTTGGAGTTGGACAACTTGGGGTGGGGTGGAAAAATATTTAATGAGGGAATCCAGATTTGTCTCCTGTTTTGCTTCGATATGAGCCTCTTCTCTCCTTCTGCTTAAGGAGTCAATGCAGCTGGAGACCCATACCCTACCATTAAATCTGGAAAAGAAGCCCCTGTTTCTTTCCCTGCCTTGAGCGTCTGTTGATAGAGGTCCCTGCAGATTGAAACTGTCTTGTCCTCGATAGTTTTGAGAATCTCCAATTTATTTTTGTTCCCAAGGAAATTCAGCAAGATTTCTCCAAATACCCTCCATGGTTTCTAAGATAATTTAATGCAAATTCTGTGAACATTTCATGAGAATTTTATTAGCATGCTATAAGAGTTAGTTAAGAATTCCATGGAAGTTGAGGGAGCAGTTCAAGTAGGAATTCCAAGATATTTCAGTGAGAATTCATCATGAATCACATGGCAACTCTGGTAGGTTTTCGTGAAAATTCATTGAGAATTCCACAGGTCTTCTAGGACGACACCATGAGACTTCTGCAGTTCCATGAGAAGGCGGCATGACTGGGTGAGCCCCAAGAAAATGCAGCGGGACTTCGAGAGGGTTTATAAAATATTCTATGAGGAGTCTCTGCAAAAATCTCATACGGACTGTTCAGGAATTCTGTAGGAGTTCTTTGAGAGTGTTGTAAGAATTTTAAGAGCATGCATGGTATAATTTTCTGTCAGAGTTGTCATTGCTTTAGCCCTGTCTTCCACATATGCCAGAACTTCAGCTTCTGAATCGAGAGGCTCCCAAGAAAAATGGCTCTAGTTTATATTTATTTGTTTCATTAAAAAAATTTCCTTCTACAAAAAAAAAAAAAATCAATTTGCTAGAAACATCCTCACTTTGTGCTGCTTATTAAGGGTCCGAAAGCAATAAACAGAGACTTATGGAATGATGAGGAATGATGACACAAGGAAGTGGGAGAGTTGGGTCACTTGGAAGAGGAAAGAATCATCTATCCTGTGAAGAATGTTTGTTGCTCAACACATTTCTTGGATGGTCTGCTGTCAAGGGCAAGAACACTGGAGCAGGGGCCAGAAGTTCCTGATTCTAGTTCCAGCCCTGCCGTTAACTCATGGCATAACCTTGGAGCAGTTTCTGGGTCTTTTTCTCCTTTTGTAAAATAAGAACCAATGGACTAGAGAACCTCCTAGAGCTCTTCCGACCCTGATGGTAATGGCAATGGTGGTGATGGTGTGATGGTGGTGATGATGGTGGTGATGAGGATAATGGGGGTGATGGTGGTGATGGTGATGGTGGTGATGGTAAGGGTGATGATAGTGATGGTGATGATGATGGTGGTGATAATAGTGATGGTGATGTGTTGGTGGTGATGGTGACAATGGTGATGGTGGTGATGATGGTGATGATGTTTGTGATAGTGGTGATGATGGTGGTGATGATGGTGATAATAGTGATGGTGATGTCTTGGTGGTGATGGTGATGATGAGGATTATGATGGTGGTGAGGGTGGTAAGGGTGATGACAGTGATGATGGTGGTGATGATGATGATGGTAATGGTGATAATGTAGGTGATGGTGGTGATGATAATAATTATGGAAATTATGCTGATGGTGTCAGTGATGATAATAGTAATTACCATCATTGAACACTATCACTATTACACTCTGGTGATTGTGTTAACCAACTTTTTTAATCCTCACATCAATTGTACAAGGTAAGAACTATATTTTTTATTTTTTCTAAGTTATACATAAGGAAACTGAGGCTTCCAGGGATTTGGCCAAGAGCACGTAGCTGTTAAACAGTAGAATCAACTTCCAACCCATAACTGTTCCACTTCCCAGCCCTCTCTTGGGCACCACACCACATTGTTCCTTTTACCATTTGCTGACCTAATCTTTCAACTCCAAGGAAAGTTTTCCAATGCATCATGCAAAAGAAGTAAATCAGACCTGTCATAGCAAAGGCCTTCCCAGGCTACATGATGTGTTTACCTGTTATAAACTCCTCTTTCTTCCATTCTTCCTCACTTCCTCATGCCTGTTTCATCCTTTAAGTGTGACTTGCTTCTTTTATTTGTTCATTCGTGCTCCAGGATCCCAACTATCTATCACTTCCCCTATGTGGTCATCCTGCACGCCAGGTGATTTTCTGCAAACCCCTCATAGTCATCACAATGTTCTTAGGCTTGAAAACATCCGTTGGTTCCCACTAATGGCTGAGTCTAAGCTAAATTCTTGAAAGTCCTTTAATCCATTCTTCTGGATCTCCAAAATCTGGATTCTTCACACTTAATCATCTCTTGCTATATCCCCTTAACACCCTAGGCTAAATTCCATCTCTGTGACTTTGTTCATAAAGATTCTTCTTCCTAGAATGACTTCCTCCTCCTTCTTCCTGCTTTTTTCAAAAACGAGGCTTCCTAGACTCCTCCAATCTGCACTGCAGAACATTTATACATTTACATTACAAAGCAGCAGGTTCTATAGGGCCTCATATTATTTGGGCTGCTCTCCTTCCATTAAATAGATGGGCAAGTCACTAAAGGCAAGGACCACATCATTTCAGGGCCACCCAGACTTGGTCCTGAAACTGAACAACTATGTGACCTTCAGCAAATGACTACCTCTCCCAGCAATATCTTCCTCTCATAAAAAATGAAAATGGAGGTAATAAATCCTAGTTGGCAGAGGTATAGTGAAAAATGAAATGGGATGAAATAGAAAGATTTTCCTGATAAGCTTTAAGAGTTTCAAAGATGGGGACTGTGTAACATCTAGCATATTTCCCGGTATGGTAAAGGCATTCAGGAATGTGTCTAAAACCCACCCTCCACATTCCTGAGCACACTGTCAGGCAAAGAGCATCTTAACAGTCAAAATTTGGAGCTCTCTGTGCTCCAGGCCCTGTACCAAGAGCTTGGCATCATGGGCATTTTAATCTCCTCATCTTTATGATCCTAATTCCTCTCAGGAAGATGCTGGCTTTATCTCTCCACTGCAGTGGAAAATCCTGAGCCTTGGTGATAGGATCTGAAGCCATGCTGGTCCATCTGACTGTTAGCTACTATGTTTTACTGCCTCTCCAGTAGAACACGCTGAGTGACTTCATTCTTCCTAACCTAGCAAAACTCCTGGTTCCCCAGACCTGAATGCCTCCATGCATATAAATGGACTATATCCTTTTCCTCATGGGAACTTACAGTCCTAACTCTCAAGAGAAATGGTTTCTTACCAACAATGGGAAAAGGAGGCTGATTTACAGAGTCAAGGGATACAAGTTTGACTCCCTCTTTCTTAGAAGGGTGTGCCTTAAAATTTTCATGTACCTTTACACAGATGAGGTAAATCCATACAAAGCCATTGGACTCTAGCTTAGATCTAAGGAGAAAATCAAGGTTGAAAAGATTGGCAGGTTGAAAACCATAGTACTTTTATTCTGATGGAAACACGTTCAGAAAGGAAGAGTGATCTGTTGAAGTTCTTGGCAGAAGTAGGAGGATCTGGAGCCCGATTCCCTGTTGTCTACACCATGTCGTGACTGGCCTCTCCTATGTCCCATTTCTGCAAGGCCTTGCTATTTGCTAGGACTAACCTGATCCGCTTCTTCATGTTTCAATGTTGATGGATGACTATGTTATATTGTATTTTACTTTCTAGGTATCATCTTCTGTCATTTTCATTTATAACATCTCCACCATATTCTGGCCTTATGCTTGTCTCCATGAAAATTTACAGTGAAGGAGATAAAATCTTTGCTCTCCTTAAGAGGTGCAGTGAAAGGTGGCCAGCTTGCAAGGGTATAAAGAGAATTCATTTTTCTCTCACACAAAAATGCTGGAAATAGCTGGTCCAGGATCTAGGATTCATCAGGACCCATGCCTCCTCCCCTCTCAGTCCCACCATCTGCAGCCCGAAGTTCTCATCCTCATGGTCATAGGGTCTGTCCTCCTCTCCCACCTTCATGAAATCTTTCTGAGCAAGAAGAAAGGGTAAATACAAGGACAAATGTATGCATGGCAGATGCTTCATTCCTATTTAAGACTTTTGCTGTGAAGACCTTCCCCACACTTTCTACTGACTACTGCAAACTCTAAGAAAGGCCGGGAAATTGCATTTGTATTTGAGCTGGTATATTGTTGTCTTCCAGTGAGATGGGAATGCTCTTAGAAAGAAGGGAAATAGTTATTCAATAGAATCCTAGCTCTCTCTTCCGGAGTGGGGTCAAAGAGTTCCTAAAGTTGTATTCAAAATTAGGAATATATACACATGATTAGGAGCCATAGGAATTCCTAGGAATCTTAGGAAGAGAATCCATAACATTCTCTTAATCTTTAATAGGATCCATTGTGTTGAGTACCTTTGGTCCAAATAGACTTGTGCAATAATAATTCTACTAGCTGAACTTTGGTTCTTCATGCCCATCCCTATTCAATTTCTTAACAGCTATCAGCATTGGGGAGCATTAGGAAAACATAAGGCTCCAAGGCAGGGCATCTGTTTTATAGACACAGTACTCCCACATCCCAGCTGTGTGACAATGGGAATGTCTCAGAATCTCTTTGAACCTCAGTTTCTTGACTAGTGAAAGCAGAGGAAAAAGCCTACCTTAAAATATTATGAGAAGGTTTCTGCTTCTTGAAAAAAAAAAAAAAAGTTACAGGGATCAGATTTAGTCTTACCTTGAAACAGCTACAAATCCAGACAAAGGATGAGAAACAAGAGTTTTCACATACTGGATATCAAGCAGCACAGGACAGCATCCCTGGGACAGGAAAAACAAGGAGTTCCCTGCAGTTACCCCAGTTTATTGCTAGAGACCAGTGCATGGAGGTAGAACCCAGGCAGAATTTGGCAGGTGTCCATGAGCTGAGGAATAGAATTAGGGGTTTAGGAGTATGAGATGACTGGAACTTGCAAAGCAGAATACTAGTGAGGAGAGGATGCACACAGAGATCTGAAGATGGTACCTCCCAAGTCTTCATCTGAGTACTACTCAGCACACATGTGCAAAGATGTGTCCTCTTCCAAGGATATGGAGGAAGTAATCCCTAGAGCTCAAACAGAAATACCTAGAGTATTCACCAGCCAGAATGGAAAAACCTCACAATTCAAAGGACATGAAATAGAGTACAAAGAAAGGTATTTATTGCCTCAAGACCAGGTAAAAGTAGGTTTAAACTGAAGTCTTCCCTGATACCATATAACAAAGATTAAAAACATGTGACAAAAGGAAAAATGGTTTCCAAGTCACTTAACCGTGTCACAGAAAAAAAGCTCAAGAATACTTACAGAATATTAAAATATCCAGCACATACAAGAATAAAACATAATATATGCCATAAAAAATTACCAGACATGCAAAGAAGCAGGAAAATACAATCCATGATGAGAAAAATCAATCGATTTCTATATTCTACCTGTTTCTACAAAACACAAAATGGCAAAGATGATAACATTAAGAGACATGTATCCTAAAACTGTTACAAAATGATGTCCAAGAAAGTAGAGGAAAGACTAAGCATGTTGTGATCTGAAAAATTAATAGCAGATTAGGAACTGCAGAGAAAAAAAAAAAAAAAAAGACAAGTAACCTGAAGACATAGTGCTTGAAACTAACCAAAACTAAAACATTGAGAGGGGAAATGACTGGGAAAAAATGAACAGAACATCAGTGAGTTGTGACACAGCTTCTAGTATGATAATATATGTATAATTGTAGTCTGCAGAGAAGAGGAGAGACAGAATAAAGGAAACAATATCAGAAGAACTAATAGCTAAAAAACTTCTAAATTTGATGGAAATTTTAGTCCACAAAGCCAGGAAGTTTGATGATACCCAAGTATAAGAAATACCAAGAAAACTTCAGCAAGACACATCAAATTGCTTAAAACTGGTGATAAAGAGAAAATCGTAGAAATAGTCTGTGATGAAAAGATACATTGTGTGAATGTGAACAATGTGAATAATGAGAACAGACTACTCATCAGGAACAATGCAAGCCAGAAATATGTGGAACAAAATCTTTCAAGTACTAAACAAAAAACCCCAGCAACCAGAATTTTATGCCCAGTGAAAATATTTTTTAAAAGAAAGGTGAAATAAAAAAAAGAAGGCCAAAGGACACATGAAAATTAAAAGCAGCACAGCAGTACTACAAGAAGTATTAAAGGAAGTCATTCAGGCAGCAAGAAAATGTACTTGTTGGAAACCTGGATCTACACAAAGGAAAAAAAAAGAGCACCAGAATAGTAAATATGTTGGTAACGCTAAGGGTTTTTTTTTTCTTATTATTTTTGATCTTTTTAAAACATAACCAACAATTTAAAGCCAAAATAGTAATTAAGTATCATGTGGTTTATAGGGTAGAAGTTGAATGTATGACAATAATACCACAAAGGCCAGGAGGAGGTTGATTCTTATATGTAAAGTGGCATAACATGACTTAAACTGTGATAAATTATAAATGTAAACTCTCAGCCCTACAACATCACTAGAGAAACAAAACTGAGTTATAACGAATAAGACAGTCATGGCATCACTTAAGAAAAGAAAGAAAGGAGACAGGAAGACAGGAAGGCAAGGCAGGAAGGATGGAATGAAGGGAAGAGAGAAAGAGAGAAAGAAGACATAAAAGAGAAGACAGGGAGGGCAAAGAACAGAGAACACAATTAAAAAGCAAATAGTAAGATGATAAATTTAAACTCAACCATATAAATAATCACATTAAATGTAAAAGGACAAAACACTTCAACTAAAAGACAGAGATTGTCAGCCTGAACTTAAAAAGCAAAACTCATCTATATATTGCCTACATGAAACCCAGTATAAATATACAAAATTGTTTTTACAAAAAGATGAAAAAAGGCCATGCTAGCAATAAAACCCCACCCTCCCAAAACTGGAGTGGCTATATTAATATCAGACAAAGTAGATTTTTGGGCAAAGAATGTTACCAAGGATAGAGAGAATAATTTCAAAATGATAAAAGTGTTATTTGTGAGGATGAAATAACATTCTTAAATATTTATCCTCTTACTTCTATGCTTTTACGATACATGGAGTAAAAACTGATAGAATTGAGAGAAGAAATAGACAAATTTACAATTAGTCATAGATTTGAACATCCCCTCTCAGTAACTGCTGGAAGGGGTAGAACAAAAATCACTGAGAATATAGAAGGTTTGAAATCTATGACCTAAGTTGACCTAGTGGACATTTCTACAATATGCCATCCAATAAGAGCAACATAATATTTTTCAAATGTACATGGAATATTTACCAAAATAATCATATTCTGGGTCATAAAACAAGTCTCAATAAATGTCAAAGGATTCATATCCCACAAAGTATGTTCCCTGAGTACAATAGAATTAAATTCTAAATAAAAAACAGAAAGATATTTGGGAACTGAATAACGTTCTTCTAAACAACCAGTGGGTCAAAGAAGAAATCAAAGGAGAAGTTAGAAATTATTCTGAAATGACTGAAAAAATAAAATAACTTATCAAAATGTGTGCGATGCAGTCAAAGCAACTCTTAGGGGTAAATATAGAAGTAAATGCCCATTTTATAAAAAGAAGGATCTCAAATCAATGCTCTGAGCTGAGTCTTTGCCATGCTATTCCAATGCATCCCACATGTGCTCTGTCCATTACTTGGTGATTGTGAGCCTGAGAGGTGGACTGGCATTGGTGGTGGTCTATTTATTACATTATATCTCAAAGATATACTAGATAGTATAAGAAAGGATCCACACCTTGTGTAGGAGGCAGATGTGGGTGGGAAGAAGGGATAATTCTAGGAGTTCAGAAAGAACTTTGTGAGGCCACTTTCCAAAGTCCCTCCCTCTCCATGATTTTCCAAGTACTTTTAAATTTTCAGGGCTTCCTTTTTCACTCCTCTGGCCAGAAAGCTGGGACTTTAATTAATCTCCATTTTTACACTTCCACATCTGTAGCCAAGGAGCAGGAGGACAGAGGGAGAAAAAAATCAATGAGGCTTGACCACACTCAGAACCACAGCTCTAGCAATGGGGAGAAAAGATTTCGCTTCCTCAGACTAGCTGTTGCAGAGTCTCTTTGCTGGAGTTTCTGCTGCTGCTTTAGGATGTCTTGGGTGTTGAGGAGGGAGTATGAAAGGATGGGAAAACCTAGGGGAGTTTCATTTGCCTTGAGGGTTAGGAATTCTATTTCTTACCCTTAATGCTGGAGGTCCTCTACCTCTTGGAGAGCTCTCCGGGCCACAGTGGTCTCATTTTGGGGTTTCCAGATGCATAGAGAAAAACAATAAATTCATTTTCCAGTGGTCCTTCAAATTCTGGCATTCTTCCTTTATCTTCCACTATGTATTTCCTTCTCAGAGTCCCATTGAGCAGTCGCAGGCATTCTGTCCAGGTTTTACAGTTACATTCAGTGGGAGAGACAGATGCTTACTCTATCTGACCTGGAACTAGGCCCATTGATCGATTTTTGCCAAAGCATCAAGGCAATTCAATGAGGGAAGGGTGATCTTTCAACAAATGAAGCTGTGACAGTTAGATAGCCATATGTAAGGAAATGAACTCTGACATTTACCTCAAAGCACATGCTAAAACCAAGTTAAAATAGGTCAAAAATCTAAATGTAATAGGTAAAACTGTAAGACTTCAAGAAGAAAGTGTAGTAGAAAATCATGGATCATGGATATGGCCATGATGTCTTAAATAGTACACAGAGGCCACAAACTATAAAAGAAAAAGATCAAATTGTATTTCATCAAATTAAACTTTTTGCTTTTTAAAAGATATTCACACAAATAAAAAGGCAAGCTTCAAACTGGATAAAAATTTTTGTCAATGTCTAACCCAAAGGATTCATAATAGTTTCAGGTGTACAATGTAATGATTCAACAATTCGTGCATTTCTCATGGCTCATGGAGGTAAGTGTACTTGTGTAATCTCCTTTAGATCTACTCCACCCATCCTCCCACTGACCTCTTTTTGGCAACCACCAGTTTGTTCTCTAAAGTTAAGAATCTGGTTTTTTTTTTTTTTTCTGGTTTGTTTCTCTTTTTTTTGTTTGTTTGTTCAACTGCTTTGTTTCTTAAATTCCACATATGAGTGAAATCATATGGTATTTGTCTTTCTCTGACTGATTTATTTCATTTACCATTCTACCCTCTAGGTCCAACTATGTTGTTGCAAATGGCAAGATCTCTTTCTTCTTTTTATGGTTGAAAAATATCTATATATATAACATCTTCTTTATCCATTCCTCTGTTGATGGACACTTGGACTGTTTCCATAACTTGGCTATTGTAGGTAATGTTGCAATAAACATAGGGGTGTAAATATCTTTTCAAATTAATGTTTTCATTTTATTTGGGTAAATATCCAGGAGTGGAATTACTGGAGCATATGGTATTTCTATTTTTAGCTTTTTAGAAACTCTCATATTGTTTTCTAACAGTGGCTGTACCAATTTGCATTCCCACCAACAGTGCAAGAAGGTTCCTTTTCCTCTATATCCTTGCCAAGCCTTGCTTCTCATGTTGACAAATTATTTTGTTTTTAATGGGCAAAAGATATGAATAGTCACTTTACTAAAGATATACAGATGGCAAATATTCACATGAAACAATGCCCAACTTCATTAATCATTGGGAAGTGCGAATTTAAACCACAAGGAGATAGCACTATGTACTCACTAGAATGGCTAAAATTAGAGACAGACCATACCAAGTGCTGGAGAGAATGCAGACCAGCCGAAGTCTCATACATTGCTTGGAGGAATGTGAAAGCATTCAATCATTTGGGAAATAGTCTGGCAGTTTCTCAAAAAGTTAGACCACTGTATGACCCACACATTCTACTACTAGGTGTTTAGACAAGAGGGATGAAAGCATATGTTCAGACGGAACTATACACTAATGTTCATAGTAGCTTTATGTGTAACAGCCCCAATCTGGAAACAACCCAAATGTCTGCCAGCGGCTGAATGCCTACACAAATTGTGGTATAACTACACAATGGAATACTCCTTGGCAATAAAAATGGAATGACCTTTTAATATATGCAACTGCAAAGATGAATCTCAAGTTCATTATGCTGGGCGAAAGAAGCCTGACAAAAAGGGTATATCCTGTACAATTCCATTTAGGTAAAATTCTAGGAAATGTGTAGTAAAAGGTCAGGGGTTGCTGAGCGGTACAGTGGAGGGGGTACCAAGAAGAAATTCCAAAGAGGCAGCAGGAAACATTGAGAGAGTGATGTTTTATGTTAATTAACTTCATTATGATGGTAGATTCACAGTCACATGCATATGTTAATATTCCATGAAGGTGTACCCTTAAAATATATACAATTTATTGTGTGTCAATTATACATCGATGAAGGTGGGTTTTTTTGAAGTTGTCGAAAGAGAAACAGAAATAATGGATAAAAGGGCTGTAACCACAGGAGTTATGAATTTCAAACATAACATTCTTCCCAGTAAGAAGAAAATAGTCCAAATAAAATGGGTTCCTGAGCGAGAAAGATCAGATGTCTGAGGACCTCTCCTGGGTCAAGCGTTGGCCTTAGAAGTTTGTGTGAGCTGGCTTGGTACATCCCAGCCTCCCAGCTAGGGGGACTGTATTGTCCTCATTTTACAGACGAGGAAATGGAGTCATAGAGAGGTGAAGGAATTTGCCCAAAGTCAAGAAATGGGTCAAGCCTAGAATATCAACCCAAGCACCATGGCTCAGGAAACTAAGCTCCTAACCGCGACTCTCCACGGGCTCCTTGTCCTTCTCTTGTTCCTAACTCAAGGAGCTGAAAGAAACTGCATCCTGTTTCCAGACTTAGATCCTCAATGGGTTCTCTGTAGGAAGCTCCATGGTTCTTGTCCACAGCCTCCAATGTGAGCTGCAGTGTATCTTCCTTCCATCCCCTTCCTAAGACCCACACTACCACTGCATCCCTTTGGAGCAGCTCAGAATTCCAGAACCTTCTGGAACCTTCTAGGCATTTTCATGCCTCAGTGCCTACACTCTTGTGAAACTGTTGCCTGTTTTGGCAGCCAAGACAGTACCTCATCTCGGAATCAGCTCATCTGTGACATCTGACATCTCTGACCCAAGTTCCCTATCACACAGTCCTCTCTTTCCCCTGTGCCTCATTGAGACTCTGGACTCAGCTACTGTTTGTAAGCAAGAGTGCCTGGCTATCAAGAAGACAGGGTTCTGGGAAAGACCCCCAAACATCAAAGTAAATAATGTGGGGCAGGGGGAAGCTAATTGGGGTTTATCTTGTAAATAAAATTTTAATTGCCAAAAAAATGATTTATCTAATATTTCACACCATTTGGTGTGTTAAAACTATAAACTGATTCTTGAGGCCAATCAAGGGAGACCAGAGTCATCGGTCCTTCTGGAGATTCTGACAAGGCAGAGGACAACAGACATACAACTGCCCTTTATTACCACATGTAAACGGCACCCTTTATAACCACACATTTGAGGAATTCACCAGCGCTCCAAAGGGGCCTCTGCTACGGTAGATTCTCAGATCACCATTCTTGCAAGCCCCTATCCTGTCTTGTGTGGTGGATTTGCTCTTCATCAAATGTTCTGGCATTTCAATTCCTCCAGATCCTCACTTGTGCCCAGCTTTGCTTGTGGCAGAAGAAATTCTTGAAAAGCGCTGGGGTCCCGAAGATGACCACCATCCCAGTCCCTGGAATCTGCGAGCAAGTCACCTTCTGTGGGAAGGGAGCCCTCATGGGTGGGATTAAGGTTAAGAATCTTGGGAGGGGGACGTTAGCCTCAATTGTACCGAGCAGGCCAGATTCAAGCACGAAGGGTCCTTGTAAAGGGAGGCAGGTGGGTCTGATGTAGAAGGAGATGTGAGGTTGGGAGCAGAGGTCAGAGGGGACAGAAGATGCCGCAAGACTGTCTGTGAAGATTGGAAGGGACCCCAAGGCATGGGACACAGAAGCTTCTGGAAGATGGAAAAGATAAGGAAGCTGGTTCTCCCGAGACCTTCTGGGAGGAAAGTCGCTTTTGTTTTAGCCCCAGTGAGACTCGTGGTTAGATTTTCTGACCTCTAAAACTGCAAGATAACAAATCTGTGTTAAGTCACTAAGTTTGCTAATCTGTTGCAGCAACAATAGGAAGCGAGGAACGACATTTCCCACGTTTATCCACTTTTGGGAAATCATGCATCTTTGAAAACTTCATGCGACAAACTGATTTATGTCTTGCCCCCAAATCCACGTGGTAAAGCCCTGACCTCCGACTTTCCAAATCCCAGGGTCACTGTATATGGAAAGAGAGGTTCTAGGAGGTAATTAAGGTGAAACGGGGTCGTAACCAATGAGCCTAACCTGATAGGCTTGGCAGCCTTCTTTTTGCCTGGCTCTCTCTGCCACGTGAGGACACAGCGAGAAGGCAGCTATCTGCAAGCCAGGTAGAAGGTCTCACGGAGCACAAATGGTTCGCAAGTCAGTATCTCTGAGGCTATTTCCTGGGCACCTCACCGAACAAGCAAACATTTCAGTTGCATTGCTTGCTGCCAAGAAAGTCAGATGGCCTCGGGGGTTGCTCTGATGGGAGCAGAGAGATGGGGGTGGGGGGTGGTTGTGGTTTTTAACCCAGTGAACCTGGAGTCTGGGAGGGAGAACAGCTTGCTGGAGATGACATGGCACATGTGACTTTATTGGAACCTCTCCCTGTGATGAAGAGCTTTGGTTCCCCCTGCCACTCCATGCCTGCTGGGACTTGGATAATGAGCCCATGTGCAAAGAAGATTGCCTTGAGCTTGTCTTTCTGTGTGGGCACATCTCCTCAGCCTAGCCCAGCCCGGCAGCCTTCTGAACACCACCACGTGACCCAGTCTAGGCCACACAGAGCATAACGATTGCCCTGAGGAACCCTGCTCGGATCTCTGACCCCCCAAATCACCACATGGAATAAGACCATTGTTTTAAGTTCCTAACTGTGGGGTATTTTGTTCAGAATAGATAACTGAAACCCTGATTCCCACTCCCTTCGGACAGTCTAACTTGGAGAGGTGAAATCGTATGAAATGACACCAGGGCCACTGCAGGAACTGGGGGCGGGGGGGGGAAAGGGAGAAAATCAGAAGGACAAGAAAAAACTTTTGAGACCCTACAAAGTGCCAGACCCCATGCCAAGCATTTCTCCCTGTTATCTCGGGAGATTTACATTCCCTGAGTTACATGGGAGGGCCTGTCCCCACTCCACAGAGGGGCACGGGGAGGCCTGGAGAGGGGTAAGGAGACTTGTGCTGGCATTTGCCAACGCATTCCTGCATTCATGCGCTCATTCATTCCCTCAACCAAAGTCTCCTGAGGGTCTTCTCTAAGCCAGGCTCCACGTGAGATGCCAGGGAAGCATGGAAGACAAGACAGAGTAGTCTAAACCAGGGAGGAGAGCAACTGGGGGCCGGGGCTGGGAGGAGGCCGGATTCAGTAGGGTGGTCAGAGCAGGTCTCCCTGAGAAGGGGAGATTTGAGCCAGGAAGTCTGAGGCAGCCTCCCCTCCAGCTCTGAGGCCCACACTCCACAGCCCTTGGTCCTAGGCAGGGCTGGGCAGGCTGCGTGGCACCAGATAATGATGGCTCCGTGTCGCCCACGCTGGCACACCAGCTGCGAATGCCATCCGGTGGCTCCGTGTTAATTGCTCCAGAGCCCAAAGGGCCATATAATTTGGATAAAAGGCCCCTCTCAGGGAAGTCTTAATTGTTGCACTTTACGCCACCCCCGGGGCAAGTCGGACCAGGAGCACTGTGTTTGGAGTCACAGGGTCATTGTTCTGGCCTCCGTTTTTTTCATTTGCTGTATAGGTTGCTTAAACCTCTCCTGGCCTCAGTTTCTTTGCCTATAAAATAGGAATGAAAACCTGTGCCTTGATGACCTCACAGCACCGTAGGTGAGGATCAAGTAAGGAAGTCAGCATGTAAAGAATTCCATGAATATGTCCCGAAGCCCAGGTTCCAGCCACACAGTTGACTTAGTGTTTTTAGAACTTGCCCTGGATATCCACCCATCCGCCTGTCCATCTATCTATCCATCCATCCATCCATCCGGCATTTCTGGTGCTCCCTTTCGTGCCAGGCATGGGTTCTGAGGTTGCAGAACTTGCTAGGACAGAAACACTGGTTTCTAAGAACTGAGTTTCTAGAGAGGATACAAGCAAGGCAACAAAGAAGGGTAAGTAGAAAGCCAGGAGCAGGAGAAGCAAGCATGCTGCCGTGGGGTGCAGCTGGGGGGAGCCAGAATGGGTGCGCAGGGGCACATGCATAAGGAGGCTGGGAAAGCAGTGCCTGGAGGACCCCTGCAGGCTGGCAGAAGGGTCTGGACTTGGTCCCTGGGCAACTGGGAGCCATGGAGGGATTCTTCAGCAGGGGAGAGATATCATGAGCTTTATTCTGGAGGAAAGAGCTCCTAGTAACTGTGTGGAGGATGGAATGGTGAAAGCCTGGGAGAATACAAACCTGTGGGAAGCAGTTGCAATGGCTTAAACCACTCCTTCATACTCATTGGACACCTATCTGAAGCTTGTCCTAGGTGGGTGCTGGGGGTACAGTACGTGGCACTTGCATTCCCGCAGGAGAAGACAAGGAGCATTAAGGCCCAAGGAATGTGGGGCGCTAATCAGAGCCACGGAGAAAACCACAGCAGACATGGACAGGCTGATGTGATTGGTTGGCCCCAGCATCCCTGCTCACGCCCAGGCCACGCAACCGCTTGGGAACCACAGAAGCTGGCAAGCTAAAAACTACATTTCCCAGACGTCCTTGTAGCTAGAAGCCTAATTAGTTCCAAGGAGTGAATACAGTTGTTGGAGCAGAAGAAGGCCAGCCCAAGCAGGAAGGGATGGCAGAGCAGGCCAGTGGAGGGGCCATGTGGCCGGCACTGTCCCTGAGGTGGCTGGTCCACGCTCCACCCTTTCCTAAGCTGGGGAGGCCCCGGTGTCTGGAAGGCCAGGGAATGGGCTGGCACCAGCCCAGGCACACAGTGGATGTTCACATGTTGTGAATGAGCTCCTCTCCCTGGGAACCACATGGCCTCTGGTCACCACTTTCCCGCTGTGGGGTCTACAGCGAGTTTCTCAACCTTTTGCGCCTTGGTTTCCTCATCTCTGAAATGGGGACAGTCCCTCTTAGTGTTTGTCACAGGTCTGGTTCCCCGGGAAACCATCTGCCATTTGTGTGCAAGAGATGCTAGTAGGGAGAGAGAAGCAGTGGGGAACCTGAGCCGGTGCAGCCTGGGCTAAGGAGGAGGGGCCTTCAGGAAGAACTGTCTCCCCCTCACCGGATGAGGGCTGCCCCACCAACCATCCTGCTGTGAGCAAGATGGCTCTCCTGCTGAGGGCAAGTCTGGAGAGCAACTCAGGAGAGAGCCTTGACCACCAACACTTCCCACAGCTGAGAATGAGTGTTTCCTCCCTAAGGGGGTCAGGGCTGCAGAACTTGCCTTCTGCTGTGGGCTTGGTGGGACATCCCAAAACTGCTGCGACTTCTCTGTGCCTGGGAAGCCAGCAGCCACGCAGAATTTTGTGTGCAGTTACTCTGTAGGGGACCTGCATTCAGGGCAGGCTGCCTGAACCAGGCTGACCTACTTAACAGGTGAAGGAGGTGAGCGAGGGGAGGGGATACAGGGGCCCAGGGCAGAAACCGCTCTCTTCCCATTCTTGAAAGTGCATCAACCTGAGCAACAGACCTTCGGAGTGCTCTGCCAAGGAGGGAGCTGGGGGCTGGTGGCTCCCTTGGATCTGTCCAGGTTTCCCAAATAAATAATCTGTGCACTGTGTAATTCCCCCACTTAAAATAAACCCGATCTCCCCGCAGAACAGAAACTACAGCTTAGCATTTCTTGGCAGCCAACAGTTTCCAGAATTTCACGCAGGTTAAAAATAAAAATGCAAAGCATTATGATAATCCCTTCTGTTCTCTCTGCACTTTTCAGTTTGCAAAGTATTTTCTGAGCCATGATTCACCACGGGTCCCCACCACCATCATGGGAGACTGGTTGTTTCATTCCTAACGGTGGATAAGGAAACCGAGGCACAAAAGGGCAGAGTCCCCCGGACCGCGCAGGTCCACTCGGCCCCTGTTGGGCATCCCTCTGCTCTGCAAGTTGTCGTGTTAGGGACAAGCACGACGTGTAGAGAATGATCCCCTGTGTGCAATGTCCTGTTCATGCATTAGGCAAGACTGGGAAGACATTAAACCTCAACTCAGGAAAAAGCCAAAACTCTTGGCACCTGGAAGAAGGCTGGAATTGGCATCCTCATCACTTGCGCCTACCCCCAGGGGACATTTTCCACTCTGTATCTGATTTGGTGTTAGTACGGAGGATTGGCTCCAACAGGAAGGAGATGGTATTTTTGAAGTGTGGGAAGTTGAGATTGAGTAAGGGAATGGTTCGCAGGTTGGGGCAGTGCATACATACCCAGAGATCATCGGGCAGTTCAGTCCCAGCTCCACCCCTCCCCGGTCACCCTCCAAGAACCAGGAGCTTGAGATGTCATGGAGGAGAGCGAAAAGGGAACCTGTGATCTCAGTGGGAAAGACCGGGGTCCTCTTTCCATTGACCAGGGACCATGTGACCAGGTCACAGGCTGGTGGACAGCTGGGCTCAGGCAACACAGTGCTGACCTATCGCAGGGCTTGCCAAAATTCAGGCCTCTGGGAATGGTGCCTTGAAGAAAGGCCTTTCCCCAATGGGACCCAGCGGAGAATGGGATTTGGGGTCTGTGGCCATCACACCATGTGCTCATGGAGCTGTGCATCATGGTCACCAGAGGCCCCTTATCTAACCACACATTGCACAGAGTTGAGATCCTCGGGCTCACCATCTGTGCCACCACTTGCCAGCTGTGTGGTCATGGACCTGCCCCTCAACTTCTCTGAGCCCCAGGTTCCAAGTGAATAGCAACGGACTCAGTGCCTGTGGTTGTTAATCTTGAGTGAAAGTGAGGTATTCTTCAAGTGTGCTAATAAGTCAGCTTCTGGGGAAGACGTGACATGATGGGACCCACTAAGGTGATGTCTCAGGGGGAGCTCAGCCACTCACAGGCACGACAAAATAATGTAATTCCTGTCTCCTCTTCCAGGAAGTCCTCCCTGACTGATGTTACCCTCCAGCCAGTTAGGAATCTCTGGGCACCCACATCCCTTCCACCCCATCTCCCATCATGTCTCTATCCTAGCACAAAACAGTCCACATCTCCAGGGTCCTTTTTGGCCTTTCCTCAGGACCAGGAGCTCCTTGAGGGCATTGTCTTGTCTTTTTTCCCTAGAGTTCCAGATCTAGCACATTTCCTGGCACACAGGAGGCTGGTCCCTCCACCATAGGTTTTATGAACAAAGACATGAATGAATGAATTTCATCCTTCAGCAAGGCTGTGAGGCAGATGGAGTAGATAGTGTAACCCCATCTTAGAGGAAGGGAAGTAGAAACCCCAAGAACAGAAGAAACTCATCCAAGGACACAGAGAGGCCAGTCACGAGTTGACTCTGGGTGAGAAAGTCTCAAGGACTTTTGTAGGATGCTAAATCCACATGTCGTCCTGTTTCTAGCTCACTGCTAAGAAAACTGCTCCATGGCCCTCGAGAATGCCTCTTGGCTAGTGAAAAGCTAACAGGCCTTCAGTGAGCCAGGGGAGCAAGAAAGGGCTGCTTCTCAGAAAAGAAAGTGCCCAAATCCTTGTTCACCTTATTTAATGCTCCAAATTTTCTGAGAGGCCTAATTGAACATTCCTCCGTGGAACTCTCTAGGTAGAACAATTAACTGGCCTCTTAGCAGCGAGCAGCTCCCTAGGCAGGCCCCAGATTTATGTCTCGTGGGGAGGCAGCCTATTAGCTGTGGCCATAAATCTCAGGGCCCTGGCTGGCAAGGTGGATTTTAATAAAATCATAGGGGACAGAGCCAGGCTGGGGCGGCAGATTTCCGGGGGGAGAGCCAACACTTGCCGGTAATTAATAGGGACACCTTTGAGTGCTGGGGAAATGCCCAGGATTTTAATGAAAATCTAGGAGCTGGAAGCAGTGTCCAGTTGGCAGCCAAGCCAGTCTCCCTGCTGGGATGGGGATGTAAGGAATCAGGTGGGGGGGCCAGGTCACCCCTGCCAAGGGATCTTGAAGTCAGGGTGATATTTGGTGGACACTGGTGTAATTATTCTGTTTAACTATGAAAATACCTTCTTCCCAGTTGGTCAACTGTTTCCCCAACCCGCTAAGGACCTCCTAACTTTCCAGGGACCTTGTCCAGGAATCCCTGGACCTCTCCAGAATCCAGAAATGAGAGTAAATGCCTGGCCCAACAAGGGGTTTCCCAATCCTGATATAGAGCTTCACTCCTGTTGGTCAGTGCTCCAGACCCTCCTTTCCCTCCACATGTTGGGGTGTCCCAGGGACCCCTGCAGACCCTCTTTACACCTGTCTCTTCTCTCCTTTCTGCATTCTCTTGCAAGTCCGGATCTACAGCCCATGCAGGTCTCAAGCCCCCAGATCAGGCACCCATGTGCTTCCCAGCAGGCATCTCTCCAGCACGTTCCAGACCCGATGGTCTCTGGCCCCTTCACCTTGCCTCTCCATCCTCATCTTAGCAAAGAGAGCTGCCTGTGCACAGGCCCCAAACTCAGGAGTGTTCTTGAGTTTTCATCCTCCCATAGGTCCTGCCAGGTGATCCTCCAAAGTCCCAGTTTTCATCCTCTCTGGGGCTGCCCTGGCCCCTAGTCCTTGTCTTAGTTAGCTTGGAACACCACACCAAAACATCACACACTGGGTTGCTCACACAACAGATGTACATTTCTCGAGGTTCTGGGGGCTGGAAAGGCAAGATCAAAGGGTCAGTCGATTCTGATCCTGGTGAGGACACTTCTTGGTCTTTAGACAGACACCTTCACACAAGTGGAGAGAAAGATCTCTGGTGTCTCATCTTTTTTTCTAAGGACACCAATTCCATCATGGAGCCCCTCTCTCATGACCTCACCTCCCAAAGGTCCCACTTCCTAATACCATCACACTGAGGGTTAGAGCTTCAACGTATAAACTTTGAGGGGGTCACCAACATTCAACCATGGCACCACCCTCGGCTTCTTCCTGGTGGACTTCAGTTGACTCCCACGTTGTCTCCTCACTTCCATTCCTGCCTGCCTGTCCCCTCCACACAGAGACTTTTTAAAAATTCCAATAAGGTCATGTCACTGCTCTGTCAGGTCTGTGAAGGGTCTAAGATTTTAATCTCTTTGCAAGCTCATGTGTTAGCTGACCACAGTGTCATGGATGCTGGCAGAAGACACGAGACTCTTGGATCAGAAACAAAAAATAGCCTATTACAAACAGCAATAGCCAGGGTTTCATTGTCTTCAATTCCTCAGTTCCCACAGGGTGAAGGAGAAGGACCAAGAAATTACTGCCCAGGCAGAGGGATATATTACAGGAAAGGAATCCCAAGCTTAGGGACTTGAATCTTTTATAATGAACTGTAAGTAAACCAGCCCAACCTTTGTCCCCGAGGGAGACATTACTCTCCATCATACTAGACAGCAAACAAATTGCCCTCTGCTTTGGAAGGCAGACACTATCTTGATCTTCTAAGGCTGTTCACTATACAAACATCTTTGAAAAGATAGTGTGGAACAAAGGAAATCCAAGCTCCTGATTGTAAGACGTGCAGAAATGGGACAGACCCAGAGACAGTGGTGTCTGAATTAGTCATCTATTGCTGGATGACAATGTCACTATAAGTTTAGTGGCTTAAACCAACATATAGCTATTATCTCATTATCTCAGACTTCCAGCATCTGAAAATAGTTCACTGGGTCCTCTGCTAGCCTGGAGATTAGGCCAGAAAAGAATCTGCTTACCAATGCATGCACTTATTGGCAGAATTTTGCTCCTTATGGTGGTAGGATGGAGGGTTTTGAATTCCTGTTGACTGTCAGTTGAATGTTGCCCTCAGCTCCTAGATGTCATTTAAAGGTCCCTGCCCAAACTTGGACTTCCCCAGAATGGATGCAGGCTTCATCAGAACCAAAAGTGGGGAGTTGCTTAGCAAGACGAATGTTACAGTCTTAACATAAATTAATCACATATACATAACATCAGCTTTGCCATATTCTGTTGGTTAGAGAAGCTGGTCACAGGTTACTCCCACACTGAGAAGGAGGGGACTACACAGGAGTGGGGATATCAGGAGGTGGGCACCATGGGGCTTTCTTGAGAGCCCATTACCATAGTCTTCTGAAATCTCCTGCATAAAACCCAATAGCTTTAACGGGATGGATAGGAATTATAGCTCAATTAAAAAAATACAATGGCTTTCTGCTACTGAGGATTAAACTCACCTCCGTCCCCTGCTTTGTCAGGCTTACAGGCTCTGGCCTCTGCCTGCACCTCTGACCTCACCCCCTCACACCCTTTTCCTCCCTCACTCCAGCCACACAACCTTTTGTTTCCTATACAAACCCACATATTTCCTGCCTCTGGGCCTTTGCACTTGCTGTAACACTGTTCTCCTCCCTTCCACACTGACTCCCATCTTCAGCAGCTCTGCCTTAGTCTAAGCCACCAGGGCTCCTGCTTGGTGGAATACAACCAACTCCTACTTTATCTCCTTGCTTCTGTTCTTGCCAGTCCTCTCGGCATAGCAGCCCAAGACAGCACACAGGTCACTGCGCACAGAAGCCTCTGGACCACCCTATAGTTATGGTGGCAAATGGCAGTTGATGCTTCCTGGAGGCAGGGCACTCTCCTGGATGCTTCAAGCACTCCTCATTTCATCCTCGGGAGAACCTGATGACCATGTAAGCAGCTGTCATCCCATTTTCACCAAGAAAACTGAGGCACATATGTGTAGTGACTTGCTTGAGGCCACACGGATGGTCAGTTTCCAAAGGCCATGCCCCTCTCCCAGGACACCTCCTCCCCCAGCTTCCTCTGGTCCTGGCTTCACCTGCCATCTGTCTCTGTCCAGACTCATCTTCTCCATGGTCCTGTTCGATGTCTGCCTCCCAAACCCTGTACTCTCCTCAGAGTGGGAACGTGGCCCTCTTGCCCACCAGGGCCTGGCACACAGTAGGTGCTCCACAACAATGTGAACTCAAATCCACTTTTTTCTCAGCTGATAGCAGTTGGGAAACCCTTTTGGGAACCACGCAGGCCCTATATGGGTTTGAGATTAGCCAAAGGTTCTCCTCCCTGAGAAGAGACAAGCTCCCGCCTCATGGAGTGATCCCTAGAACCCTCCGTTGGGACTTGGCATTTTCTCATGTCACCGCTCACTGAGGGACACTCACTGCTGCAGATGAGAGCCTGGATTTGGCATCTGTGCCCAGCTGTCCTGCCTTCTGCCAATGGAGTGAGATCTGTCCCCCTAGAATCTCCACTGGTTCATCTGTAAGGTGGGGTACAGAACCCTCTGCCTAGATCCTACCCCTGGGCAGGTGTGGATGGGACGCTGTTGCCAGCACCTCCTAGAGTAGCATCCTGGCCTTACGCCAGGAACCTCAGGCCAGTCATCAGATTTAATTCTAGGAACCGTCCCCTGAAGAAGGCACAGCCGTCCTCACTTTCGCTAAGGAAACAGAGATTCGTCATTTCTCAAATGTACCACTTGCAAGCATCACAACCAACTCATGATACCTGCTTATCAGATAGCTCTGTTTGGGACTATTCCTAGGAGCTTTAAAATCCCTGTAGAATGTTCCTGAAGATTCCAGACTTCAGTCTCCAGAGGACAGGGAGACATCTCAGTCATTTGGGACCTTTTGGACCTGGATGCTGGAGGTGCTGAACGAGTGGTCAATGGAATCAAACCATTCCCTCCAGAGGAAAGCTTTTACTGGGGCCTAACAGAAATTTCTCACAAAGATCCCTTGTTGGGCTTCTGGGTCATGAAGCGGACAGGCTGATAGGAGGACCTGGAGAGACTCCCTTCCCTGCCAACCACTGATCTTGCTTTCCCCATCTGCAAGAAAAGGGCAAAAGTCTCTACCTTCAGGTGCACTTGGAAGGAAGCAATGTTTGGAGAGTGAAAAATGCTTTGCTTCTCTGTCCTGGGGAGCAGACGTGGGATATATGAGATACTGGTCTAGGGACTCCAGACCCCACTGGGGACTTCCTGCTTGGAAACAGAGGAGACGAAGAGACACCCTCTGTATGTGGCAGTCCTGGCAGGACAGAATTCATCCTTCAGGTGGGGATACCCAGGCATCTCCAAGCCATAAAACATCAGGATTTGGGGTGGGGGTGACAGGTACTTGCTGATGACCATTTCAAAGGATTCCTAGTTCCTCAGCTCAGGGTTCTGGGAGACCCTCAGGGCCCTTAGAAGACCTCACTCATGTGTGCAGGTGACTGAGAGACCATCTAGAGGAGGAGGTGACTCTCATCTTTCCACACGAGGATACTGAGTTGCAAACAAGGTGAGTGGTGGCCCAGCACCCTGAATTCCCAGAGGCCCAGCTCTGCCATGGGGATGGGTTAGAAATGCACCCCTTTTATGGTCTCTCCTGAACATCCCACCGATCCCTTGTGTTACAGCTCCAATGTCACTTCTCAGAGAGGTCATCTCTAGCCTCTTCCCAGGGGACACTTCAGCACCCCAAAGCAGCCCAATTCCTCTTGCAAACCCTCACGCATCTATGGAAGCTTCTCTATTGAAATAGCCTTCTGCTTTGCTTGTGCAATGTCAGCCTCCGCTCCTTGGCTCCTCACCTGGGGTCCAGAGGGCCTGGCACAGTGGTGCAGAGCAAAGGCATGCATGCATCTCTTTTTGTGCCCCATAAATCCAGCATTTGGGTTGGGGGGAGATCATGTAGACTCTTTAGTGAGACGCTTGGCTCACAGCCTGTCTTCCCTGCACCCCTAAGTCTCCTTGTGTTCCTCCTCTTGAATTCCAGGGACACGCCCAGCTCCCAAACGTTCCTCCAAGAGCAGGGCCTTGTCAACCTCACCTGTTTCTCCTACAACCCCGTCACCACTTTCTGCACACCGCAGGTGATCCTGCAGGTGCAACCAAGAGGAGTGTGAAGGAGACTTAGGTCTACATCCAGGGCAACCACCCAAGAGTCACATGGCCTGGAGGGAGTGACTTGCCCTCTACAGGCTTCAGCTTCCTTGTCTGAGAATGGGTAACACCCCCCCCCCCGCCCCGCCCAAGCAACGGGCTGGATTCTGGGAGACTATGGCACCACAGGGCTTATCAAAGTGAATGGCACATAGTAGGGGCTCAGTTGCCTGAATCCTCCCAGTGCTCCACTTGGAATCTGGTCACAAAACACCCCAACTCATTGCATCCCTCCACCCCAGCACACCCCTTCAGCCTCGACTTCCTGGCTCCGCACCTGTCAGCTCACCTGCTGATCGTCACTTCCTTTCCTCCGAAGGAGACTTCATACTCAAGTAGCCCCACCCCCACGGGTGGATCTGGTCACCCCACAGGTGGATCTGACCACTCCCTCACTTGCTCCCAACCACCTGCGAAGTTGTGTGTCTGCGCAGGCATCAGGCTGGCCCTCATGTGCTCAACTGCTGTGTCTCCAGGACTTGGCACTGGCTGGGCACACCCACACACCTCTGACAGCCTTTCCCGCAGACCTCAAGGAGACAGAGACACGCCCAGGAGTGGAGATCTGTTGTGTCCCCCCGCATTAGATAATTTCAGTCAAAAGTGGTGATGCCTCCTTGGTTCCCAGTCTGCCCATTTGGCTCTCTGCTGGTATCTCTCCCCTCCTCAAACCCAACGGAAACCCCCACCCACGCACCACGAGGAATCCAAGCCCTGAACCAGCTGCCGGGCCGCCCAAGAGGAAAGCATCATAATTATATCTTAATAATTGTTTTGCAGCATAGGATTTATAATTACTAAATGTGTGGTAACTGCTCCTTAAATGCTCATGCTCTTTAAAAAACCCAATTTATAATTTAAAAAGCTGACACTTCTCCGAGCGCTTTATTTTATCTTGTCGGGAGTAATGGAAGAGTAAGTTATTGAAAACCTTTATTTTTCATTAGCCTTAAATTCAACGACAATTAATGTGCCCAATTTGATTATAAACTGCACAAATTAAACAATAAAGAGCTGTCTAATGAGAAATTAATTATGAGGAAGGGAAGGGGAGCCAGGCTGGATAAAAGCAATAACTTATGGTCCATGGCAGGACGTGTCAGGTTTTAAAGGAGATGAAGGGCCCTGTCCTCAATGTGTGTCTTTGCTGATAGGACCCATCACAGATCAGTTGATCCAGAAACCATAACAGGCTAGTAATTGAAACCGCTAAAATCAATAGTGCTGACAGCCTTAATTAAATTAAATATGGCCGTGATGGGCTCCCAGCGGCGGGTGGCGGCGGGCCACTTGACCCTCTGGCTGAGCACGCCTGATCGAGTGAGGCCATGGCGTGATGGATCTGACCCCAGGGGACAGCTGGGGACTGGGATCCCGCAGAAACAGGCTCCAAGAGGAAGAGGGCCAGCACCCGTGCCCCCTGCCATCGGCTGGGCCTCCTGGCTGAGGAGGACTGGGGCCAGGATGCTTTCCCCCTGAAAGGCTGGCTCCTTCTGTTGGAGGTTGGGAGGTCTGTGTCCTGTGGCATCTCATTTTCGGGGGAGGGTGGGCAGCGAAGCCTCTGAAGGGTTGGAGGAGATAGAAATTAAAAGCGCTGATGAATCCCTCGGTGACAAAAAGGGGCTGTTTACCACCCCTTTTGTGAGACACACTTCATTTGCTTCTCATGGAGACCAAGAGAAAAGAGTCAGACCTGAGTTTCAATCCCGGGTCTGCCCTTAGGACTCCAGGGACCTTCCACCAGTTCCCTAACCTTGCCAAGCCTCACTCACCTCTTCTGTCAAATGGGTACGAGTGCCTAGAGAGTTGTAAGAGATGGTGCCGAAAACGCACAAAGTAGGATGGGGAGTCCAGCCATCCCGTTCTGCAAAGAGCAAGTGTAATCCTAGAGAGCTGACACAGTCATTCAGATCACGCTGACTCAGAATCAGAACATTGTCTCGGACCCAGGGTCCTTTCTTCATCGCCGTGGTGCTGCCCAAGAACTAAACGCCTTTTGTGTTTGGCAAGAGCTTTTTTCCCCCATGCAGAATCCTCACCTATGAGAAAGGGATGGGGTTGTCAGCTCCATTTTATGGATGAGAAAACTGAGGTTCAAGTGGGTTAAGGAACTTGCCCAAGATCATAAAGTCCGAGAGTGCTGAAGCAAGGACTAGCACTTTGCAAACTCAGGGAGAACAGAGCCCAAAGATGGAAACCAAGGACGGATGGAGGAACCCTAAATCTTTGGCTGGTGATACCCAGCACTACCGAGCTCCTAGAATCTGGAGTCTTCCCTCTCATCCCAGAGCCCTGATCAAGGGTGTGTCTTGCTAAGAAGAAGAAATATAAAGCCAACAGCAGCCAAGTTCTGTTTTTATAGCTGTTCTTATCATTCCTTTTCATAAAAACATCATCACGTTAATGTCAGTGAAAAACCCTAGAGAGATCCAGGTCACACACTCTCCTCTTGTCACTACTGCAGAGTTGGGGGTTTAATACATTCAGTTCCTTAGATTCCCTACAGCAAGGCCCCACAGCACAGGGTAGCAGAGAGAACTCTGGATTTTTAATGAAAGGCCTGGGTGGGTTTCTATTCTGACTCTATCAGCTGTGTGACCTTGAGTATGTGACTAACCTCTCTGTTTCTCTTCTCCGCATCTGCCTGGGGCAACAAGACTATGCCTTGCCTTCTTCTCAGAGCTGTTGGATCATGGAAGCAGCAAAATGGCCAGGAAAGTGTCCCACGAACCAGACAATCTGGCACACATGGGATCTTCCATGTTCATTCTCAGGCACTGATCCTCCACTTGCCTTAGCTGGGGGTTAATGGAAGGAAAAAAAAAAAAAAAGACTATGTGATCACTTTCTGAGATATTGTTAATTCCTTACCCCCCCAAATCAATGACTACAAAAAAAAAAATCCTGGCCTCATAAACATTGGTTTTCACCCTAGGAAGCTGAACAAATAAATATCTTCACAGTTTGCTCGGCTGTCGGCTGGCTTGATCTGACTTCTTAAGCGACATGAAATAGGCAGCTCCGGTAACCCAATGTTTATGTCAGCGCTAACAAACTGTCCCTTCATTACAGGCCTGCCGGAGATCAGAGGCCCAGATTATTGAAGGAGACGCCTTTGAGATGCCCACGCGGTTGCCGTGACAACTCCCAGAGGGCGGGAGAGAGGGACTGCTGCGGGTGGTTGGCGGGACAGGCTCCAGGCTCTCTAGCCCAGAGTGGGGGGGATCCCGCCCCAGGCTGCTTGGCAGGGGGCTCTCTGCACCGTCAGCGCCTCGGAGGGCCTGCCCCTGGCCATGGAGGCCTTGGGGTAGGTGGAATCTTGGGAGCCAACAGGCTGTGTGGGTCAATGCCACTTTTCTTGAGGCCAGTGAAAGAGCAAGGGGGTAAACTTTCCCAACAATGACAGCTAGTATTTACCTTTCCCTGCCCTGGTTCCCCCCACAGTGCTGAGAGCTTGGGCTTTGCATCCCAGGGATCTGTGGGGAATCCCAGTCCAGCTGTGTGACCTTGAGGAAAGTCACTCGACCTCTCTGAGCCTCAGATCTAACAACCTCTGTCTCTGGGTTTGCTGTGAAGGTCCTGAGCAGCCCTGTCCCAAGCATCATACAGAGGTCCAGCTCCTGGGCTCTGGGGCCTTGCCATCAGAGTCTGGACTCCCTCCACTACTCTCTAGCTGCATGATTTTGGGCAAGTCACCTAGCCTTTGGACACTCAGCTTCCTCATCTGAAAAACGGAGAATATAGCATCCAACGCAAAATGACTGATAAACGTAAAGCACTGATGTTGTTGATAAATATTTTTTATTATATTTCTTAAAGATTTATTTATTTATTTGACGGGGAGGGGAGCATAACCAGGGGGAGAGGCAAAGGAAGAGGGACAAGTAGACTCCAAGCTGAGCAGGGAGCCCAACACAGGGCCCGATCCCAGGACTCTGGGATCATGACCCGAGCCAAAGTCAGACACTTACCTGACTGAGCCACCCAGGTGGATGTGCCTATAATATTTACGATTACTCAGTGCCAGACCCATCAGACCAGGAGGGTCCCAGCATTCCCAGTCCATACTCTGAAAGGAATCCGAGGTCAGTGCCTCCCCTGAGGGAGACTGCAGCCTCTTGTTGCTGCAATTTCCATCGTAGCATGTCTGCGTGCAAAGCCGGTGCTCATTCCAGTGTGAACCACTGCGACTGCTACAGGGAATAAGACATCACACGCACACACGCGTGCACACACACACACACACACACACACAAACACACAGGCACACTGCCAAAAATCATGAATTGCTGGTGAAATTATGGGTCCCCTGGGAAAAAAATGCAATGGGGGAAAAATGTTCACCGAATCCGAGCCCTTCCATCACTGACTCAGGTAGCTGTCGGCTACAGGCTGCGCGGGTCCTGCAGCTTCTTCAGGGTTCCAGGAAGAAGGGAGCGAGTGGAATTTGCTCTTCCGGCCTGGAGCTGTGTGAACTACAGAAAGAAACGCAGAAAGACGGTTAACTTGATGAGGTGGGGGATTCTTAACTGAGCTTGGCTGCAGAGTTCATCAGAAAATCTCTCTGCTAACTCATTCATTATTCATTCATTCATTCATCCAGCTTAGTGTTACTGGGCTCCTACCCCGCATCCCACCACGCCACTCCTAGGGATACAGGTTGATGAAACATGGTTTCTTCCCTTGAGGAACACAGACCACCAGGTATGCAAAGGAGCCTGAAATAAAAATCTAGATGAGATATCTGCCCCACCCACCCCCGTCAGGATGGCCCCTGTTAAAAATAAAACAAAGCAAGGAGACAAGTGCTGGTGAGGGCTTGGAGAGCTGGAACCCTTGTACGTTGCTGGTGTGGAATAGAAAACAAAGCAGCAGCTAAAGGAAACTTAAACACAGCAATGCCTTGGGACCCAGAAATTCCACTTCTGGGTGTATACCCAAAGAATTGGAAGGAGAGACGCAGACAGATATCTATACACCCATGTTCACAGCTGTTCACAGGAGCCAAAAGCTAGAAACAACCCCAAACGTTCATCAGCAGATGCACAGAGTAGTAAATATGGTCTAAAGCAGAAGGGCATTCTGACACCTGCTACCACATGGACGAACCGGGAGGACATATGCTCGGTGCAATAAGCCCGTCACAGAAGGACAAATACTGCATGACTCCATCCATGTACATGAGCTCCCCAGAGTAGTCAGCTTCGTGGACAGAAAGTAGATGGTGGGTGATGGGGCTGGGGGAGGGGACACCAGAAGTGAGTGTTTCATGGGAATGGAGAATCAGCTCGGGGGGATGAGAAAGTTCTGGAGATGGAGAGCGGTGATGGCTGCATCACAGGGTGAATGTACTTAACACCACTGATCTGTATACTTAAAAATGGGTCAAATGGTAAATCTTACATATATTTTATCATAATAAAAAAAAGGAGTCTGGGCAAGAAATAAAAGATAGAGGGGATGGAAGGGTTAATTCTAAATGTCAGGGGCTGGGCATAGAGCAACTAATCAGCCAGGCACCATCTATGACGTGCCTACCATGGGCCAAAGCAGGATGGCTATGACAGTGAGAGGATGGAAAAGCCACTGCTGGTCAGAGAAGCACCTCTCGCTTCTGCCGCACGTTGCCTCGGATCTTGTTAAAAGTCTGTTTCTGATTTTGTAAGGCTGGGCTCTGATTCCTAGCCTGCATTTCTAACCAGGTCCCAGATGACGCTGAAATGCTGTGGCTCCATGGAGGGCACGGAGCACGGCGAGGGCTCAGAGATGACCATGTGTGCTCGACTCACCTCATTCAGAGGGGCCATGCGGGCAGGAAGGCAGACGGAAGCTCAGTGTGTGACAGCTGAACCACTGCTTGGTTGCTTGTGGTCCTCAGGGTTTTCCAGGGGAGGGGGGAGAGAGAGAGGCCCTCAGGGAGAGAGAGAGTGGGGAGAGAAGTTAAGGAATTGGTTAATGCAGTTGTAAGGGCTGGCAAGTCAGAAATCTGTAAAGCAGGCCAGCAAGCAGGATGTCACAATCTTGAGGCCAAAATCTGCAGCTTGGAAATTCACGCAGGGTTTCCATGATGCAGTCTTGAGGAGAATTCCTTCTTCTTCGAGAAACTTCTGTCTTGGCTCTTAAGGCCTTCAGATGATTAGGTGTGGCCCATCCACAGTATGGAGGCTTGTTCTGCTTTACTCAAAGTCCACGGATTTAAACGTACATCACACCTAAAAATAAATAAATAAATAAATAAATCTCCTTCATGGCCACCTCTAGACTGGTGTTCAATCAAACAAGTGGGCTCCGGACCTAAGCCAAGGGGATGCATAACATTATCCACCATGTAGCTTGCTGAACAGCAGCTGAGAGGCTCTGGGCCACAGCACCGCCCCCCTCAGCCAAATGGGGACAACCAAATTCATAGCAGGCAGTGACTGCAAGGCCTCAAATTAAATCAAAACGAACATGAAGTTCTGAGCACGAAGCGTGGCCCACCAGAAGTAAGAAACAGGAATCGGATCCTCCCTCCTCCTCCCTCCTCCTCCCTCCTCCTTCCAGGGCACTCCGAGCTCAGGAGCCAGGAGCCAGGCCTCATGTGTGACCCCAAGCACCTGTGCTTCCTTTGGGAGCCCAAGAAGACATGGATGGCAAGAACCAGGCCCAGGCTGACAGAGGCAAGGGGTCTTCTCTGGAAAGAGGGCAGCGGCTCAGTACTTTCCAGAGATGGAGCCTCTGGAGAAAGAAGAAAAGCAGTCCCAGACACCAGGAAAGAGAGCTGCCTCTGGTCTGGCCACATTTCCCCTCCTCACCTGCTGCAGGGGGGTGAATCTGTAGGGCGGTCGAGAGCTGCAGACATGGCCTGGAAGAAGGGGCAAGAGCCCCTTGGATTCACAGTCCTGCAGAGAGTGAACTCTAAGGCTCCTCTCTGCAGGGTTCTGCAAGGGATTCCTGCTGGGGGGCAGGCCACGTCTGCCTGTGCTCTGTGGGAGGGGGGATGTGTGTTTATTGATTTGGCAGTTTGGGTCCAAGGCTCTCTGCATGGCCTCTCAGGGCCTCCAGGTCAGGCCTCCAGCTCTGAGCCTTCCCCATCCACCTTGGCCAGCAGCTTCCTCATCTCAGATAACAGTATCAGTCATGCTGAACCGTTCACAATTCTTACTGCCTCAAATGGTGTCCCCCTCAAATTCATGTTCACCTGGAACCTGCACATGTGGTCTTCCTCGGGAGCCGGGTTTTTGCAGGTGTGATTCGGATGAGGCCATGCTGGATGGGCCCCGTCTTGAGTCCAACATGGCAGCTGTCCGCGTGACAACGGGAGAGACACAGAGGCCCCCAGAGATGGCCCCGTGAAGATAGGCAGAGACCAGAGCCACGTCTACCAGCCAAGGGTTGCTAGGAGCTGAAGAGTTGAGGAGGGGACTGTTCTAGATTCTTCAGAGAGCATGATTTTGAGGACTTCCGGTCTTGATTTTGGACTTCCGGCCCTGAGAACAGTGAGAAACAATTTCTGTTATTTGAAGCAACCCCCCCCCCCCCACCAATTTGTGGTGATCTCAGCATCTCCAGGAAACTGAGGCACAGTCCAGCAGCATCTTGCAGCCACTCTGTCACATGCATAATCCCCTAGAATGCCTGATTGCAGTCCTTAGGAAGGCCTTGCTTTCTGGGGAGCCTCTGTGAGCTCCTGCCCGAGTGCCACTCTTCCCCAGTGCCGACGGCTTCCGTTGTCACTGCCTGGGCCTGCCTGCCACCCCAGCATCACGAGGGCCCTTGGCTCTCAGCATTGCCTGGCCTACAGGAGGGGCCCCACTGATGAGTGTGACCCCTTCCCCTGTAACCCAGCATCTGCAGGGCAGACTCCAGCCCCCTGCCCCTCCAGGGTCTGGGCTCAGATCTGAGGCTGTGACAAAGTGTTTATTTCTGGCATTGCTGACCTGGAGGTGTAAACACATGCCTGGTGGAGACACAGCCATTCCTATCTTGGACTTCAAAATAAACTCATCTCTGTAATTGATAGTCTCTGCACATCACAGACCCTTATTAAACCTGGCAGGACCTCTGAAGGGCAGGGAAGGTCGCCCAAGGGCATGGACAAGAGGCTCCTGAATTCCCTGGCCAGAGTTCTCTCACCCCCCAACCCCACGTGAGAAGATCAGCTCCTCCTCCTCCCCCTTCCTCCAACCCTCCTCTGCCTTCCCCTCTCTCTCCTCCTCTGCCTCGTTTTCCTCCGGTCCCCTCCTCCTCTCCTCTCCCCACTGCCTCCTTTCTCCTCCTCTTCTCTCTCCTCCTCCATCCCTCCTCGAAGGGACCACTATCATCCATGGTCACTGCCCCCAGGAGCTTGGCAGACATTCTAGACATGCTCTACTCCCTTGCCACCCACATTTTTCTATCTTTTGGACTCTGCCATCCCCAGTCCCCACAGCCCTCCCTATATTAGGAAGCAGCTCCAAACCTGCTCTGGCTTCCTTCTGCTCCAGAACCATGCTCTTCATTGAGCCACAGGGGTCTCTGCCTACGAAGTCCTCCCAGTGCCTCCACCTGCCCACGCCCTTCTGCGGCTCCTCTTTGCCTCTGAGTTAAAGCTGCTCTTGCTCAGTCCCACCTATCAAACCCTTTGAGCTATGGCCATGTACCTCCTTGGGCACCTCCCAGGGCTGCCTTCCTGGTCTGTATAGCTCTCCAACCAGAATGAGTCACACGGCACACAACAAAGGTCAAACTCCAGGCCTTTGGAAATGCTATTCTCTCTTCCCCAGGCTTTCTCTTCTGCTCAGGCTTCCAGGCCTGGATCAGATGTCTGCTCTCTTTTGAGTCTATATGACTTCAGAGTTCCTTACCCACCAGCGGCATTCTCAGCTCCCTTGGTGGCAGTCGGATGATGGGGCTTAGATCTTGCTAGTGGAGGTCTCCTGTGGGCCAGCCCCCAGCTCAGCAGGAAAACCTGCTCCCGCTGGCTGGGGCAGTTTCTTCCTGATAGGTGTGGGGGGTGTCCACATTGTCGTGACAATGTGAAGCAGCTGGCCCCAAGAGTCTGGCCTGTCCCTGGCACACTGTGGACAGTTTTTCCCCTCCTCAAGGGTGAAGAGAAAATATCTGATTTATCTTTGCGTCTCTAGAAGCTAGTCTGAGTCTGGAATAGACTATGTCAGTAAATGTTAACTAGATAAAGGAGAGAACTCATCAGAGCATAAGGAACAGACAACAGATGAAAGAGAGGAAGCAGGGAGGTTGGAGGCAGGAAAGGACACATGCGACACACACTCATCTTGGAGTGTGCTCCCAAGGCATGCACTGAAGTACCCATTTTATAGATGTGGAACCTGAGGCCAGAGGAGGCCTACGGAATCACCCCAAGACTACACACATGTATGAACCTGTGACTACATCTGGCTTAGTCTTTGAATGACTTATGGTCATTCTCACTGAGGGCACAACCCATGGAGGGGTCCGATCCCAGGATCCTGAGATCACGACCGGAGCAGGAACTGAGTCAGTCTCTTAACCAAGTGAGCCACCAAAGTGCTCCAGATACCTGAAAAGTATTTAATGCAATAAACATAATTTTCATAAATCACCCCAGAAAAACCTCTATAAAAATTGTTATGTTTTCCAGGGCTGCCTGGGTGGCTCAGTCAGTTAAGCATCTGCCTTCAGCTCAGGTCATGATCCAAGAGTCCCAGGATTCATTCGGGCTCCCTGCTCAGTGGGGAGTCTGCTTCTCCTTCTCCCTCTGCCCCTCCTGGCTCATGAGCGCATGCTCTCTCTCTCTCTCTCTCAAATAAATAAATAAATTTTTAAAAATTGCTATGTTTTCTAGCCTTTTCTCTGTGTTTGTTGCCTAAGTGGTTAGCATAGATTTCTATACTATTTTAAATCCTGTTTTTTTCATGTGATAATACATTGTAAGCACATCTTGATGTCATTAGACACTCTTCGTAAGCAGAGCTATTAACCTTCATGTTAGGCACATTCTAAGTGTGGGGTCCTGTCGTAGGTATGGGTCGATATTCATAATTTACTGTGAAGATGCACCATAATTGTGTGGTCTTCTCCTGTGGTTAGGCGTTTGGGCAGCTTTGGTTTTTCACTATTGTAATGGTTCTACAATAAACTTTTATGAGCATAATTTTTTATCCATGCATGGGTAAGCAATTCGGTTTGAAAAGTTAACCATTGCAATAGACTGAATTGTGCCCCTCCACAAATTCCTACAGCTCTTCCTCGACCTATGATGGGGTTACGTCCTGATCAACACAATGTAAGTTGAAAACATTAAGTCAAATGTGCATTCAAATGTGCTAAACGTCCTGGCTTAGCTAGCCAACTTTAAACGTGCTCAGAACACTCTTGCTGATATTAGCCTAGAGTGGGCAAAATCATCTTGCACAAGACCATGTTATAAAAAAAAGTGTTGAGTAGCTCATATAATTTATTGAACACTGTGCTTAAAGTGTCAAAGAGGATGGTTATAAGTATATCAGTTGTGCACCCTCATGGCTGTGGCATGGCTTGGGGACCATGCTCACTAGCCCTGCAGAGCATCACGGGAGAGGTGGTACCACCTGTTGCCAGCCCAAGAAAAAGATCAAAATTCAAAATTTGAAGAACAGTTGCTACTGAACACATATCACTTTCACATTCACCATGGTACAGTCGAAAAATCGAAAGCCGAACCATTCTAAGACAGGGACTGTCCATCTCCCGTAGCTCTAACCACCCAAGTGACTATGTTTGGAGACAGGACTTCCAGGAGGCCATTCAGATTAAATGAGATCATAGAGTGGGGGTCTGGAGAGAAGAGGAAGAGCGAAATCCTCGTCTCCATGCACACACATGGAGGAAAGCACGAGTGAGCACACAGCGAGAGCACACACATTAGCATACAGCGAGAAGGTGGCCCTGGCCAGGAAAAGGCCCTCACCAGAAGCCCACCAGGCTGGAACCGTGAGCTCAGACTTCCAGCTTCCAGAAAGGTGAGAGAGTGAAGTTCTGTTGTGTCAGTCCCCTGGTCCGTGGTGTTCTGTTACAGCATCCTGATATAAGATGGATTTTATGTGCATGGTCTTAGTTGCGGGGAAGGCGTTATGGCTGTTTGCATTTGTAAAGCCTAATTGTACACCTAAAACATATATATTTTATCATATACAATTATGTCTTGATAAAAGTGTTTTAAGGTAAATATCAGTGTTTAGATGGAACTGATTGACTACATCATATTTCATCTGGGTAAGTCCCTTGTTTTTGGAGATTCTTGCAAGATTTACACAGTACCCTCTTCATCCACATCAGTGATGCTTACTGGTTGGGTCATTCATCACATCCCCATATGCGGGACCAAGCTCCTCAGGGGCTCTGTTGCTCCCTGGGTTGATAGGACTGGGTGATTCCCATCTTCCTCTGAGTCAGTTTCCTCATCAGTAAAGGAGAGATGGTGACACACTCCTTGAGGTCACTGTGAACTGAGACTGTGAGCCACAAGAGTTTGGTGTGAGGGACATGCTTCACACTGTGTATTTTTGGCATGATTGCCGTGGGAAAATCATACACGCTCTTGTGAGATGCCAAATTATATTCAGGCAGACCAAGCCTTCCACCTTCTCGGAACTCACCATCAATCAGTCTCCTCAGTGAAAACCTGGACCAGCTTTCTTAAAGCGGATTGCACCCCGTCACCCAGGAGGCTTGATTAAAATGCAGATTTCTGGCTGGGAGCCAAGGGTATGGAATGAGACTCTCCAGGATTGGACCCTGGGAGTGGGCATGGCCACATGCCCTGGAGAGATTCAGACAACTACCTCCCCAGCACATTAATCATGTTAATGAGACTCTCACCAGCTCCTGTGCATGTGCATTTATCCAGCTCCTTACCCAGTGCTAAGGACACAGCGGGGATGGTCTTCACAGGAGGTGGGACCGTAATTGCCCCCATTTAACAGAAGAGGACAGTGAGGCTCAGATGAGTTGCTTCCAAATAAAAGGCGTGCTGCTGGGCTGAGCTCCCAGTCTGGGTCTGTGTCGCTACTAACCTCCATAGAACACATCTACCTGCTCAACAGACCTTTATTAAATGCTCACTAAGTACCAGGTTTGGTGTAGGCGTTAGAACCCAACGGTGAGCAAAACAGAAGAAGTTTCTCCCTACACTGTAATTATGGGAAACAGGCATTTGAAAGATGTACTAGTCAGGTGAGGGTAGGTTTTGCTGCTGTAACAACCGTCCTTTCAATCTCCAAGCTCAAAACAACAAAAGTATTTCTCACTCATGCTGCCCATCCCCCATGGGTCATGGGCCCCTCTGTTCCTCACTCAGGGGCCAGAAAGATGGCACAGTTACTTCTCAAACACTGCCAGTCACCAATGCCTGTGGGAGAGAATGTTCTGGAGGACTGCACAACAGCTAGAGAAGTCTTTCTCCCCAGAGTGACATAAGTCAGTTCCATTCACAGATCACTGGCTAATACCAGTCACATGAGCCCATCATCCCAGGAGGGGCTAGGACAGGTTCTATGAGGACCTGCCATGTGCCTAGGGGCAGGGAGAACACACAAGAAATAAATTGCTAGCAGGGGAAGAAGCTCATTTACAATTAGAACACTGGCCAGCAAGGAGTTAAACTGGAGTTTGGGGATAAAGAGACAGGGGTGCAGAGGGCCCTGTGCACAGAGGGTGCCTTAGATGGGATGGTCTGGGGGAGTGACACTGAAGATGTTGAAGGAGTCTCAGCTTTGGGTTAAGGGAGGCCACTCTCTTGATAAACTTTTCTTTGTTTGGTGAACAATGTGGATTTATCAGGTTCAATTTGTTGGAAAGCCCAGTCAAGGCCCTTTCCTGAGTGTGTTGATATTCTCTGGATCAACCCTGGAAAAGCCACTGTCCTTTTTGAATTCAGTTTGCCCATCTGTAAAATGGCACCACGGCCCTGCTGACAGGACCTAAACTGGCTGCCCCCACCATAGAAAGAGCCTAAAGAGCCATTGCTGTTGCCATTGTTGTTAGTTATTGTTGTTAGTTATTAATGTCCAGCATTTTTTTTTTTTAAGAAAGAAAGAGAGAGGGAGACAGAGAGAGAGAGAGAGAGAGAGAGAGTGTGTGTGTGTGTGTGTGTGTGTGTATAGGACAGGGAGGGGCAGAGGGAGAGGCAGAAAGAGAATCTTAAGCAAACTCCACATACAGAATGGAGTCAGAGCAGGGCTCGATCTCACGATCATGATCTGAGCTGAAATTAAGAGTCAGAGGCTTAACTGACCCAGACACTGGGCACCACAAGGGCCAGTGTTTTTAAATGGGGAAATGTATAATAAAAAGTTAGGGCTCTGACTCAGTATCCTCAAATAGCAGTAGAGGAGGCAAGCCCAGTCCAGGACTCCCACACCACACCAGCTGCGTGTCCATGTCCTCATCCCAAAGGGGCCAGTCCGGTCAGGGTCAACCTGTCCTGTAGGGCAGTGAGTTGGCTGTCTCTGGCCCAGAGGGCCTCTGAGGTTCCCTGGGAGTGTTAGGAATCTCCGGGGTCTGTATACTTGCTCAGTGAGAGCTGGGAAACTGAGTGTGCACGAGTGTGCAAGTCGGCTATGTGTGTATTCATGCGGTATATGTGGGATGATGAATGTGAGACTGCCTTGGAGTGAGTGATCAAGAGTGTGTGTTAGCTCTTGTGTGTGAATGTATTACTACTGTGTGTACATATACACTCATGTGTGTGTGTTGTGGTATACGTGTGTGTGCAAGCATAGGAACATGTGTGTGCGGTGAGTCGATGTGTGTGTATGTTGTGTGTGTGTGTATAGGTGAGCGTACGTGGTGTGTAAGTGCCCGTGTGTGTATGTGTGGTATACGTGAGTCTGTGCGTGTGCGTGATGTACGCGTGCGTGCACATGAACGAGCGGCGAGTATGTGTGTGTTTTAGGAAGGATGATGCCCAACGCTACAATTGGAGGTTGCAAACCAAGATTATAGCTGATTGCCTCAGAATTAGAATAAAAACATTCATTTTTGAGACCTGGGGCAGAGGCAAGAAACACTAAACTCCGTTTCCTTCATTTCCTTAATCAACCCTTTTAGCGTAATCTTATCCCCTATCTTGCAAATTCTAATCCTTACTGGCCAAACCCCAGAGCCCAATGAGGAATGCAATCTTTCCAAAGGACTGAAGTGATAGCGGTCAGTCTCTGGGGAGAGGGATGAAGAGAGACAAGTCCCACTGGATGAAAGAGGTCTTGATTATCCCCTCACCACAGCCCCCCCACCCTGCCCAGCCCTGCCCCTGGACACACACCCGCTGTCTCCGCGTGCAGCTCCCCTCTCCCAACCCAGGGGAGCAGGAATCAGGCAAACAGGTTTTGATGGGTGAGACATCCTGGACTTCTGTGCTGTCTCAAGGCGGGTCTCCAGCCCCCAAGCTCCCCGCCCATCCCCGCACCGCCCCCTCCCCCGCCGGGGTCTGGTCCCCATAAAACCCCGCCGCCGCCTGCCGCGTGAAAGGGGACCAGGGAGATGAAGTGCAGCCCCACAGCCGGGGGTGGGGTGGCCGGGTCCATCCGGAGAGCCTCCGGAATCACGTGCCCCTCTGACCCTGAAGCCCAGCGGTGTGTCCTTCCCCTCCTGCTCCGGGTCTCAGCGTGGGGCCCGGTGCGACGGGGCCCTGTGAGAGGCAGCCCTGCCCCACAGGAAGGCACCGCGCACGGATTCCAGGCCTGTGGTTTTCTCCTCCTATTTGTAATCGTTTGAATGAGGTCAGAATTAAAATCCGTTTCCATGGTGAGAAAGGAGGGAGGGACTTAGAAACCGACACAGACGAGCTCTTGAAAGAGACAAGAAAAGGGGCAGAGACTGAGAGACCGGGACTGGAAGGCAGGAGGGAGGAAACGGAAGGGCCCAGGACGCGGGGCTGGGACGCGGAGGCTGGTGCGTCCGCCCATGCAGGTCGCCGACCGCTCTTACAGCAAGAGCACCATCCTGGCGCTTGCTCCCTGGGACAGGGTGAGAAGTGTCCGGAACAGGGGGCTCAGGTCTCTGCCCCGGGCTTTGCCTGCGATCTCCGCGCCCCCCCTCCCCGCCGCCGCACCCTGCCCCCACTCCGCCCAGAACCGAGGGGAGGGAGAGGAAAGGAAGGGGCAGCAGGAGAGAAGGAGTAAGGATGGGCGGGAGGAGCAAAGAGGGCCTGGGTCCAGATCAAGAAAAAGGCAAATGGGAAAGGGGGCATGAAGGCACAGCCCTCTGAAGACAGACCCAGAGGCAGAATGAGGGAGGCAGGGTGAGGAGGTGGCCACGGGAGGCCACCCCAGGCAGGCAGGAAGGAGCCCTTGGCCTTAAACGCTGCAGCCCAGATCATACCCAGAACCCTGTGACCAGGTGGGGGGGGGGGGGGTCCCTTTGCTGGACATAGGGAAACAGGATGATGGGGGAATTAGAGTCCACCTCCCTGAAAGTCCCAGGAACTTTGCTAGCTCAGCCCCTGCCCCATGAAGTCCCTGCTTTGGGGCACTGGAACTGTCACCTGAGGGGCACAGAGAGGTTGAGAAACCCATCCACAACCACAAAGCTGACCAGTGGGAGAGAGGGGAGGCAAACCAGGGCTCCTCCTGCCACAGCCCCCCAGGACTCTTCCTGAGCCTTGGGCCTGGCAGGGTGTAAGAGGGCTCTGCGTGTCCACGCCCATGTGCTGAAGCTGCAGACTTCAGCTCCCATTCAGGTGGCTTGGAAATATTATTAAAAGGCAGATTTAGGGGCGCCTGAGTGGCTCAGTAGGTTAAAGCCTCTGCCTTTGGATTGGGTCATGATCCCAGGGACCTGGGATCAAGCCCCACATCAGGCTTTCTGCCCCCTACCCCCTGCCTGCCTCCCCCCCCCCGCCCCCACCTGCCTTTCTGCCTACTTGTGATCTCTGTCTTTCAAATAAATAAATAAAAATCTTAAGAAAAAAAAAAAAAGAGGCAGATTTGGCTTTGGCATTCTAAACATTTTTTAGAATGTAAACATCCATGGCTGACCAGTTCCGGTGAAGGCTGATGCTGCTGGTCTGGGGACACACTCGGAGCCGTGAGGGACCATGCCCTCCTGAGGATGGCAGCCCTACAGGACTCAGTTGCCCAAGTTATTCAACCAAAAAACTGAGAGATATCCTGGGGAGTGGGGAGGGGAGAAAATGAGGAAAAAGAGAGTCCTGGGAGCAGAAGTGTTCTGGTTTAAGTAGAGGAAGACTGTTGTCAGCACCTGCTTCACTGAGAGGCCCAAGACCAGAGCAAAGATAAAGAAGTCATGGTCACGGCTGCCCACAGGTGGTGCTTCATGCCAGCAAGGCTATGGCAGGGACACTAGTCACCATACAACATCTGGCCTGGGATCTGGTGACCCCTGGGTGCCAAGTAACCCCGGGAAAAGCCCTCAACCTTTCTGACCCCCAGCCTCCTCATCTGTGTAATAGGGAATACTACATAATCTGTCCTTGGGGGACAAACACAAAATCTGCACTCACTTCTTTGGGGTGACAAGGAACCACTAATGGTGGGGGACTTTTAAACAACACAACTTTCTCCTATCACAGTCCTGGAGACCAGAGCCCAGAATCAAGCTGGTGGCAGGGCCACATTCCCTCTGAAGGCTCTAGGGGAGATGCTGTTCAGTGCCTCTTTCTGCCTTTGGTGGCAGGTGTGTGTGTGTGTGGGGGGGGGGGCAGTCCTTGTCTCCTTGTCTGTGGCAGCACCATTCCGATCCATCAGCCCCTGTCATCACCTGTTGTTGACCCACACTAGGGCAGGAAACATGGCCTGTCTATTTCTTCCTACAGAAGGTCTAGAAGCAGAAACGGACAGAATGGGGACAGGGCAGGTTACTCACTGCCCCTGTTCTAACTTCCCTTCCAAGAGCTTCCTCAAGGGCTGCTTTGAACTCAGACCTATTTCCTTCTCTCTGTAGGCTTCCAGCATCCCCCAGACCTGACCCTCCACTTCCTCCTTCCTTCCTCAATATTTGCCCTGGGGAAGAGGGGGTGGAGGCTGCCAGGGAGGGAGAAGGGGCGGTGCTGTGCGGATCCGTGGGCAGCTGCTGCTGGTCCTAGGACACATGCTTCTGTCTGGCCAGTACCTTTCCAGCTAGAACCACACCTACAGCCTCATTTCAGCCTGGAGGAAGGGATACCAGCACTTCCCTGTCTCAACCATTCGTTTCTCCTGCATTATCGCCCATATCACTCTTGGCAGTACCCACTGGCTTCAAATCCCCTGGGGCCTGCTGGGGCCCCAGCACTTCTCATTCAGCAGCAGGTCAAGGGTGGGGCCCAACTGTCAGCATTTCTCACAAGTTCCCAGGTGCTGCTGCTGCTGGTCCAGTTGAGAACAGTGTTCTGAGATGAGTATCTAAGGTGGGTGTCATTACCACCATAGTATAAATAAGGAATGACAGATTCAGAGAGGTATAGCAATTCACCCAAAGCCACACAGCTCCATGGGCTGTGCTTCCATGGCTCATGACACTAGTCCTCAACTGGTCTTCAGCCTCCATGTTCGCTGCCCCACATCAGTGCCTGCCATCCTCCTCCCACTCTCCAGCATCAGACTCACCCCCACAGAGCTCTGCGCTCATGGAGAGGGAAGACACTGACCATGAACATGGCAACTCCAGCACCAGGTGGGAAAGGCAGATCCCTATGAGCCTGAGGGCTAGCCAGGAACTCTGGAAACACCTGGGGAAAGGGAGGCTTCCAGATGGGAATGAAGGCAGGCCTCGCAGAAGGGACTTTTGAGCTGGGTCCTGAAGGACCAGCTGACCTTCCAAGGTGGAGTCAACTTCCTCATGCTTACAGATCCTCCACTTCCTCATTGAAGCCCCGTCCTGTCCCACCAGCTGTACTCAGCTCCCCCAGCACAGAAAGGAGGAGAAGGAAGAGATGCATTCAGAGGGAGGGGGAAAGGAGGAGGAGGAGGAGGAGGAGGGAGGGGGGTCCCATCTTGGGCTCTGAGGCACAGGGACTTTACAGACATCCTGGGAGCCAGCGCAGGTCTGTGTGACTGGTGGAGGTTAAATGCAGCCACAAGGCCCAAGTTGGGAAGCCATTCTTCAATTTGTAATAAAACCCCCGATGTAGGGATGACATGCCATAAATCAACACTCCACGAGTCCCATCCTGGAGTAATCTTTTCAATTATCTGCTTGCCCAGTGCATGTCTCCTAAGACGATCAGAAATGTGCAGCAGGGATGCCCACTATAGCCAGGAAGCACTGAAGCCTGAAGGGTCAGTGTTGGGCTCAGGGGCCCCAGGCCCCTGAATGGATGATATATGAATGGATGATGGTTGGATGGATGGTTGAGTGGATGGATGGTATGAATGGATGGGTGGATG
>NC_081557.1:207995164-208035231 GCF_022355385.1 Mustela nigripes | reverse complement strand
GGTTGAGTGGATGGATGGTATGAATGGATGGGTGGATGGATGGATGAGGGGTGGATGGATGGATACATATATGAATGGATGATGGATGGTTAGATGGCTGGCTGGCTGGATGAGTGGATGGATGGATGGATGGATACATACATGAATGGATGGATGGATGGGTGGGTGGGTGGATGAGTGGATGGGTGGGTGCTTGAGTGGATGGTTGGATGAGTGGAGGGGTGGATGGATGGGTAAGGGATGGATGGGTGGAAGGACAGTGGCTGAATGGGTAGATGGCTGAGTGGGTGGGTAAATAAATGAAAGTTAGGGCTTGGAAAAATAAGTGGATTAGAATTACGGGTGCTGAGGACGGGCAGCTTTGCAGAAGAGGTGGAGTATTTCTCCCTCAAAGATAAAGAAATTTGTTCTGAGACATGAAGGGGGAAGTTGAGAAAACATACATTTTTTTCCCTTCATGTATTCAAACATTTCCCTGGTGCTGTGCTGGTTTCTGGGGATCTAAAGGAATGGGCTGCATGGCAGCAGAGGGAAAGCGACAAGGGGGTGGGTGGTATGGGTCGCAGTCAGCACTATTTGAGCAGAGCCGAGGGGACCAGGAAGAGCCATTGACCTCCCACTGGTCACCACAAAGAGGGCCACTCAAGGGCTCTTCCATGCCAGGTGATGCTGTCTTCTAAGTGGCCCCAGCTCTTGGCAGTGAGGTGGCTTGGCACCCTCCTTTGCTACCTCTGGCAAGCCTGCCCATGCCTGAGCCCTGACTCTGGAGCTAATGACTGCCTGGGCTCCCCGGAGACCACCACCATTTGGCAAACGCTTGTAGAGGCCAGGGGATTTTCCTTGGTGGTTCCATGTGACAATGCCCCCCACTCCCCGGGATAGAATATTCTCCATCTTGTAGATGAGGAACGAGAAACTCAGGAAGGTGAGCCGTTTCACACAAGGTCACCAGCTGGTGGGGCCGAGGGGTTTGAATTCATACCCTGGACCGAGTAACCCCAAATCCCAAGCCCGTCCCCCCACACTGTGCCACTGCTCTGCATGGATGTCCCGTCTCCGTTGCTAGGGTAACCCCCCTCCCAGCCCAGCAGTCACCCCTCCTGGAGCGTGATTCTTGCACCTGACATCATAATCCTCTGTGACATCTTAATCAGCTCCCAGGCAACTAACAGTGCCCACAGCAAGCAAGCCCAGTGAGTCAGCGGGACCTGGACGGGGCCCACCTGCCCTGTATCTGCCTTAACCCTTGCCTGCCCACCCCAACCCGGGTGGTGGAGTCAGGCAGATAGTGCTGCAGGCCCAGACGATGCTGCTAACCCTCCTGAACTTCCATCTCCTCGTCTGTAAAATGGGCATAAAGATTCCTGTCCAGTGGTTGCAGGAAGTCATGCAAGGCTCTGACAAAGGTGGTGAAGGCACTGTGTCATCTTAAGGAGTTGTTATTGTCATGATTCTGCTCTGAGCTGGGTATCCTCAGAGTCTGGGTCTCCAGCAGCCCCACAGAGCTCCCTGGGAGAAAAGGGGTGCGCACACACACTTTCTGTTGTGGGTTGCATTGTGTTGTCCCCCAAAATATGTTGAAGTCCTAACTGTTTCCCATGCCCCCATACCAGCCAGTAGGACCTTGTTTGGGAGACGACATCTCAGCGGAAGAAATCAAGTGAGGACAAGGTCATACCCAAGAAGGTGGGTGGGACCTTAAGAGAGAAACTTAGACACATGGAGGGAGGATGGTGTGAACACAGACGGACCATATGAGGCGGATCCTGCAAAGGTGCAGACACAAGCCAAGAACCACAGAAGATCCTTGGCCGCCACTGAGGCAGGAAGAGGCCAGGAGGGCCTCCACCCAGAGAGTGTGAGGCCCTGCAGACCCCTTGATCGTGGAACGCTCACCTCTTGAACTGTGAGAAACCATATTTCTGTTTTAGGCCCTCCATTCTGTGGTGCTCCCTACGCTGCCCTTGGAAATGAACACATGTCCTAAGGCAACAACCTCAATTCCAAGTCTCAGGGGGTGGGGCCAAGTCTCTCAGAATCCCCATGGACCCTATACGGCGAGGATGCTGGATGGCTTCCAGCAAGCCGCTGAGCCCATCTTCCAGAAATCAGGACTGCAATCCCCCCTTCTGGGGCAGAGGTGAAGAGTGAATGGCACCAAGTCTGAGAAGTGTCAGCAGAGGCAGAGGGGGTGGGATGCTTTACTTGCTGGCATTCTGTAGCATGATTTCTCTTTTTTTAAATTCTCATGGGAAGCCCTGAGTCTCTGCTCAGGAGTGCCCTGGCATCCTGTAGAGGACGGTCAAGCTCCTCGAAGCCTCCTCTCGGGAGCTGCCCCCACCCCCATCCCACCCCGGGCCTTACACACGGACCACAGACCAAACGTGGCAGAGCAGGGGACATCTTTGATGCCCCCTCCTTTCCTCTTCTGTTCTCCCCCACCTTCCCCCTCCCTCGCATCTGGCTCCCTCACTAGCTGAGACCCAGAGCTGGCCTTGGTGTTTGAGACCTATTCTGCCCCAGCTGCACCAGCTGAGCTGAGGGGCCTACTGTCCCTGCCTTGGACATCCATGCACATGTGGGGAGGGAACAACCACAGTACAAAACGTTTGTTTCCTCTTGGTTTGTTGGCCTGAGCCTCCTTTGCAAGGTTCAGATCCTCCCTCACTCTCAGTACCTGATCCACCATTTTTGCCTCCCCTGAAATGGAGAGCCCAGCGCGAGCCCATGTGGCCAGGAGGATTCAAGGAGCGAGACTCATGGTGGGCAATCCTTATGCCATTAATATCCTCCTCGTGCCTGAGGTTGGAAGCAAACCCAGTTCAGTGAGCCCCTTGCCTTCAGCCACAGCCTCTTGATGCCCCTATTTTCTCATCTGTTAAGTGGGTTAATGGTGCCTGGGTTTAGGGGCTGGAGGACACAGTCACCGAGATGATGAAAAGGCTTAACCCAAAGCCAACATCACCACCTTCTCCCTCCACTGCCTTCTTCACGCTGTGAGGGTGAAGTCTAATTGTCAGTCCAAAGAATTCTTCCAAGTTTGCCCCACAGGATAGAAAGGCATCAATACACCCCCACAGGCAACCAGAGGCTCCACGCAGGAATCACTGCCCAGCTCCGTTGAGTGTCTCAGGGAGAGGTTTTCTGTCTGTACTCAGAAAGTAGAAGGAGCACCCTTGCCTGAGAAGTGGGGAGGGGTATGCTGGGCTGGTTTTGTTTTTCTGGAAGGATTGTAAACAGGATAATGAGGACTTAAGAAGGCAGCTGTAATGACTATTATCGCTGGGGGAATGGAGTCCAGGGGAGCCCCACGCTGTCCCATGCTGCCCTCTGATCAAAAGTCCTGAGCATCTGGGAATGTCAATAGGCAGGGGGGGTAGCTGTGAAGACTTGGGGTTGCTTCCCCACCTCACACCCTGCACACCCTGCCCCTTCCCACCTCCCTGCTGTTCTTTTCTGAACTGGCTTGTTCTCTCCCACTTGGCACATCCAGACTGTGTCCGGTCCTCCCAGCCCCCACTTCACAGGCTGCCTGAGCCCCAGGGTCATCCTCCTCCAGGGAACTACTTGCCACCTGAGAGGGAACCCCACAATGTGAACACACACGCCAGTCCTTCCAGGGACAGCACCCAGGTCATGTCTGAGGGTATCAGCTTACAAGCTGCCATTCTCCGGATGGGGATTTGGAGCAGGGCCATGAGAGTTCCCCAGCTGTGCTGCATCTGGACAAGTGTCTTGACTTCTCTGAGCCTCAACCTTCTTCCTAGAAAAAGTTTCAAACATCTCCCCGTCAGCTCGGATAGTCATTGCAAGGCTCAGATAACGTGTGAGATGGGAAAGTGGGTGTATCTTCCGGGATATGCTATAAACCTCCGTCACGGTGGCTGTTCCTGTCACATCGTGCCATTGCGTGACAGACCATTGTGTGACAGGAATCTTCTGGAAAGCCCACTGACCTCTTATAGTCAGAAAACAAATTTTACCTCAGGCTTCCTCAGTGCCAGGCACCGTGCCAAGAACTTCACATGCTTTCTCTTGTGTATTCCTCACAACATAAGGTGGGCAGATGGCATTAAGCCCATTTTCCAGATGAGAAAACCAAGACAGGAAGAAATCAGCAAGTTTGTTAAAGCCACAGCTAGTACGTGGGAGATTTTTTTTTCAGTCATTCGAAAATACTTCCTGAGTGTCTGCTATGTGCTGAGCCCTGTGCTTGGTGAATTCACCCTGATGGGTCTGAGTGTGAAGGGGGCGAGACAAATAACAAACAAAGAAAGAGAGATCATAAAATGTCCAATGGCAGCACGTGTTATGGAGAAGAATCAGCAGGATAGACGGACCCTTTGTCTGGGGGAGAGTTCTGGAGCCTTTAGAGAAGGTGGTCCAGGGAGCCTTCTGTGAGAAAGCCACGCTGCAGCAGAGATCTTGGAGGAAGAGAGGAATGGAGCTCTGAAGGTGTCTGAGAGAAGAGGGAACACCTAGGGACTCTCCCCGCCCCCACCCCCAGGCAGGGGTGCTTGGACAACTTGATAAGCCTGGATGGCTGGCTGTAGGATTGAGCCAGGTTTCAGAGGAAGGGAGAGTGGGAAGGAGGGAGGGTAGAGAGATGAGGGGAGAAGGAGGGCATGGATCCCAGATCCCCAGGAGCCTCCCGTGCCCTGCTGACCGACCGCACCTCCAGGGGTCTGTGCCCCTCCCTACAGCAGGCAGGTGCAGGGCACTGAGCGGGAGCTGGGAGCCAGGCTCAGGGTGTGGTAGGGATGAAAGGACACCGCTTGGGGGTCAGAGGGCTGGTTTGGGATGCTGTCTCTAGACACTGGCCCATCTAGTCACTGGACCTCTCTGGACGCCCACTTTCTCATCTATTTGAAAGGGCAGGGCGGGCGCCGCGGGGGTGGGGGGGGGGGGGTTGGGGGAAGGCGGTGTAGGCAGGAGCAGACCAGCCAAGCACTGCCCTGAGTCCCTGGGGCTGTGTCAGGAACAGCTCCAAACACTTAGGAGGTGTTCTTTTTTTTTTTTTGGTTTTTTTTTTTTTAAGATTTTATTTATTCATCTGACAGACCGAGATCACAAGTAGGCAGAGAAGCAGGCAGAGAGAGAGGAGGAAGCAGGCTTACCGCTGAGCAGAGAGCCCCATGCGGGTCTCCATCCCAGGACCCTGGGATCATGACCTGAGCCAAAGGCAGAGGCTTTAACCCACTGAACCATCCAGGCGCTCCTAGGAGATGTTCTTATTCAATTAATCATCACCTAGAAAAAGAAAGGGAGGCTAGAGAAGGTCAGTAACTCCGCGGAGACTTCTTGGGGTTTTAAAGGTGGCCTCCTCCGCTTCTCTCCCACCGGACGCCCCCTTCCCTCCCCCAATCCCCAGCGGCCTCCCCTTACCTGGCAATCACGCTCCCTGCTGGCTCAGGTTACTGGAGGCCCTGAGGGGTCTGTTTAAACAAGTGTGTCTGAGCCGGAAAATCAAACAGACAGCGACCCTCCGGGGCCGCCGCGGGACCACCGCCGGGGACTACCCCTGAACCTGATAAGGCCGGATCTCTTTTCACTTAATTGGGCTGAGGCCAGGGGCCTACCTTTCCATCAGATAGGAGGTCTCCCCAGGGATGGAAAGGGTCCCCTTCAGGTGGGGCTGTCGCGCACCCCTGGCTGGGAAAAGAGAAGCCCAAGGGGCTTGGGAGCAGCACCCGCCGGGGAGGTGCCCTGTGAGAGTTTGCTCGTTCCTGCCTGAGATGCTAGGGAATACTTCTGCACCCCCAGAAAGGCCCGGGGAGGGAAATTCAGCTTTCGGAGGAGGGTAGGGCTTGTGGATAAACGCCCCAGGGCCGCGACCTCCCAGCCTCCTCAGGCCCCACACTTGGCATTCCCCACGCGGCCAGGGGAGGCGCTGCGGAGCGGAGGTGGCCTCCTCGGCCAGGACTTTGGGAGGGACACCAAGCACGTTGTGTAATCCGTTTGGGCTCCAGATGCCTATCTTCAGAGGAAGAGGCAGCTAGAACTCCCCTTCAGGTTCAAAGATTTAAAGGCGGCCGAGCCAGCAATAGAGGGAGTGACTTCATTGCCCTTTTAAAAGAATCATTCAAGAACTATTCGATCTGCACTAAAAGGGTCTGTCTTTACCGTTAACCCTAAGGTTCAGCTCTCTGGCCCTATGTGCAGCTGGCACAGTGGGGAGGGATGCTCCGGGCTAGGAGTCTGGCTGGTGCTGAAGGTTTTCTGTCACCCGCTAGTCATCCATTCACGTCTCCTCTGAAATGTCCCCTCTTTAAGGCAGCCTGGTGCTAGCCCCGGGGGCCCACACAAGCTTGCTAGGGGAAGCAAGACCGATGCCCACTCATGGGGATCAGAGCGGGGCAGCCGGAGACACCACGCTCTGTGGAGGGGCAAGGCTTTGCGTTCTTTGCCTTTCTCCCGTCAGGGAGTCGAGGGTAGGGGTCTCTAACGTGGGGTACGTCTGAAAATGGGGTATGCTGTGGGGCGCACTGAAAATACCCTGTGGTGCCAGGAGAAATCTTAGAACATTTCATGTCTTTTTGTTGTTGTTGTTGTTTTGCTCCTGTAAACATTTAACTCCAATTTCTCCATATTGTAAACAAGGGAGAAAAGCAGACTTGCTGCTTGGATAAAAGCTTCAAGATTACGAGCTCAGAACAGTGCTTGGCAATAGTAATTGTCACTACGTGTTAGCTGCTATTAACAAGACTTATTTCCCCATCCTCGCCTTCCGGTCTTCAGTTTTCCAGTTTCCTTGGACTCAGATCCTCCTCACACAGTCTCTGGAGCACCGCAAAGCAGGGTCCAATATAGGGATGGAAGAACTGGGGTCTGGGCGGGCGCTGTCCACTGGCTGCCGTCACCGGCAGGCTGGGCCCCGGAATCCCCGATCCCAGGGGGCGTGGCTCTGTTGGAGTCTGACTCCGCCCCTCAGCGCGCACCAGGAACCTGCGGGTCTGGGGAACCCCTCCCTGGACAACGCAGCGCCAAACCCGCTGGAGGTGAAGGAAAACAGAACTGGAACAAAGCCGCCGGTATTTACAACCTGAGCGGCTCACCTGCCCTGTGCCAGAGGCTGGAAGGGCGCCACCAGACAATTCCCACTCTTCCCTACATGCGTGGCACAGCGGAAGCCCTCTGTGCTGAATGAAACCTGTCCTGGAGCCTGCGATGCCCAGCAGCGCGGCCTGCAGCACGCGGCTTCAACTCTCCAAATCTCCGTTTTCTCAGCTAAAAAGAGAGATGCCCACCTCGGGGACTGCTGTGAGAAGTAACTGTCCTAAGGCATTTGAAGCATCTGGCATATGCGGGTGCTCAGACAGGGTGGGTTCCCACCAGCACCCACCGCCCCCCCAGGGGGGCGGGGAAGGATGAACACTGGGTTAGGATTGGGGAATCCCCATTTTAGTGCCAGTTCTGTTAGTCCCAGTCTATCTGGGCCTCAGTATCTCTATCTATCTATGCAACACTGGTGTTCCATTGAGCACTGATTGAGCACTTACAGCATACTGGAAGGGTCCCAGCGGCTGCCTCCCCTAGCCCTTCACTCTACTCAGGAGGGCGGCTGCTGCGGCTCTGGGAGCACCTCAGCTCACTTCAGGGGATGAACATCCTGGTCCCAGTTGATAGGCAAGGAAAGGAAGGCTCCAGGATCTCAAGATCTCGGCCCGAGGGAGGGAGGGGTGCATAGGGCAGAGGCCAGTTGCTGTCTTTTCCGGATGGCTGACGTTTGGTGCAAAGAAAGTGCAAAAAGGTTGAGACTTTGGGTGGGGGGAGGGGTCATCCTCTTGGAGATAGCAGGTCAGGTCAGGAGGGAAGGGCCAAGTGAGGTGGGGTCTGGTGTCCTTCCCTGGGTCCAGAGCAGAGCAGGGACAATGGCCTTCCACAGAGCAGCACCTTTGCCACCCTCCTTTCCTACCCTCCCACTGGCCCTAGGAGGAAGGTGTATTGTGCAGCTCGCAGTCCAGATGTGGAAACTGAGACTCAGAGGAGAAATTACTAGCTCCAGCCCATTGGTAGGAGAGGTGGGAGCCAGAGCGGGGAGGGATGTTTCCCCAGTGCTCTCAAAGGCTGCTCCAGAGATGGGACACTGTCTGCAGAAAGAACTGGCTGGAGTTGCATTAGCTTCTGAGTGACTTGAGAGCAGTAATTCTAACTAAATCATGGGTGCATGACGGGGGTGGAATGGTGGTGAGAGAGACTCCATCTGAGAAAGGGACAGACAGGTAGTGAAGAAAAGAAACATGGCACCGGAGAGAGACAGAATCACAGACAGAGATCACAGAGAGGAAGAGATAGAGGTTGTGAGATCCATCCTAAAAGATCAAGAAATAGTCCCTTCTGGAGTTAGAGAGAGTGAGGATGTAGGGAAGGAATGTCCGAAGCCAGGGACCCAGGGGAGAGAGACCAGAGAAAGAGGCATGGTGTGGGAGTTGGGGTGGGAGAGGGGCCCTGGGTGGGCTCCTCCAACCTCATTCTCCACCCCTCCTCCCAAAAGGGATGCATCCCACAAAGTTCTGTGGGCTGCCTTGATGGCAGGCCAGGACCATGTTTCTGAGGGCCACTCCCTAGGCTCCCCTCCAGGGCTCTCTTTTCTAGTGTCAGCTCTGGATTTCCTTGGTACCCCAAACTGGCCTTCCATTTCACTTAATACATCATCTTTCAGTAGTGCCTGGATGGCTGGAGGCCCTGGCTGTCAGCAAGGCTGTATCCGTGGCTGTGGGCTGTCTCTCTTTGCCTGGGCTTCTCTGCCTTCCAGCCTGTCTGGGTCTTTCCCTCTGTCTCTTTCCCAGGATTGCAGAACTGAGGATGAAATCCCAGGTTCCCCACCAACACAAGTACCTTGGGCCTCCCCGGATTTTCCTGCAGGGGTGGAATCCCCCAGTCCAGAGGAAGGCCCCAGCACCCCCACCCCCCCATGCCAAGTGCTCACAGCAGGGCCGGGAATCTGCCACAGAGCCGGAGTCAGCAGCTTGGCCTGGTGAGCAGCTGAGGGAGTGCCAAGGGCCGAGCGCACTGTATCTGAGCCGGGAAAGAGCATGCCCATTTTAAAGAGAATAAACTGAGGCTCAGGGAAACTGACCCTCAGCCATTGGCTGCTGGTCCATCTCACACTCCGTGTCCATTCTCTTCTCTGAGAGAACGGAGATCCTGGGCATTTGATAAATTCATAGAAAAACTGAAACTGTTCAAGATTCTCAAGCAGGTGGTAGGCAATAGGGGAGGAGCAGGAGAGAAGTGCACTAAGAGCTGAACCCAACACAAGTTTTTGTGGATTGGGGGCGGGGCTAGGAGGAGGTGCCACCAAAAGCTGCCGGCATCTTCCGTATTTCAATGCATTCATTTCATCTCTTGAAAGCGCAGTGAGAGAGATCGCTCCCTGCAGTGTAAGGAGTGCATTTCGGGGGTTCAGACCCACCTACATCCAGATCCCGACGGCACCACTAACTAGCTGTATGATCCCGGGGAAGACACGACGCTTTGACTCCCTGATTCTGTTTTCTCATGGGAGGCGGGGACTATAATAGTGTGCATCTCCCAGGGCTGAGAGGATTAAATCGGATAAAGTTTTCGAGACCTCTAACGAGAGGCCTGACACCAGCTCAATAAAAGTCAAATTCTCTTCTCCCCATTCCCTCCAATCCCCTAACCCTTGCCAGAACCGAGACGGGGCCCTCAACGGGGCTGGGCAGCGCCTGGAGGGGAGAAGGGCAAGCCGTCCTCGGCGCAGGGAGGTCAGAGCCAGGATGGAAGACGTTTGGTCGGCCCCCGGAGCCTCCGGGTCTGCCTGACATCTCCAGGCTTAAATAACCGTGCGCCTTTGTTATTCGTCGGCAGCAAAGTGGTTCGTTACGCCTGATTGGTCTAATTGCTTTGAAATGGGATATATTATCTATAATTATAGAGCTCTAGGAGGAGCCGGCCGGCCTCCGCTTTCATCTTCCCCAAGTGCACCCTCATGTCGCGATCACATTAATTTGGGCCATTTGAAAGGGGGCCCCTCTCTCCCCCGCCGATCCAGGCCCCCTCACCCGCTTCCGAACTTAAAGACACAAGGAAGCCCCAGCCTGAGCGAGGGGAAAGAAGCCAGTGGGGGAAGGGCGGGAAAGGGGGAAGAAGCGGGGAGTCGGACTTGTCTATTTCTTCCTGGCGCTGGGTGAAATCCACCGCACTTGGGCAGTTGCATCCAACAAGCTGGGCCGACTTAAGGCGGAGGAATTAGCAAGGAGGAGAAAACATTTTTTTACAAGTAGTTTTTTCTATTTCTTTCTTTCTTTCTTTCTTTTTTTCCGTCTTCCGTTTCTTCTCCTCTCTTTCTTTCTTTCTTTTCTTTTCTTTTCTTTTTTTTTTTTTTTGACTTTATGTTAAAGAAGGGCTCCTAAACTCTTAAAAGGTTTAAGTTCTGCCCAGGTCCCGGGAAAGCAGAAAGCATTTTGATCTGGATCCCTGCTGTAGATATTCAGCCAGTAGCTGAAGACCCCCTGGAGTTCCCAGCTCTTCAGAGTTTTTCTCTGGGAAGCTGTGAAATCCTCCCGAAGGATACCATCAGTGACTCCCAGACAGTTTCCCAAACCTCTGACTCCCAGCCCTTTACTTCCAGGCGACAGAGGCCAGAAAACTGGAAGACGAGGCGTTGGGAGGCCCCCTCTGTAGGTCGGGGGGATCCCGAGTTGGTGCTTTCTGTCTACCCGTTAACACCCTCCCCCAACCACCCCCAACCTCAGGACCAAATACCTCCTCTTTCTCCCCCTCCGCCGCCCTCCTGGAGATCGGTGAATTCCCACCAAAATAAATCGTTCCGGGTAATCGGTTTTCATAGCACATTCATTCTATTAAAGAGGACTGTTTGGGGCTCGCTAATTGCTGGGGGATCCCACTGAGCTGCACATTTTTAAAAATGCACGCGGGATTCCTGGGTCGAGGCCACAAAATGCACTGGAAAGTGGGGGGGGGGAGGCATAAACAAAAACCCGACGGAGGTGACAACGAATGCCCAAGTGAGGGGCTAGCCTGTAGGCTCTTCCGAGCCTTGCGGCGCTCTTCAAGATGGGATCCCTCTAAAAACTAGTCTTTGCCTACGACGGGGGCGTTTAAAGACATCACCCTTCCTCCACCCCCGCACACCCTCCTAAACCAAGCATTTGGAGGAAAAAGATCAAACCCATCACCAGTTTAGCTGCCCAGAGAGTGGACGCAAGGCAATCCGTCTTTAGGATCCTAACCGCCGAGGCGCTTTGTTGGGGGGCGGTGGGGGGCGGGGAACGGAGAGTGCTTTAAGACTCCTCGAACTGAGGAGGATGGAGCGAGGCGCGAGGGGAGGGGAGGGCAGTGCGCGAGGATGCTAGGCGAGCACCAGTCCCCGAGCTTTATCTGCTGCGGGCCAGCCCTGCCCTTGCCAGGCATGAATTACAGCCTGGCTTTCTCGGCTGCTGAGGCCGAGCGGAGAAATGCCGGGGCAGAAGCGCCTGGGGGTTAGTGTTGGCGGCGAGATAACGCGCGCAGCTCCCCCGGCCCTGTCAGCTAGAGAAACCCACCAACCGGGAAATCCGGAAAGGCCCAGACAAAAATACATGTAGAGAATGCTCCCTCTTGCCTCCCCAAAACTCGTGTCTCTCCTCCCCTCTCCCGACGAGCTCCGAGACGCCTAGACATTGTTTCTTTTCTCTAACTCCCTTCTCTGAGGCCGAGGGGGTCCCTACTCCACAAATCAAGGGTGGCTGGGCGGAAGAGCGGCGCGCTTTTCTGAGCGCTGACTCCACGTGGAGTCTCTTCCGAACCCCTTTCCCTCTTCAGACCCACTCTTCTCGCCTTGCAACGCATGCAGCCGGCCAGCCCGCCGCGCCCGGCGAGAGCAGACGCGAACCCAGACCGAACCTAAAAAGATACCATGGGGTTCAGGACGGGCTTGGGATGCCTACGGGCGGGCGGCAGGGCCGGGGGGCTGCGGGCGCAGGCGGTCTGCTCCCAGGAGGCGGGAGCGCGACTTCAAGGGCCCCTGCGCCGGCTGCTGCCTTTGATCCGGCCGCCGCTGGCGCCTAAAAACAACATCCTCGTCTGCCTATTAGGCGCGCTGAGGGATCGTGACAGATTGTTTATCCCCGCAATTAGCGATGCGGCCCTTCTCCCGCCGCCCGGCTGGCCGCCCCCGGCCCTGCGCTGGGTCTCGCTGCGCCGCCGCCGGGAGACAGCCCTGAGACCCCTCTGCGCCGCACCGCTGCACTCTCGGGGTTCGAGCCCCTGCTCTGTCCCAAAGCAGGAGTTCTTAGCTGGGGGACTCCAAGTGGGTAAGAGCCCCTGAAGTGGTTTTTACTGATGCGTATTTTCCCACGGAGGAAGTTCTTAGTTATATAGGGTTCTCCAAGTGATCTGAGAGTCAAACATTTTGAGATGGGAGACGACGGTGGAACAAAGCAAGCCCGGGTCAGAAAGACACACGGCTCGCTTTTGACACGATAACCTAAAAAGCCAAGGGCCCTCGATTTCCTCTCCCGCTTTAGTCCCAGTCCAGAGATTCCGGCTGGGCTGCAGGGTGTTATTTCAGCTACAGATAAATTAAAAATGCAGACAATGGAAGTTCGCTGTCCCGGCTGGCCTGCTAGCAGCGGGTTCGGCCTACAGCCTTGCTCAGCTTCCGTTCGGTCGGCCCTAAAATGGATCGTACGATACCCTATCCTTGCACCCTCAGGCGTCCTTCCAGGACCTCGATTTCACTGCCCGGTGGAAGGACTATCTTTTCGTCCGGCGCGCCCCCCCTCCCCAGGCTACGGTGAGTTTAAGATAGGCCCGGTGGATGCACCGCGCCTCTAGCTGGGCTAGAAGCCCCAAATCCTGCCCCATGCTTGTGTTGCAGTCCCGGGTGAGTAAGAAATCTGGAAACGTAAATGTCACAGATGCGAGTATTCCTGAACCCGCCCCAAGGCCTGCACATATCTCCGGAGCCTATGGACAGATGTGAGGCTGCCGATCACCCTGGCGTCCGCAGTCCGACCCCTCCCGCCAGACCCCAGACGCCGTCAGGGTAATAAAGTTCCCGCTCTAGCAATTCATTTTCCTTAATCTGGACGCCCCTAATCTACAGCTTTTATTGGGCCCAGTTAAAAGGCGAGGGAATTCGCTGTCCCTCCGCGCTCGGATAATTACCCCTAAATGGCCGCGGCAGCCCCTTGTGTTTCCTGGAGATTAGAACCCCGCAGTCATCAATGGCCGGTCCCGATGAGCCGCCAATCACCGCCGCTGGCTCCCCGGGAGCCGCCGGCCTGGGCCCCGGGATAAGAGGCCATAAAGAGGAGGCGCAGAAAACTGCCCAGCCCCGGCCCGACTTTGCATAGATCTTAAGTCTCCCACACTTCCAACTCTTTTTCCTCCATTTTCCCCCCAAGCAGGAAAAAAAAATCACGTTACCTCTGAAACTGGCAAAATAAAAGTTCTCAAGCCTAGCTACCAAGGATCCATCCCAGGAACCATGCTCTTTCCGCCCTTACCCCGGCCCCCTCCCACAAATGTGCCTCCCACCCTTGTGCCACCCTGGACCCAGAGACCGGGATGTGTTTTTGTTTCCGCGGACGTGCTGAGGTCACGTTAAGGCCAGACCAATGTTTTGTTGACGTTTCTGCTTGTTTTATTTCAATAAGTTCTATATCAAAAGGACCCGGCGGCTCCTTCCCCCAGCTGGTCTCGGGTATAGGTGTTGTAATCCTCCCGGGGAAGTTCACAGCGGGGAAAAGTACACATGAATGAAAATCGATTACCGACCCGGGATAATATTATGTATTCTTATCCTTAGCTTCCACAACGCCACGGGAGCGTGGCTTCTTTAGCCAAACTTCAGTCCAGCGCTTAGAAAGAGACAAAGGCCCACTTCTACTCAGAGGTAAAATCTGAAAGATGGGGAAAGGAAGAAAATAAAGGCGTCTAAGAAAAAGAAACGAACAAGCCGTCTTTCTAGTAGAGTAAACAACCATGCGGATTTTTTCAACTATAAAAGAAATACTCATGAAATGACTCATCTCAAATGATCGTGGTAGAGAAGAGGGGAAGCAGGTAGCGGATGGGCACAGAGAAACAGACCCAGCCGCTGACTGAAAGAGGAAGATTGGAGAAGCCTTGGTGGAGAGAAACAGGGAAGGAGTAGAGAAAAAGGGGAGGTGTGGGAGAGAGGGGAGGGCAGAAAAGTCCCCCAAGAACACAGAAAAATAGGGACCGACGGGGACCCGGAAAGAGACAGGCGGCGCAGGCTACAGCGCGGAAGAAAGTTTCTCCCGCGCCTCCTCCCCTCCTTAGCCCTCCCGGGGCCCGGCCCTGTCCCGCGCGCCCCGCGGCCCAGTGCGCCTCGGGGCTAGTCCGCAGGACCGCTGTCCAATGGCTCGCGCCGGGCCCGCCCCCTCGAGTGCTGATTGGCCGCCGCCGCGCTAGCCTCGCCTTATTAACAAGTTCTCTGGGGAGCTGCGGCCCGACCCGGAGCCGGCGAGTGCGCCCGGGAACTCTGCCTGCGCTGCGGCGCCTGCGAGGAACCAGGCCCCGAGCGCCGGAGCTGGCCTTCTGGGGAGGCGCGCGCGCGAGGGCCCGCCCGGCCAGGGCCCCGGGCGCTCCCAAAGGCCCGCGGTGCTCCCAGCCCGCCCGAAGCCCATGCCCGGCGGCTGGGCCGTGCTGCGGCTGGAAGGGGGGCCCGTCTCTGCATGGCCCCGGCTGCTGACATGACTTCTTTGCCACTCGGTGTCAAAGTGGAGGACTCCGCCTTCGGCAAGCCGGCGGGGGGAGGCGGGGGCCAGGTCCCCAGCGCCACGGCGGCCACGGCGGCCGCCATGGGCGCAGACGAGGAGGGGGCCAAGCCCAAAGTATCCCCTTCACTCCTGCCCTTCAGCGTGGAGGCTCTCATGGCCGACCACAGGAAGCCCGGGGCCAAGGAGAGCGCCCTGGCGGCCTCTGAGGGCGCACAGGCGGTGGGCGGCTCTGCGCAGCCCCTAGGCGCCCGGCCCGGGTCGCTGGGAGCCCCGGACGCGCCGTCTTCGCCGCGGCCACTGGGCCACTTCTCGGTGGGAGGACTTCTCAAGCTGCCAGAAGATGCGCTGGTCAAAGCCGAGAGCCCCGAGAAGCCCGAGAGGACCCCGTGGATGCAGAACCCCCGCTTCTCCCCGCCCCCAGCCAGTAAGTAGCCAGGAACCCAGGCGGCGGGGAGAGGGCCGAGGGCGGGGGGTGCGGGAACCGCGGGCGCCAGGCCGCACGCTGGCGCCTGCTTGTCTCCAGCGGCTGCGTACCTGCAGCTGGGTACCTGGAGCTGGTGCTGTAGATCGGTTGGCTGGGAGGAAGAATTTACTCCTCTCCGCACTCCATCAGCTAAAGGGTTGGAGACCTGGCTGAAACCCAGCTCTCGGTCCACTTTCGAGGGCTCTCCGCCTTGGCCAGGGGACGCTGCGGGTGGGAATTAACTTGTAGGACAAGGTTTCTGAGCACCCTCTCCTCCTGCCCCCATCAAAGGACCCCAGGAGTCCCCAATTCCCTAACTGCCCCCAAACCCTGTTACTTTGCCGTTATCCCTGCGGGTGGGTCCAAGTAGTACGGACATCTTCCTGGCGCTCAGAGTTTCACTTTCTCGCAGTAGAAGACTGCCCTCACGCCCCGCAATAAAGTGTCTCTTTGCCCAGAAGTTCTTAACCTCTTGCAAATTTCCCCTTCCCCCTTCAAGTTTCAGGAAGATACTTAGTGCTCCTGGTGGATGGGTCATTTAGTGGGAGGGGGCGCTCAGGTTCCAGTGGAGGGGGCGGGGCACCAAGTCAATTAGTGGGAGGCGCCCCCTCCGTTGCGGTGGGAAGCTCCCAAACCTCGCGGACTGGGCCACTGAAGCGGACTCCAACCGTCAAAGGCGCGTTCGGGGTCGTTCCAAGGCCTCATGGCCCCCCGGCTTCTCTGTCCAGCAAACACACTCGGAGATATTTCAGGAGCACGGGAAATTCCCAAGTTTTCCTCGTTTCCTCCGATTATTTTGCGCGGCATAATAGCAACCCGAATTCAATGGCGTGATGCTGAGGAATGATTTTTATCAGGGGATTAAACGTCTTTGAAAGGCCAGCCCCTCCCTGGGCCTAATGGCTGGAGAAGGTGGCCCTGGGCTGTGCTGTCCCTACCGAAGGGAGTGACGTTTTCCTCGGCGCCCGCCCCTGGGGCGGCCGGGCGGAAAGCGAGTTGGGGGCCAACTGCTTCCCGGACTCTCAATGGCCTGGAGCAGGGAAGAAGGGGGGAATGTTAACGGGAGGTTTCATTTGACTCATATCCTGGTGGTCTTTGAGTCCAAAGGATCATTATTTACAACAACAACAACAACAACAACAACGGGGGAAAAAATGCATGCTTAGGCAAAACCCGCATGGTGAAACATTATCGACTTGAATTCATTTTTCCCAAGGGAGGCTGCTGGATAGGGAAAGCTGCCTCTCCCGGACTTGGGAATTCGGTTAGGGCCCCTGCCCAGACCCCAAAGTCTTTGCAATCCCTGTTGTCCTGGAAATAATCTGTTCTACGTTTTATCTGGCCTCCGCTGCCCAGTGTGGCAGGGGTTGACTGGCCCAGAGGACTTAGTCTCAGATCTGCGGGAGCCCTCTGTCTGGGCGGGGGTGGGGGGGGTGGGGTGTGTGCTCCCTCACCGCCCATCCTTGAGGTACATTTGGAAGCCATAAAAAAAAAAAGCCTGGCACCTTTGATCTCTGCGATGGGAGACACAGGTCGGGACAAGTGATTACAGTCCCCCCCCCTCCCACCCACTCCCAATTGTGTGCGTCCAGAGGGCCAAGGCGCTGGCGGTGGGAGAGACTCAGGAGACAATGGAGACAATTAGAAGTCCACTCCCACCCCCACTGGCACCATATTTGAGAAATGGCCCTGGTGCCACCTCCCTGACAGTCTGACAGCAGGCTTTGCTCCCCCTCCGGGTCCCCAGGGACGGCCCTTAGAACCTTGTAGGAACATGCAGTTCCAAGGGAGAGAGTGGAATTCCGAGATCTGTGTTGGATGCCGCACCACTGCCTAGCCTAGCGCAGAACACTCGGTGGGCACATATACATGTTTAGCCAATTCATGAAAGTAGGTGTGATCTCGGGGTGGGCGCAGGGCCTAAAGTTCCATCGGTCTTATTAACACCTACTGTGCCAACACAAGCGTGGGTGGGAGGAAGCCCGCTGAGGAAGGCCTTCTGGAGAAGCTGCCTAGCATTAAGACGTTCCACCTCTTCCCAGTTAAGTTTGGGCCTTGAAACTGCGGCTGTTTCACCTGGAATCTTTGTTTCCTCATTCGCGAGAAGTAGACAGGAACGTCTACCCCGAGGGGTGCGGCAACTGAAGAAAACCTTTTCCAAGTGTCGCTCCCAGTGCCTGGCCCCGAGGTGCTCCACGAAAATGAGTAGCTGTTATTATTGACTACTGCTGCTACTCGGTCGGCGGATTACACTCCCACGCCGTTCTCTTAACGCCCTGCCTTTTTCTCGGCCCCCTAGGGCGGCTGAGCCCCCCGGCCTGCACCCTGCGCAAGCACAAGACCAACCGCAAGCCGAGGACTCCCTTCACCACCGCGCAGCTGCTGGCGCTTGAGCGCAAGTTCCGCCAGAAGCAGTACCTGTCCATCGCCGAGCGCGCGGAGTTCTCCAGCTCGCTCAGCCTCACCGAGACGCAGGTGAAGATCTGGTTCCAGAACCGCCGCGCCAAAGCCAAGAGACTGCAGGAGGCAGAGCTGGAAAAGCTGAAGATGGCCGCCAAGCCCATGCTGCCACCGGCTGCCTTTGGCCTCTCCTTCCCGCTCGGCGGCCCCGCGGCGGTAGCGGCCGCAGCGGGCGCCTCACTCTACGGTGCCTCGGGCCCCTTCCAGCGCGCCGCGCTGCCGGTGGCCCCCGTGGGACTCTACACAGCCCACGTGGGTTACAGCATGTACCACCTTACATAGAGGGTCCCAGGGTCGCTTCTCTGCGGTCCTAGCTGATTCCTCCAGCCCCGGGCTCCTGCGAGCGGCAGGAGCCATCCCCCAAGGAGCTCCCTTGTTCGGCACCGCCCGGCTCCTTCCCCTTGAACCCCTCACGCTGCTCCGGTTTATCGGTTTATTCTCGGCTGCTCCTTGCGTTCACTCTCCAATGTCTGATCCCCTTCCCCAAAGAGGCTGGAAGAGGCCCTTAACACTCTTCTAGAATCTAGATCTACCCTTTGTGTTACAGATGGGAGAAACTGGGGTTAGAGAGGTGTAGAATTCCCAGCGGTCCCCAGCAGAGTTAGTGTTTGGATCGGCGCTGGGTGGCTGCGTCCTATCCTGACAGCAGGCAGGAGAGGCACAGAGAAACTCTCCTGTGAAGATTTTGGAAAATAAGAACAGTTGGAGAAAAAGAGAAGAGCATGTTAGGGGAGATGGAAACCCGGTCCTTCCATCGGAAAACTTCAGAGAACTTCAACTGCAAAACGTCTGCTTCGGTGGGGGGGGGGGCGGGTGACACAGATGCCTTGCCAAGGTAGGTTGAAGGGACCTCTCTCACCAGTACCAGAAAAAAATTGTAAAATAAAATTTAAAACTCCTGTTCTATTTAACAGTACATTTGTGTGACTCTCAAGAATCCCTTTGGAAGGGATTGTGTGTAATATACTGTATATTTGAAATTTTATTATCATTTATATTATAGCTATATTTGTTAAATAAATTAATTTTAAGCTACAAGAAATGATCTCTTCATTCATTTAGGCTTTTATTTGAATTTTACTTCTTGCCTTCTGTTCACGTATACAATTGCTTTTCAGCTCGATGGTAGTTTTACACTAGCACCTTTCAAAGGTGACAACGGGATATTCAGGGACGGGTGGGGGGGTGTCTTTTTGAACACGCAGGACAGATCTGCGTTAGCAAAGTCAAGTGGAGAATTGAAGCAATTACCTAGGATAATTAGGCTCAATTTTCCAATTCACTTTAAGCTGAAATCGACACTTGCTTAGGCGACCCATAACCGACTCTTTCTTTTTTTCTTTCCTTTTAACCTGTCTATGAAAACAAAGCAAATCACCCAAATGGTTTGATGACTGTAGACAGCTAATCCAGACAATTCCCACCCCTGCAAACCTGTTTTTCCCACAGGAGGCCAGGTGGGGGGTGGAGGCCATTGCTTTGCTTCTCTAACTCACTGGGCTGGTGTAGACCTGGTTTGTGGATCTAATTTTGAGCTGCCAGAATGTGAACACCTTCACACTCCCTATTACGACCCCCAAAACAAAACACTTTACTGAAAACCCAAGGCGACAGTACACTTCCCACCTTGGCGTGTCCTTTATGTGAGCCCCTGCCCCCCAATGCTCACAAATTCGGCTTTTCTTTTATACAGTAGGTTAAATTCAGGCTTCCAGGAGAATATATTTGAATGGCCGCCAAGTTTAGCCTTCTGGGGGGAATTCTGCAAGGATGTTGATGGCAGAAAATGACCTCGTAGTAAACAGAGCCTACTATGTTCCAGGCACCGCTCTGTTCCCTTTTGAGTTAGGGGCCTTGGCTTAATTCTCACCAGATCTGCGTGCCCTTCCCTCCCCCGGCCCTGCTTCAGTCCCGCATTCCCAGGCGCCTCAAAACTCCACGCAGGACAGGTAGCTTTTGCAGCGAGCCGTTAACCCTGGAAGCCAGCAGGCCAAGGGTTGTTAGAACTCCAAATACCTGGCGATGGACTTGGGAAGGGTGGACGTCTCCACAGCTAGAGGCCGCGGTGCAGGGTGGAAACCGAGTCTGGGGCACAAGGAGCGGTTTCTAGCCCCAGGGGCCGGAGCTCTGCCTAGGAATTCCAAGAGAGCGCAGAACTGCGCGCAGACACTCCGGGCGGACTCTGAGCTGGTGCGGGGCAAGTTCCAGGATACTCTGGGTCTCCCATCCTCCAATTTCGATAGCTCTGGCAAACGCTCCCTCCGGGAGTCTGGGGCTGAAGTCCCCAAATCGCACAACTCCTTCTCCTTAAGAAAAGAAATCAAGCTTGCGGTAGAGCGCAGTTCGCTGCTCCATACAGACTCCTGGGTTCCCCAAAGCGCGGCCAGAACCCGAATCTGGGCCTCTTCCTCCCCAGGAGAGAGGAGTTAGACCTAAAATGGTCTCAAACTCACGTAGTCCTTTAAAGACGCTTGAAGGCTGAGGTACAACGCTGCTTTCACAACAGAAAGGAGTTGTGTCCTCTCTACAAACTAAGCAACCCAAGAGTGACAGAGCGCAGGACACTGAGTCCTACAGATTTTTCCGGTTCTTTTCTGGAGCACCCCTGGGGAATCTTCTGTCCTGGGGATGGTATTGAACTTGAAGTCAGACAAGCCGACGTGGTTCATCCCAGCTCTGCTGGTTACTGACCGCGTGACTTTGGGTAGGGAAGATATTCTATTTCTCTGTTCCTCAGTTTTCTCACCTGCGAAATGGGCCTGGGACGGCTTCCCCGCTCCCGGGATTTTGGGGACGAGTCAACGAATCCCCGCGGGAGAGGGCGCGCAGGGAATAGTGGTGGATCTGATTTTTCCCAGTTCACGGTGCGTCCGCAGTCCTGGAGTCTTTTACTCTAGTGTGGGTAGGGGAATGGTGGGACAGGATCAGGTGTCTCCTCTGGCTCGGACTCCCCGGCCTCCTGGCTCCTCGAAGTTTGGCAATTTAGATTCGAGGCAAACTTAGAGCAACATAATTGCAGTAATGAGCAACGGCTCGCGCTCTGCAGACGCGCCGCGGCTCCAGAGAGGCGGTAGCTGCAGGCGAGGCGGGCGCGCCCCCTTCCCCCACGCAGCACCTCTGCCGGGCAGAGGAGGTCGCCCGCCGGGGACCCCGCTCGCGCCGGCCTCCTCGCTCGCCTCCGCCCGCGTTGCCGGCTTGGGTCCGGGTTTCCTTCCCCTCCGGTGCCCCTACTTTCCCCATTTTTGTTTCTTTTCGTCTAGCTCTTTCTTTCCCCCGCTTTTGTTTTCGAATTCCCCTTTTCAATACAGCGTGTACACAGAAGGTGCCCAATAAATGTTGGTTAGATCGAAGCGGCGCAATGGTGTGGGCTGAAGACCCTGGGCCAGACTCAGCCAGGTCCGGCGGGAAATGGCGGGGCTCGGCACCGCTTCTCCCTCAGCCCAGTCCTTCGAACTCAGTTGCTTGTTTATCAAGCGAAGGCAGAATGGGAAGAGGGTTCCCAGGCCTGGTCCTTTACAGATCAGCTTCCTCCTTCAGCAGAAAATCCCGGATCATTTACTAAGACACCACCTATGGCGCCCAGAGGAATTCCTGCGCAAGCCTCCTCCCCCGCGCCTCCCAAGAACCTTGTGGGATTTTTTTTTTTTTTTTTTCCTTTTAAAACAAGAGAGTATATCGGTCCAGAGAGGTTACGTGATTTCCCAGAGTCACACAGCCCATAAGGGGGAAAGGGGGATTCGAACATAGATTCCACGCCGCTTTCTAGGCTTTCCCCCACTGCCCAGTCCTCTCTTGTTGAGGGTCACCTAGTGCCTGAACGGCTCTTTGGTTTTAGAAAAGATGCACGAAGCGGGCCTGTCGCTGGAAAACCGGCCTCGGGGAGCCCAGCCCTAGCTCCATGAATTTAACTCCTTCGTGCTCTGACCATGAGCAAGGCCCGTCTCTTCGGGAAAACGGACATCTCATCTGCCCTACAAGCTGTCTGTGACGGCATTTTCGTTTTGTTGGGGAGGAAGCAAAGGCTTAACCTGCAAACTCAGCTTCTGACCACGCAGGCTGGACCGAAAAGCCCCAAGGTCCATGGATTGGAAGCCGGGGTAGGAGAGAGTACGTCGCGGCAGGGGCCCTGGGGCGCTTTCGTTCCGCGCAGGTCCGCGGGGTCCCGGGCAGTCGCAGATCTGCGAGGCCTGGGTGGGGCTGGAGAGCTCCCGCCCAGAGCGCCTTGTGTCTGGGCTCGTATCTCCGCCGCTTGACCCGGGGGTTGAGGGCCCAGGTCGCGCGGGAGGCCCAGTGGAGACAATTACTCAGGAGGCGGGGGACCTCAAGTGAGAATCTTACGGGCCGTGAGGCTGGAGGGGTCCCGTACCGAACGATGCCCCCCCTAGTGACCCGTGGCCCGGAGGTGAGCCCGGCCTGCGCCCCGCCTGGAGCCCTCGGGGGTGCAGTGGGAAACAGCAAGGAGAGGCTGCGGCCGCCTTTCAACTTGGCGGCTGGCGCCGGCCTGGCCGGGCCCCCGGGGCCGTGCGGCCTCCCCGGCTCCGTCCCCGCCCTCCTAGCCGCTCGCACCGCGGCACCGCGGCACCGCCGGGACACTCCCCCAGCCCCGACTCCGACCGCTCCTTCACTGCCCCTCACCCACGACCACCAAATGTCCATTCTCCTGAGCCCCCGCAGTCCCCACTCCAGACTCTCGGATTTCCTTTCTCTCCACTCGACAGCTTCCACTCCGGCCTCGCGAAGTACCCCTTGTCCAAGCCTGGGAGGACCCTCTCATCGTACAGGCCTGCCTCCAGCACAGCGCCCTCCCGCGGCCCCGCGGGCCTACAGCCCCTGCTCTTTGCCGCCCAGGAGCAGGACGCGGGAGCAGGCTCCCTCCGACGCAGAGCTGTTACGTTAGCGCGTCCTCATCGTCCTCCTGGTCATCGTCATCATCGTCACATAACGCATAACAACACACCAACATACACGGCGACACACACACATCTAACACAACAATGCAACCCATGTTCAACCAAGATGCACACCCAATACACCTACAGCCAGCGAGCGCGCGCACACACACACCCAACACATACACACGTAGCCGTCAAATTCATATCCAGACAACACCTCTCAAACAAATGCAAGGTGACACATACGCGTACAACCAACAGACACCCAACCACACAAAATCAACATATGCTGCACACTCTGAACACACAAAGCTAACACGCGCAAGCCAACACACACCCAAAACCCACAATGAACACACACATCCTGATAAATACACAACTCCAGCTTACAGAGGCAAACGCACATTGTTAAGGCCACAGGCTTCAACGTCCCTACTGAAGTTCTGCCACCCAGAGCCTAATGACACTGAGAGACACGCATAATCGTGGTGGGGGAGACCCAGAGATAGACACTGAAGGGGGGGGGTGGGATCAACCTCCAGAAATTCTGGACATCCAGCCACAAGAAGTGACGACCAAAGAAAGGCCTACCAAAGCCCTTTGAAGCTACTCAGACTGGGTGATGAGCTTGACATAGGAGCAAAAAGCACAGCTCAGAGCACAGTGGGTGCCTGGCTGGAGGTACACCATGTGGAGGACCTGGCGGGGAGTCTCGGCTGGTGCATGGAGTCAATCTTTTAGATCAGAGCTTTTACTTGGAAGGCTGTTAGAACCGCCTGAGGGAATGCTGGGAGTTCCCTTGCCTGAGCCCTGCGGTGACCAGCTTTCCTTTCTCCTCTGGGGCTCCTCCTCTGGGACAATGCTCCCTCCACTCCCACCCCCTTCTGCCGCCCGCCTTCTCCTGCCTCTGCAGAGTCTTAGAATGCCTTCCGGGGAATCAGATCCCACGCCTGCTCTGGCTGGACTGAACTCAGACTCAAGATCTGGAAATGTCCATCCAGTCACCCAGCACTCCCCCCTCCACTGCACCCCACTCCCCCACAGTGAAGGCGGTGCTTGGAAAAGCAGTTAGCTACCCCAGGGTTAAGACAGTGATGGATCGCCAGCCTGGAGCCAGACCATCTGGTCTTAAGAATCTTGGTTTGGGCATTTATTAGCTGTGTGACCTTGGGCAAGTTACTTAACCTCCCTGAGTCTCACTTTCCCCATATATAAAGTGTAGAATCATGGTAACAAACTCTTCCTATTATTATGGGTATAACATGAAATGCTCTGTGAGATGTTTGGCATTTATAGAATTAAACATGGATCATGAGTACTTAAAAAAGACGAATTTCAAAGGTGTGTGTGTGTGTGTGTGTGTGTGTGTGTGTGTACACCTTTCTGGGGACTCCAAAAGACAATCGCCCACGCCTCAAACATGAGGGCTGGAATCAGATTCTGCCTGTCTGAGTGGGGTCTCTAGCAAGTCGCTGCGCCTCTCCAAGGCTTTGGAATATGTCCCTAATGCCTGGCTCATAAGGGCCTAGAGCACCGCAGCGGGATGCAGTAAAGACAGATTTTTAGGGGTGGTTAACGGGAATTCAAAGCCTGTTCTTACTTCAGGGCCTTCCTGGGGGCCAATGGAGGGGATGCCCCGGGACCTGAGACTCTGCGGTGGGGGGAGCAGCAGTCCCACGTGGCGGCTTTTGCTGCCCATTTTACAGGCGGGGAGACTGGCTCCAGGCTGCGCAGCAGGGAAGCTGGATCGCAGCCGGCAGCTTGGGGACCATGGAGACTGCCCCCTAACCCGCCCGCGGAAAGCGGGTTTTGACAGACATGCAGGGCTGCGGTGTGTCTGTGAGTCTCCGAGAGCCGCACTCCTGGCTCTGGACGCACTTGCGGGTAGGCACCGGGAGCAGCGCTTGCGGTGTCGCTGTGTGACGCGGTCGCGGGCGCGCGGTACCGGCAACCTCAGAGTCTCCCCTGCACCGGGCCAATTCTCTGTCTCCCCCTCCAGGTACCTTCTGGCCATCCTCGCAGAGTCCTGCTCTTTGTCTCCACTCAGATGAACTTCCCTGAGGGTAGGCTGGACTCTGGGGCTTAGGGATATTATTGTTAAAAGATAACCCGTTTTCTCTCTGATGACGACTTTCAATCCCCCCATGGCAGCTGGGGCTCCTCTACCAGAGAAACAGCTACTGTCAGGGCCGCACCAACTGGAAGCTAATGTTTAAGGCAAGCGGTGTGTTATGCCAGCGGTTTCCCAGTACAGTAGACTTGTCCCTGCTATAATGTGACAGCTGACATGTGCTGGGCCCTTGCCTGCTCCCGAACCTCTCCAAGTGGTCCATGGGGATTATTCCAACACATCCCCACTATAGGCATGCATGCACCATTGTATCCCCACTTCACAGGCAAGGAAACAGAGGCACAGGGAGATGAGCGACTCAAGTAGGATTCTCACAGAGAATGAGAGCTGGAGAAGAGCTTCCGACCCAGACTTTGCTGAGCCCTGCCACTTAGCCTTTCTGAACCCTGGTTTCCTGGTCTGAGGAATGGAGTCACTCCCAGGCTGGTGAAGGGAAGCTGGAGCTGATCCCACCAGGAACGTGCCCTGAGACCTCCAGAGCACAGGGCACAGGGCGCGGTGGCTCCCCAGACAGCCCCAGCCGCTTGGAAGTCAGGAGGTTCTGATACTGAGACAGAGGGGGCGGGAGTGGGGAGGCGCGGGGTGGCTGTTGGGGGCTTGGTCTGAGGCTGGAGGGATGGGTGGGGCTGAAGCGGAGGTGTGTGTTAGTCCTCAGAGGGTGACCCAAAGAAGGAAGACTGGGCCACTGAGGACTCGAAATTAAAAGAGACTCTTCCTTTAATCCTCTCTCTGTGACTCAAGTACCCTCATTAACTCACGTTACCAGTGAGGCAATCAAGGCACAGAGTGAAGTGAGTGACTTGCCAAAGATCACACAGGAGTCTAAGACCAGATCTGTGTCCACTGATCTTGGCTGCTGTCTCCAGAGGTGTGAATGCAGAAATTCATTCACATGCCCAGGAGGGGACCTGGAAGCATTTACTGTAGGCAGCAGCACTTGGCAGAATCTCCTCCAACCATGGTCAAGATCTAATAGTTGACCTTGTTCTGGTGCTTCTCACATCCCTAAACCCAGGAGGGAGTGGAGAAACCAGTCTGGATGCCATTTTACAGATATGCCATTGTCACCAGTGGGCTCATGTACTCATTTACAGATGAGAAAACTGAGGCTTGAAGGGATAGTGGGATTTGGCCAAGGTCATGCAGAAGGTCTGGGCAGAGTCCGCATCCCTGATTTTAGTCCAGTGTTCCTTCATTACTTCATTCATTGACAATTGAACAAGACCCTGGCACTAACAAGTAAGTATGAACTTCAGGTAGAGCGAGTGATTGCAAGGGAGAAAATAACAGGATGAGGACAGGGAGCGCAGCGGAGGTAGTCAGAGTGGACCCCTCCTCGGAGGAGCACTGTGGGCTGGGATTCAAAGGGAGAGGAGGAGCTGAGAGTTCCAAAGAGCCAAAGGAAGACTCCACCTGTAGAGGGACCAGCAAGTGCAAAGCCTCTGAGAAGGGAACAGCCAGCAGGGTCGGAATTGGCCTTTGGTGAGTTTAGAACAGGAGCCCTACAAGGTCAGCTTTGGTTTTCAGAAACTCTGTGGGGCTTTAAGGAAGAGAGTGGGGGCTGAGTAGGAGACATGCCCCCAGTTACAGGAGCAGTGATGGTGGCCTGACGGGGCCAGAGAGAAGCTTTTTCCTTGGCCTCGCCTCTTCTGTGACAGACCTCCCTCCCACACCATGGAAGGTGTGAGGAAAAGCTGAGAAGCAGCTCTGGACCCCAATGATGTTTCTTGTCTTTCAGATTCTAGACTTTGTGTCTTGGCTCTCGGCTCCCAGCTCCCGTCCTGGAGTCCCCCGGACTCTGCAGAGACCCAGGGCCTCCGCTGTGGGGCAGAGTTTGGGTGGGCTTGCATTTTTGCAGTGAGTTCATCTGTCCCTGTCCTCTCCTCCTGAGAGCTCTCTGAAGGCAGGCTCTGGTTTGACAGACTTTTTTTTTTTTTTTTTTTAATGCAAGCTCCTAGTAGGGTTTGGGGAGGGGAAGCAAGGTTCTCATCTCCTGAGTGACCGTTTTGTCTGAGCCAGCTTCTGTGCCAGGCACCCCTCACTCCTACTCTCACTTGATTCGCTGCGTGGCCTTAAAAGGAAACCTCTTTATTCCCTCTCACATATGAGTCAGTTGTGGTCCAGAGATGTCAAGCAACACACTCACCGTCACCCAGCAGCTTCTGGGTGAACCCTCAGGACCCTGGACTCCTGACCAGGTTCCCCAGTTTTCCCACCTGCTCAGGGGGCTCGGGGAAGAGATTCAAGAGATGGGGGTTGAGCTGGAACCGTCACCGCGCGGCGACTCCGGTGGGGCGCAAGGAGGCGCCCCGGGAACCTTCCTGGGCGCTTCCGCTCCTCCTGAAACTCCCTTGAGAGGCTGGTCCTTCAGGCACAGAGATCTAAGGCTCCTCCAGTGGTAAAGCGGCTGCCCTGGGCGGGTGCTGCGCGCAGCGAATCTGTGCGGCTGGGTCAGGAAATTCCCGGCCCAGTAACTACTACCAGGCTTGCGGGCCACGGCTTGGGGTAGGTGCGCCCGGGTGCTCCCCTGCTGTTCCGAGGTGCCCCTGCGCCGTGACCTCGACTTCTAGGAGGTGGATCCTGGGTCTGACTTCTGGAGGTCCCCCGACAGCGGGGCGGGGGAGACGGGAGGTGCAGATAGGACGTGAGGACCCCGCGAAGGGGTCGCTTTTTTCTTCTCGCTCTTCTTTGCCTCTCCAACTGACTTCCCTTTTCTTCTCTTTTATGCTATATCCAATATGATTCTTATACTTTCTTTTTTTAAAAAAAATTTATTTGTCAGAGAGAGAGAGAGAGCGCGCGAGAGGGCGGGGCGCTCACAAGCAGGGGGCGTGGCAGACAGAGGGAGAAGCAGGCTCCCCGCCCAGCAAGGAGCCTGTGCGGGACTCATCAGATTCCGTGACCCTGGGACCCTAAGCTGAGCGGGAGGCAGAGGCAGACACTTAACTGACTGAGTCACCCAGGCTTCCCTGATTAATTTACTTTCCTATGTTAAAAAGTTGTAAAGTTGCCAGTAGAGGTTCTAGGACACTGGCTCATTTAACCAATTATTACTGTGCCCGGCTGGCTAAGTGAGAGGTCCTGGACACGATCCTGTGACAGGACAAAGTGACTGTCCCTGAGCAGCTCAGGATGAGACTGGACGCCTCTGGTCTGGGACTGGAAGGGAAGAGGAGGCTCCCAGACCAGGTGGTACATGATGAGAGGGTGTGTGGGGGTGCTTCCTGGGGAAGGACGAGAGGACGTTAGATTGAATACAGAACCTCCAGGCCAACGGACCAGCAGGTGCAAAGGTCCTCAGTCACTGACCTGGGCAGAACTGTGAGGCTGTGACCATCCTTCAGCGGTAGAAAGTGACTGGCTTTCTGGTAGAAAAGTCATTTATCTTGATCTGGTAGAAAGTGATTTATCTTGATCAAAAACATCTCCGCTTTTAAACTGATTCATGACTCTAGTTATCTCTGATCTTCATCATCGAGCAGCCATAGGGCCATGCTCGCTGCCCATTTTTCAGATAGGGAACTGTGGCCCCGTGGGATGACCTGGTCACTCAGTGGGTGAGGGAGTCCACCTAGAGTGAGAAGGCAGATCCTGGCCAATCTAAGACACCCCAGCTGATTTCAGATGAACTGGCTTCAGGAGAGTACTTAGATCTGTGCGGGCATCCCACAGGCACATATCTTTAGGGATGGGTCACAAAGAAGATTCCAGTGCCTGCTGGAAGTAGCAGAGCATGGAGCGGATGGAGGAACATCACTGTCTTAGGAGCTCTGGAAAGGGTTGGGGATTATTGGGTTCTGAAGATCCAGAATTTGGAGGTACTCACTGATTCTGGGGGGGGGGTCTTCATTTTCCTGTGTAAAATCTGATCCTCCTGGGTGGATTCAAAAGTTGCTGGAGTTCTGGGTTCCCTCTGGGAGGGTGCACGGCTGCTGGTCCAGCACAGCACTGGCTAGGCTCACTGGGATTGAGAACGTCTTTGAAAAAGTTTACTCGATGAAGCCCTTCCCCTCACCGCATCTGGTGAGCTGCAGGGCCCATTTCAGTTTCCTTGGTTTGGCTTCATGGGCCAGTGAACAGGACAGTCACACAGGGACCCACTCTCAGAAGGGCCTCAGCTTGGGGTCTAATGCTGCAGGTGCCACCTTGAAGCTCTTAGGAAGTTTAGCTTTGAATTTCTGTTTTATGAATAACATCTAGTGCTCTGGGGGCTTGGACCTGTCACCAGCTGCCTCCATGGGATAGTTCTTGGCTACATGCTTCCTGGCTCCCTAGTGAGTCAGTGCTGTGTGCACACCCCTATGGCATTTAGAGGTAAAGCAAATGTTGGGTGGGCAAATTGTGGGTGGTTAGCCTCCTGCCCACCCATCATCCAGGTGCCTAGTAAATCCCAGTACAGAGATTTCAGTACCCCCGGGGGATCACCATCTGAGATGGGTTGGGGCAGTGGGTCCAAAGGAAGAGGAGGTTCCTAACTTGAACTTCCAACCACTGTTGATATCTGGTGGCTGGCCAAGGGGGGGGGGGACAGCTGCTGGATGGACTGTGCTTGAATGCCAGGTCACGGTTTGGGGCTCTCAGGTGCCTGTGAGTGTCTCCCTTCACCTGCCAGGATGCCTGTGAGGGCACAAGGGGGAGCGACATTAAGTAGCAATAGGAAAGTCCAGGTCAGGTCAAGAGTAAGGGCACAAGGGAAGGAAAAATTTTATACATGAGTACCTTTAACAGTGCTTCCCCCCACAACACCTTGCTTTTTGAACTGGGAGCTATGCGTTTTCATTCGGCACCAGGCCTTATAAATGATGTCGCTGGTCCTGCCCCCAACTACTAGATGGCTTCTGGGTAGTTCTTTCTGGAGGCTCGTGTGCCGCTGACCCGGTCAGCAGAGCTGAAACTCCAGGGGTCTGGGCACAGGTAAGAGTAACCTCTCAGCTAATAAACAAGTCTTCATAAAATCGGACGCCTCTTTCCCCATGAACCTCAGCTTTACGAGGAGGGACTCTTGGCAACATGCCAATAGGCACTGCTGCCCGGTTCAGGGATGATGTGTCGTCCCCCCCACCCCCCGGGAACTCTCTGGAACTCTGGGAGTTCCATGCTCAGAATCAGAGAGCTAGTCAGGCACACGGACCCCCAGCCATAGGTGCACATCTTGAGAGGAGGAGGAGGAGGAAACTGAGGGCCAGAGAGAGTCGGTGACAGTCTTGGTGTCACACAGGGAGGTGAAACAGAGTGAGATCAGGCTATTCAGGTCACTTGGTCCAACTCAGTCCAAGACCTCTTGCTTCAGGAATCTACCGTGAAGGGACTCCGTCACCAATTTTCCTTCTGAAGCCATGGAGGGGACAAGGCGTATTCCTGGAAGGGATTCTGGAATCCTCTAGCCTAAGCCTCTTCTCTGCTCCTTGAAGAGAATCACCTGAACATCTCTTTTTCATAGTTCTTTTTTTTTTTTAAAGATATTATTTATTTGATAGAGGAGAGTACAAGCAGGGGGAGCAGCAGGGAGAGGGAGAAGCAGGCTTCCTCCTGAGCAAGGAGCCTGATGTGGGGCTCGATTCCAGGACCCTGAGATCATGACCTGAGCTGAAGGCAGATGCTTAACAGCTGAGCCACCCAGGTGTCCCTCTTTCTCGTACCTCTTAAGAGATGGCTGTGTGCCTCTGTAACTCTCTGCTTTATATTCTTATCCCTCCTAGTACTTGTCACCCCCAGACATTATCCGTTCTTTTCTTGTCTGGTTGCCCCACTGGGATGTTCAACACTGACTCCAGTGCATACCATGGGTGCTGACACATTGTGGATGACCAATGATGATTGTTGAATGAATGAATGAATGAATGAATGAATGCAGCCAATCTCTGCTTCTCTGCTTCCTTGTACATTTCCAGGAATGGGATGCTCACTACCTTGTGAAACAGTGAATCCACTCACCTCTCTGTCCATTCACTTATTTAGCATTTACCATACCCATAATGCACTAGGTACTCTTAACTCATTTTACAAGTGTTTATTGAGCACCAAGTATATACCAGGAACTGGGCCACTACTGGGAATGTACTTGTGAGGAGGGAAAAAGACTGAACCTGTGTACTTTTTAAAAAAAATTTTATTTATTTATTTGACAGATAGAGATCACAAGTAAACGGAGAGGCAGGCAAAGAGAGAAAAGAGGAAGCAGGCTCCCCACTGAGCAGAGAGGCCAAGGCAGGGCTCCATCCCAGGACCCTGAGAACATGACCCGAGCTGAAGGCAGAGGATTTAACCTACTGAGCCACCCACGCGTCCCATGAACCTGTGTGTGTCCTTATGGAGCCTAGATTCTAGGGGGAGACAGGCACTAATTGAATATGACACAAATACATGAGAAATAATCATTTTAATAGGTAACATTCATTATACTAGTTAATAATCCCCCTTAACGTAAGATCACTGCTGCATGTGGAAATGTTATGATCTGTCTTAGGCTGGAAGGGGAGGTCCAGCTCTGAGAGGAGGGGACTGAAGGCAGACAGAGGGAGTGGAGCTGCTGTGGAGGGAGCAGAGCCTGCCGCAGGGGGTGCAAACTGAAGCCCAGGGTTCAAGTCCAGGACTCTTTCTACCATGTTCCAGGTGAAGCCTTCTTATTCGGCCGAGTCTTCTTGTTGCATTGTCCCAAGTTCCTTTCTGTCCTTTGGAGGTACTGGGGCTGAGCTCAGAGAAGATAAGCAGCTTCTCCATATTCCAGTCCCTGGCTGTGCCCTTGGACGCATCTGCTCCTTCATGCTGCATACCACCCCGAACTCCGTTTCAGGCGTGCTGGAATGCATCATCTGAGGCTCCACAAGGACACTCTCCTCACCAGCTTCACATGGTCAGGAAACAGCAGCACCAAGGGCCTGGATTCCTGTCTCACTTCTGCCACTTCTGGACCAGGTGGCCTTGGGCAGCCAACTTTCTTCTCCGAGTACTCATTTCCTTGAACGAGTATGTGCCATTTTGTCCCTGGGTGTCCATCTCACCAGGCTTTTGCGAGGGCCCCTTGAGGTCTTGCGTGCAAAGTGACCTCCCTAGCAGTGTTGTCTGGGACAATGTGCTGTGTGTTGTACACTGTGCTTTGCTGTGCTAGTTCACTGAATCTTCACAATGACCCGTTTTATAGTTGGGGAAACAGAGGCCCAAGAAAGTGAAGGAATTACTTTGCGGTCACATGAGTTTTAAATGTAGTGGCTGGGATGATTTCCCAAGTCTGTCTGACTCTGGAGACTGGGCTCCATATGCTTGCCCCCAGCCAAGTGTTTTCTTGGTTCCCGCTATGGTTTTTAAGACCCTCTTGCTTGCTGCTTGGAGGGATCTATTGGACACTTAAGTCGAAACACTTAATTCCCCAGGTGTGAACCCCTCAATGGCTTCCAATCTCATTCACAATAAAATGCAGAGCCCTTATTCCAGCCCATAAGGCCCTACATGACTTGACTCCCCTGCCCCCTGACCACTCATGCCATGGTATCTCCTCCAACCTTCTGGCTATGTCACAAGTACAGAACACTCACCTGTGCCTCAGGGCCTTTGCACTTGCCCTTGCCTAGAATGATTTTTCCCCTGGGTATTTATATGCCTCTCTCTCTTTCTTTCTCTCTCATGTTTCTGCTCTGGTCTCTCAGAGAAGCTGTTCCTGTTCCTCTTGTCGGGGATAGCACTTTTGACTCACTCTTAACCTGGTGTTCTTTCTCTTCATAGAAATCACTATTTGATGACAGAAGACGTGCTTATATGTTTATATATTCTGTTTCTCTCTCACTTGATGCCTAGCATCAGGAGGGCAGTCATGAAGTTCCCCACTGGATCCCCAGCACCCAGAAAGTGCTCAGCACACAGTAGGGCTTCAATATTTATCAGTTAAATGAAGAATTGCCCCACCTCATACACAGTAGAAGCCCAAGGCTCTGAATTTTGTGACTGGCTCCAGGCCCCACAGGTCCCAGTGGAGCAGCTGGACAGCAAACTGGGCACCCTTGAATGCTGAGCTCTTGGTTCCTGTCCTTACTGCAGTCCTTTTCTTAGAGGAGGCCCCAGGGAATCTGGGTGTCCTGGAAACAGGAAGATGGGCATGGATAACCAGCAGCCTCTGATCTGATGGCCGTCCCTGGCAGGTCTGGGAACCCAGACGGGGCGTGGCGGGGGAATGGTAAAGGAGGAAAAGACCATCATTTCTATGTGGGTCTGCCAGCTGTCACTCATATCTTGCTACTTACCCCTCCAGAGCAGAGGGAGTCAAGTCATGTAGGGCCTTATGGGCTGGAATAAGGGCTCTGCATTTTATTGTGAATGAGATTGGAAGCCATTGAGGGGTTCACACCTGGGGAGTTAAGTGTTTCGACTTAAGTGTCCAATAGATCCCTCCAAGCAGCAGCATTTTATTGTGAATGAGATTGGAAGCCATTGAGGGGTTCACACCTGGGGAGTTAAGTGTTTCGACTTAAGTGTCCAATAGATCCCTCCAAGCAGCAAGGTCAAAGAAGGGACAGGCTCAAGGTGACAGGGTTTCCTGAGCAGGTGGTGAGTGGGGATGCCATTCTCAGGAGCCAGAAAGCTGAGGTTCAAATGCTGACCCCTCACTCACTGGCTGTGTGACCCTGGGCACATTTGTTGCCTCTCTAGGTCTTATCAGTCTTCCCATCTGTGTAATGGTGTTATAACAATTCGTGCCTCCTAGAACCATTAGAGGATTCTATGAGTTGATGGAGGTAACATGCTTGGAATAGTGATAGGGACATAGGCCTCCATAAGCCATCAGTCACTCCTATCAGACCCCTGGGACTCAGAAGCTAGAAAGCCGGAGGCTCCTGCTGTTTCCTGCCCTCCCACATTCACCCCACCTCAGTCACAGTGGGAAAAACAGGGGGGAAATCCTAGGAGAAGAGACATATGGACACCAGCACTCTCATCTTGAAGATCCTAACCCAAATCATTGAGCCTGGCAAAGCAGGAGTTAGAATTGTCTTTGCCAACTGAGAAAGCCAGGGCCCAGAAGGATTGAGGAATTTTTCCCAAGGTTGCACAATAAGGACTGGTCTGCAGTTAGCCTCAGAGTCTGGATTCCTGGACCTGTACTATCTTCTCATTCCATTTGCACACTGAACTGCTCCTCCTTGGATCTGCCTTCTGCACCACAACTACTGATTTTTTTTTTTTTTTAACAACTTGGATGAGCTGGAGCCTTAAGATATCTCTAATCCTAGGCCAGGGCCCAACCATGAATCTACAAGCCTGTCACAGAAGTTTTCACCAGGCCCTACCAGACTCTGACCCCTGTGTGATAATTACTGACAAAGATTTTCCAGAAGTGATCAAAATACAAGTGAATGTAGGAAATCCAACTCAGATGAAATTATAAGTCTTTTAAATCATTAGTACTTGAGTACTTTTCTGTATATGTGATTGGGGGAAAGGAAGTTATTTTGTTTCTGGAGCACCAACTAGGTTCCTCATTACTGTTCCTTAATTTAATATTTAATGATAGGTCATCCCGTCCTTGTATCCAGGGACTACTAGAGCCCAGGGCGGGTAAGTCAATTGCTCAAGATCACACAGTTAATGAGCCAGTATCTGGAATTCATATTAAGTTTTGTGTGACTCTAAAGCACATGTCCTTTCTCTCTACCCACACTGGATTTAAGTGCCTCTTTAACACATTAATAAGCTCAGAAAGCACTCTGGAAGTGGTGGCAGAAATACAGATCAAGTAAAATGTTTATAAGAAGAGGAATGTTTTTAGAAAAAGCAAACAAAAAACAAACAAACTCGAAACCCTCTCCTGGTGTTGATGGTTTTCACTGGAGATTATAAAGAAACAGAAACTCTTAAAATCAGTCTTTGGACTTGTTAATAATGAGCTGGTAAGAGAATGCTAATGAAATGTTATTAGTTTTTTTCTTGTTAAAATCTCATTTCAAATAATTCCGTTCGTCATCCATTTTTTACGAGGAATGAAAACAAATGTTTTCCAAAGCTTCAAACCAAAGTCTCTGTGTGGGTTTCTTGTTTTGAGCCAAATACACCATGTCTTTTCCCAGCTGGGAATTCCCTCCCCCTGTCCCTCTGTTGCTGCAAATCCTGCACGTCCTGCTGGTCCAACTTTCCCCTTTTGTCTCAGAAGCTAGCTGGCCCTGTCACGACTAAGTCAAGTCCTGGGCTCAAATTTGAGATCCTTTTTGTTAACCACTAAAACATTAGTTTTTGATGTTTTTTAAAAAGATTGTATGTATGTATGTATGTATTTATTTGACAGAGAGAGAGAGAGAATGCACAAGCAGGGGGAACAGCAGAGGGAGAGGGAGAAGCAGGTTCTCTGCAAAGCAGGGAGCTGGATGCAGGGCTCAATCCCAGGACCCTGGGGTCATGACCTGTGCTGAAAGTAGATGCTTAACCGTCTGAGCCACCCAGGCGCCCCTATTTCTAATATAAGCCATACTTAAACACATTCCCACTGCAAAATAAACTGGAGATACATGAGTATAGAGCATATTTCACTCTTATCCCGAGGGGTTATCAGTTTTTTGGTTGTTTTTAGATTTAATGTTGACTCTTTATTAAGGAAGTAAGTTTATATATTTTTAAAGGTCAAATCGTTCTGAAAGGCTTGTTATAATGAAGAAGAAAAGCTTCCATCTTATCCTTGCCCTCTTCAATTCTTCTGCCAATATGCAACCATTTTCAGCTTTTGGTTATTTCTCCTGGCATTTTCTTACCTCTTTCTAAATAGCATCTCTACACTAATAATCCTTTATTTTTCTGTATTAAACATCATCAGTGGACTTCCTATTACAAAGATAAAAATATGCTTCTACATTAGTTTCCCAGTTACCTTCTCACCATTCTAGTTATATCTTTTTGTTAAATCAATATTTGGTGTTTATTACTATGACCATGTAGTGTTCCACATGGTATAGTAATTTTAATTGCATTTCCTGTCTTACATAACTTTTTCTTTTTCGTGGAGTTGACAATTGCTCTATGTTTTATTTAGTTTCTTACCTGCCTGTCATTAATTCATGTCCTCACCCCTCTCAGAAATGGAAACTATTCTGGGAAAATTAGCACATACCAGGTAATCTCTGAGATCCATTCCTGCCCCCTCCTCCACTTGGAGCCATTTCCTGAGGATCACTGGTCTCCTACCACAGCTTGCCCTGCAGGTCACTGCACAGCTGTCAGCCTTGAATATCTGATGCCCATAGTCCAGGAAGCTCCCTTTGCACTTCTCTTAGTTTGGATCCCTGATTTTCTGGGTTCCATGGCTTTCTTTGGTTTGGTTTGTTTCCTGTCTTGGTGGGACATTTCTTTCAGTAGCTTCCTGAGGCAAGATCCTTAGGAATTAAAGTTTCAAAATTTTGTACTTTTAACACTGTCTTCATTCAGCTCTCACATATCAGTGATAGGTTCCTTTAATGTAAACTTCTAGTGCCTTCAACCCTGGAACCATGTCTCTGTATTCTTCTTACTTTCAGCCATTGATAGTATGGTGTCATTGCATTAGGCTTTGGGATCGTTTCCTTATCCTTGTTGCTTTTGAATTTCACCATCATGTACCTTGGTATGGTTCTTTTTTTATATTTGTGTTGGGCCCTAGGTAAATCCATTCAATCAAGAAATCCATGGTTTTTAGTTGTAAGAAAGTGCCCTGAATTGTTATTTCATTTGATCCTTTTAGAATTCCTACTGTGTCCTAGCATTTGGATGTTAGTTTACTTACATTGATCTTTTAAAAATTAAGAAAATGTTTTTATCAATCTTTTTTCCTCCCATGTTCTACAGTGCTATTGTAGAAGATTTCTATTTTATCTTTAATTCTTTTATTCGATGTTTTTATTTCTGTTGTACTTAAGAGCTCTTCTGTTTTCTCTGAATGCTCCCTTTTTATAGCATCCTGTTCTCACTTAACAAATGCAGTATTTTCTCTCTCTAAAGCTTTGAATTATAGATTAAGACATTTTTTTTCTTCTGTTGCATTGTCTTTCCTTGTCTTCAAGTTCTTTTTGCCTTTAGTCTTCCTCTTTCATGTTAAGAGGTGTTCCCCAAATGGCTGGCAATCTTTGTGCAAAAAGTTGACCAAAAACTATGTGGATATGAGCTGGGCATGTGGACAGATGGGCTACCTATTTGGGCAATAAGACCATGAGCCACCTTTTTCACTGGGGCAGCCCAAATCAAGTTTCTGTGCATCTTTCTCCTTAAGACAGTGGGTTTCCCAGAGAGGATCCTTCCAGTTTCTTTCCTGGGGAGGATATTAAAGGCAGGACCCAGCCACTGGCTTCCTGGGAGTCGAATAGACAAAGGTGCCCAGAAGTTTTACCATTGTGAGTGCAGAATTTCTCCTAATGCTATTTTCAGCCAGGTGCCATGGTACTGTCTTCAGATTTATTTGGTGTCTGGAAACCAGAGCCTGTCTGTCCAGAGAAGAAAGCTCTAGTGGTGCACTAGAATAGGAGAGGAATATGTATCTTGCTGGATGTGAGGAGGTACTTTCACCAGTCCTCCTGTGCTCACTTCTATCTCTTGCCCTGTCTCTAGAGGCATCTGGGCCTCTAATTCTGAGCTGTTGCCCTCTGGTTCTGGGCATGCCTGACTCACTTGTAGATATTCTTCTCTAAAGCTTGGATTTCAACTGAGTCTGCTCTGATAAGTTCTGTACCACTTGTCCATCTGCTTACATTATTCTAAGATTTTATTGACATCTCTTGATTCTTGCTTTCTTTGCTGGGGTATATTAATGCTTCTTCAAATTCCTTTACTGTCATTTTAATGAAAATAAATGTATGCAGTTAATCTGCAATGTTTAAATGGAAATAGAAACTTTTTGAGATTTTATATAATAATAAAACTACGGATGATAATGACGCTAATAATAATAACAATAACTATTTTCCCATCACTTACATTAATTTAGTACTTTGTAGCCACTGTCTGATATCTGCTTAGGAGCTAAGCATTGTTTCATCTCCATACTACAGATGAGGAAAGGGAATTTCTACAAGGCTATGTAATTTGCCCAAAACCAGTGTTGATGAGTGGAAAGGAGGGGGTTAGGACCAGGTCTGTTTCTGGAGCCTGGTTTCTAACCTCTACCCTGTGTGGCCTCTTAGCCTTGTGTGTACAGAAACACACAGATGGATAGAACATCACACAATCAGGTTGTAAGCGTCATTCTGTAGCTTCCCCCCTTTTCTTTAAAATAAAGATTTTATTTGACAGAGAGAGAGAGAGATCACAAGTAGGCAGAGAGGCAGGCAGAGAGAGGAGGAAGCGGACTTCTGGCTAAGCAGAGAGCCTGACATGGGGCTCGATCCCAGGACCCTGAGATCATGACCCAAGCTGAAGGCAGAAGCTTAACCCACTGAGTCACCCTGGTGCCCCTGTAGCTTCCCTTTCTAATTCAGCTGTAAGTTTTGAATATCAGCCTGCATTAGCCCCACTAGATCAACTGTGTTCTTTTAAATGACAGTATAATATTCCACAACAACCCACACCACCAAAATGCATGGATCATCTAAAATGTATTTAACTACCCCCCATGGAGGGACATGTATGTTATCTCTAAACCTCAAGACTTTTTAGCCATGTGATTTGGGGTAAGTCAAGTATTCTCCTTGGGCCTCAGTTTCCCCATATTTAAAAAATGGAGGCATCACAAGAAGGTACATTCTAGCACAATTCCATTATGTAAAATACAAAGGCAGTTGAAAACTCAAACATGCGGTGTAGAAGGTTGACTAGGCAATCCAAAGATACGTCCACATCCTAATCCCTGTAACCTGTGAATGTGACCTTATTTGGAAAGATAGTTTTTACAGCTGCGATTAAGTTAAGGATCTCAAGATGAGGAGATCATCCTGGGTGATCTGTGCAGGCCCTAAATCCAGTGACAAGTGTACTACTAGAAAACAGAGATTGGAGTGATGCAGCTATAAGCCCAGGAATGCCCACAGGCACCAGAAGCTGCAAAAGTCAAGGAAGGATCCTAAGGCTGATGAATCATAGACCCATACCCCTGAAACAAATAGTACATTATATGTTTATTTAAAAAATAAAAAGAGAGAGAACCTCTGGAAGAAGAGTGGTCCTGCCAACACTGTGATTTTGAACTTCAGGCCCCCAGAAGAGGCTAAATTTCTGTTGCTTAAAACCACCGCATTTGTGGGTAATTTGTTACAGCAGCCAAAGTAAACTGCTATATGCTGTTGGAAAAATTTAAAGGAAATCAAAGTATCAGCTTGGAGTATCTTGGGATTTTCCAAGGCATGAAGAATTGGCTTCCTTGTGAAATATGGTATGGTTTCTGGAGACACACACAACAATCTTGGCCTCGTGTTCCTCTCCACTTCAGATTTGCCTGATTTCTTATAGGCCCTATTGTTTTCACTGAGTGTATGTGCCTCCAACCCAGAGCTACCTCTCTAGAGATGAAGCCCAAGTCACAGGCATTTAGAGAAGGTTCTATGAGTGATTCAGGTAACACAGTCATGGTGAAGAATCATGGCTCTAAAATCAGCTTTTGGCCCCTAATATCCATGATATGAGACATGAGGTAGGGCCTGGAGAAGTCTCTCAGCCTGTTTTTGACCTCAGAAAATGTCAGGGTTGGAAGGTTCTTTGGAGCCCCAACTCCTTTATTGAGAAACTGAGGCCTGGAAAAGAAAAATGACTTGCCAAATCCATGAGGCTAGCAAATTGTGGAGCTGGAATTTGAACCCAAACTAGAAGATGACTACAGTGTCCAGCCTGCTTCCATTTTCTTTTGTTAGGGATCTCAGAGACCTGGGAATATACCATCACAGACCCTTTCATGAACCAAGGCAAAGTGGTAAAATCTCATGTAGTTTGAAACCCATGCAGCCCACAAGATAGACAGCAAGGCAGAAGAAAACAAACCCACTTCATTTTTATTTTTAAAATAAATGAATTTTAATTAATTATTTAAAAAATAAATTAATTATTTTAAAGTAAATTAATTGATACTTTATTTTAAAATTAAGACTAATTGCAATGCAGACATTAGTAAGGGGGAGAATCCAGAGGTTTATAGTAATAATAAAAATGACTATTTTTTCCTTTTTAAAAAATATTATTTATTTATTTATCTAAGATAAGATATCTAAGATAAGATTTATTTAAGATAAGAGAGAGAGAGAGCATGAGTTGGGGTGGGGAGGAGAAGAGGGAAAGGGAGAAGCAGACTCCCCACAGAGCTGGGAGACTGACTCAGGGCTCAATCTCAGGACCCTGGGATCATGACCTGAGCCAAAGGCAGACACTTAACCAACTGAGCCACCAGGTGTCCCTCCCATCTCCTCCCTCCCTCTCTCTCTCTCTGTCTTTCCCTCCCTCCCTCCCTCTTTCCCTTCCTTCCTTCCTTCTCTTCTCCT
>NC_081557.1:207868642-207995154 GCF_022355385.1 Mustela nigripes | reverse complement strand
TTCCTTCCTTCCTTCCTTCCTTCCTTCCTTCCTTCCTTCCTTCCTTCCTTCCTTTCTCTCTCTCTCTCTCTCTTTCTTTCTCCTCCCTCTCCTGTTTCTCCCAACCCCTAATTCCACTGATCTGTTCTCTGTATCTCTGAGCATTTTTTTTTAAGATTCCACATATAAGAGAGATCACATAATATTTGCCTTTTTCTATCTGACTTATTTAACTTAGTGTAACACCCTCAAGGTCCACCATGTTGTCACAGATGGCAAGATTTCATTCTTTTAAATGAAAATTTATGAACATATAATGTATTATCTGTTTCAGGGGTACAGGTCTGTGATTCATCAGTCTTAACACATCTCACAGTGCTCTCCATAGCACAGACCCTCCCCAATGTCCATCCCCCAGCTACCCCTCCCTCCCACCCCCCTTTCCTCCAGCAGCCCTCAGTTTGTTTCCCGAAATTAAGAGTCTCTTATGGTTTGTCTCCCTCTCTGGTTTCATCTTGCTTCATATTTCCCTTATTTCCCCTATGATCATCTCTCTTATTTCTCAAATTCCTCCTATCAGTGAGATCATATGATAATTGTCTTTCTCTGATTGACTTATTTCGCTTAGCATAATACCCTCTAGTTCCCTCCATGTGGTTACAAATGGCAAGATTTCATTCTTTTTCATGGCTGAGTAATGTTCCTATATAGAAAAATAATGTATGTAGGAATATTATTCAGCCATGAAAAATCATATCTCCATATATATCTATGTATATATATTCCATGATAGATAGATATAGATATAGACACAGATATAGATATAGAAATAGATATCTATCAGAATTTCTTTATCCATTCATCCATTGATGGACATTTAGGTTTCCTTGACTATTACAAATAATTCTGCAATGAATATGGAGGTAAAGATATCTTTTCGAGTTAGTATTTTTATTTTCTTCAATTAAATTACCAAAATAAAAATTCTGTATCCAGAATTGCTGGATCATATGATAGCTCTATTTTTCGTTTTTGAAGTACCATCATACCGTTTTTAATAGTGCTGCACCAGTTTACATTCCCACCAATAGGGCACAGGGGTACCCTTTCTCCACAGCCTCACCAATGCTTGTTTTTATCTTTGTGAAGATAGCTATTCTAACAGGTGTGAGGTGATGTCTCATTGTGGATTTGATTCACGTCTCCCTGATGATGAGTGGCCTTGGACATCTTTTCATGTGTCTGTTGGCTATCTGCATGTCTTCTTTGAAATGACTGTTCAGATCTTCCGCCCATTTTTAAACTGCATTGTTTGCATTCTTGATGTTGAGTTGTATGAGTTTTTAATATATATATATTGGATTTTAATCTCCTATCAGACGTGTAATTTGAGAATATTTTATCCCATTCAGTAGATTGCCTTTTTATTTGTTGATAGTTTCCTTTGCTGTGTAGAAGCGTTTTAGTTTGATATAGTTCCACTTGTTTATTTATTTATTTTTTGTTCCTTTTACTTTTGGCATCAGAGTCAAAATATCATCACTAAGGCCAATGTCAAGCAGCTTACTGTGTGTTTTCTTCTAGGAATTTTATAGTTTTGGGTCTTCTGTGCAAGTCTTGAATACATTTTGAGGGTTTATTTTTTTGTGTGTGTTATAAGATAGCAGTCCAGTTTCATTCTTTTGCATATGGTTGTCCAGTTTTCCCAATACCATTTATTGAAGAGATAGTCCTTTCCACATTGTTTGTTCTTGGTTCCTCTGTCATTAATTAATTGGCCATAAATTCATGGGTTTATTTTTGTGTTCTCTGTTCTGTTCTATTAATCTGTGCATCTGTTTTATGCTAGTACCATATTGTTTTAATTATGATAGCTTTGTAATATACTTTGAAACCAGGGAGTGTGATACCTCCAGCTCTGTTCTTTTTCAAGATTTCTTTGGCTATTTGGCCATAGGATTGTTGTTCTATTTCTGCAAAAAATACCATTGAAATTTTGGTAGGGATTATATTAAATCTGTAGATTGCTTCAGGTGGTATGGACTTTATAGCAATGTTAATTAACATTTAATGCTAAATTAACTTTAAGCAATGTTAATTCTTATAATCTATGAGGCAACAGATTTTTGTACATTGATTTTGTATCCTACCACTTTACTGAATTCATTAGTTCTAACAGTTTTTTGATAGAGTCTTTAGGGTTTTCCATATATAATATCATGTCATCAGCAAATAGGTAGTTTTACTTTTTCCATTCCAGTTTGGATGTCTTTTAATCATTTTTCTTGACCAATTGCTCTGTCTAGAACTTCCAAAACTCCGTTGAACAGAAGTGGCAAGATTGGGCATCCTTATCTTGTTCCTGATTTTAGAGGAAAAGCTTTCCTTTTTTTTTTTTTTTTTTTTTTTTTGCTGTTGAGTTTGATGTTAGCTGTGGGTTTGTCTTTATTATATTGTATTATTATATTATATTATTATATTATATTTATTATATATAAAACCCACTTTAATTTTAAAAAATCATCTTTTTGCCTCTTCCCTGCCTGGTCCCATTCTAGGAGCTGGAGATGAAAGAGCAAATGTAGTCTTTGGCATGGAGGATGTTAGGGAAGGGAAGAAGGAATTTAAGAAGTTAATGAAGGAAGTTAAGAAGCACCAGACATCATCCTGAGTACAGACCCATAAGCACAGACCACTCAACTATCTGTAGGTATCCCCATTAGACAGGTGATTTCTTAGAACCAAGGCTCAGAGGGCAAAGTAAACACAAAGGTGACACTGCTTTAAAGTGTTGATGCCAGGTTAGAACTGAGCTCTCTCCAACTCACAGTTCCATGGGCAAGAGAGAAAGTAAACAGGTGCAGCCTGCCCCCAAGATGTGCAATCCCAGGCAGTTCACTTTGCCAGAAATCCTACCTGCCACCAACCTTGGAATATAAAGTTCTGGGAGTGGAAAGAAAGCAGGGCACGCTACTCTGAAAAGCGTCTGCCCCACAGGAATCTGTTCTGAACAGGAGGACTTTGACGTAAGGTGTAATATAGCTGAGTTATGTTTACTGATCGGGCGCGCCTGCTGGAGTAGGGGTGGTTGCAATAACGTTAAGCCTGGGTTTGGCAAGGATGTTCAAGGTCAGTTTGGAAGATCTTGCTCATCCACTGAGTTCCCCAAGAGGAAACCTGAGTAATGGGGCACCAGGCAGGCAGCTTGTGACCATGTGGAGTTGGCCAACCCCAGCTGCCACAGGCCTGAATCCCCTCCAGTGTTACCTATGAGCAGAGGAACCCCCCTCCCCACATACACACTGAACTGAGGGAGCACTCTGAGACCTGCAGTAAGGCATGTCTGGCTTCTGTCCAGCTCTCTAACTTCTCTGAGCTTGTTTCCTCATCTCTAATGTGGACCAGCTACTGGTTATAACAGTCATACTGATCATGCAAGTTTGCTTAGAATATTAAAAATGAGCTTGGGTGAGCATGCATTATAAAAACAGCAATGCTGAACAAACATGCATATTCGCAGGTCCTCACCTCTGCCTCGCCCAGTTACATCACTATTATTTTTAATGCCCGTATCCACTGTCAGAATAGGAGCCCCTGTAGGCAGGGGCATAGCGTGGGCTATGCCCCTCACTATGGAAGTCTCCTCTCTGAATGCCTGATGTGCAAGTGTGCGCACTCATTATTGGTTGAGTGGATCCACTAGTGTGATTGTTTATTATATGACATTGCATGATGTTGGATTAAGAATGGATGGAGTATGACAGAGATTAGTTCATACCTACTGGATGTAATCCATATGACTAGAGCATTATATACTAGCTTTTGTCTGTATGAGCTGGGAGCCTTTTGCTGATCATTGTCTGTCTCTTTGCCTCGGTCTCTGTCTCTCTCTCCCCTGGGTCTAGGCTCCCACTCTGGTCTATGGTTACCACTTTCTTCTTGGTCTGATGATCTTAGTCTGATGATCTTGTTGCCTATATCTTCTCCTGGACACAGTTTGGACAGGAGCAAGCAGGGACCCTTCCTCCATGATGTTCTTAGGCAGTCTCCAACTTTATCACGGGCATTTCCAAGCCCAGGCCTGAGACCCTCTGGAGCCCCAAATCCAGGTTCTGGTGCACCCCAGTGTTGGTCTCAGTGACAAGGCTGAGGGTGGGTGTGAACCTCCTGATAGATGTGAAAAAGATGTCAGGAATCCGAAAAAATATATGTTTTGGCTGGAGCCCTGTCTTAATCCCTCATGAGCTGTCTTAGTTGAAAATCATTTTCTTTCTTTCTTTCTTTCCTTTCTTCCTTCTTTCTTTCTTTCTTCTCTCTCTCTCTCTTTCTCTTTGCGTGCAGATTATCTGAGAACTGTTTGGCACTTGGGAATTTTCCATTGGCGTGAGCTAAGCCTACGGGTGCCAAGAAAGGAGAGAAGAAATATCAGACAAAGTGGGCCCCGCTTTCCTGCCAGTCTCAATTTGGGAGACTTTTTCCATCCTTGGGGCCATCTGTGAGAAACCAAGCTCCGAGGCCTTCTAGGGAAAATCTTCTGACTTTTTTATTCTCCAGTGTGGAAATTCTCCACATTTGAATATTAAGTGGTGACATGAGAAGGGTGTGGGGCAGCGAGGCCAGAAAAGTTGTATGTACTTATTTTTTCTCTTGTGATAGGGAGGCAGTGAGATTTCTGCAGTTTGGACAGGCTGAACCCAACTGCGGCTTCACGGCCCACTGCAGCATGTACTGGGCAAAGCCCACATCTTTCGATCCTGTTTCCTGATCTGTAAAAAAGACCTAATGGTACTTACTTCCTTGAGCTTCTGCAGGGAGTGACTGTGCATTCTGTGCTCTGCCTCTTTCTGGTGTGGTGTGGTGTGGTGTGTGTGTGTGTGTGTGTTTGTGTTTGTGTGTGTGTGAGCTGGGTCCTTGGCAGGGAGGCTGGACCTTGGAGGGTGGGCCAGGGTGGGTGGGGGAGGAGAGATGGCATGGCCCACTGAGATACTGGACTTTTATGCTACTCTCCACATTTATTCCCTTTTGAAATCCTTTGGCCTCTATGGAATACTTCAGATAGGAACTTTCAGCCATGACTCGACTGTTCGATAGGACATTAAGGGGGGAGCATCCCTGTGAAGAGAGGAAAAATGTGTGGCAGTCCGGAGCAGGCTGACAACTGGCCCTTCAAACTGGCATCTACTAGATAGTGACGTTGGGTCTATAGGGTAAAGTGGGAGGTGTGGAGAAGAACCCCAGGTCCTGCCTCAATATCCCCTTGGCTGTCCGAGGTTTTGCAGGATTTTGCAGGGTAAATAAAACAAAATGCCTGCAGCTAACTGGACCCTCTCTCCTGAGGTTAGAGTTTACAGTCTTCCATTGATCCTCACACTTGCCATCGGGCGGCGGGGGGCGGGGAGGGTCTTATCCCTCAGCCCTTGTGGCTCCTCCTGGGTTTCTCTGGGCCACATCACCCTTGAGAGAAGTTCTGCTGAATACAGTTCCCTCCACCTTAGCATCCCAGGAATGAATGGCTCCACTTACAGTCACTGCACTTGGGGGTCACTTGGTAAAACAGCTTCATCAGGATTTATTTCAGATGTGGTCATTCATTGGCTTTCACCATGAAGAACATTTGTAGCAGGATGTAGAGATGGACAAACCATGGTCTCTTCTTTAGAGACATGTGTTCTGGATTCCCAGGAAGCAGAGCCTGAGACCCTGGCTTCTGTGTGAGCACTCTGTCAGGGCGTGTGTCCCAGGGGGCTGTTGGGGGGGGCGACAGTGAGTGTAACTGGGTGCAGGACACTCTGGCCCCATCATGTGGAACTGTTTCCCAGACCGACCGCCTCCATCGATTCCGTGAGAATCATCTCAGTGATTTCCCAGGGAAGAGATGGCAGAGCTATTTTCCATGGGCTCTTGACCCCATTGGTCAAAAGTTGACTCATGCAGTGTTGATTCCTGGTCCTTCTGACTGGCACACATGTGGGCGCAAGCCAGGCACCGGAGCCCAGTGTGGGTGGAGCATCACTGCCACTGGATTTAGGGTCCACGGATCTCATCTCAAGATCCTTATCTTAACTATATCTGTAAAAACATTCAAATAAGGTCACACTCTGAGGTCCTGTGTGGCCGTATGTTTTGGGGCCACAATCCAACCCACAAAACTCTCACTGAAAAAATTCCACTGGACATTTTCTGTTTTAAGGGTCTGGAACTCAACACCAACTTACTTACATAAAAAAGGAATAGATGTGAGACTGGGAAGGCCAGGAGTGCAACTGATCTCAGACATGACCAGGCAAAATCCTTTTCTCTCTCCTCTGTCCTTCTGTTGCCTTGATCCCATCCTCTACCTGTGTCCATGAGCTTCTCTGGATGGGCAGGAGAAAAGCAGGGTTACAGGCCACTGCCAATGCCAGCCAAGTAAGATATAAGGGAGACAGAGATTTACACTGGCCGACCTACATGGAGTCTCAGATGAGGGCTCTATTGGCTCAGCCTGGGTGACATGTCTCTCCCTGGGCCCTGCCCCATTGTCAAGGGGGTGAGGTGGCAGGATTCAAGACGCAGAACCACCTCCAGAGTAGGGGGAGTACATTGTATAAGGACAGTGAGGCTGCTCTTCATGGGGTTGGAGAGAAGCAGAAACCCCCGGACACCCACCCACCTGCTGGCTGTCTCTCTGCACTCCCCGCACCAAACCCTCTGTGCTGTCACGTGTTTTTCCCTGCCTGCAGTCTTCTTCAGGAAGTCTTACTGCCCTCCCTCCCACATCTCCCTGCCTATAGCCCCCAGGCCTGCCAAGTTTGGTCTGCCTTCCGAGCTTGCATGACCTCCTCTGCTTCCAGATATCACTGAGCTTACCCCACTGTGTCATGAAGACCCAAGTGTCTCCCTCACTGGACTGGGAGCTTATGGAGCTCAGGAGACAGATCTCGCCATCAGTATATTCCCAGGCCCAATACAGAGCAGAAGGTTGGGGAGTGTGTGCAGGACGAATGAATGAATGAAAGTAACCTTGGTCAATCCTGGAGAACTTGCAGCAGAAAGTGTGAATAAACATGGAGGGACAACTCCCCCACACCTGGTCTGCTGTGGTGGTGGCTACAGCCACCCTCTCTGGGACTCCCATCACATCCCTGTGGATCCTCTGATTTTGACCACAGCCTCCAGTTCTTGGCCAGTTCACCCCCTCTGAAGTGTTCCTGCTCAAGTCAGCTCTGACTCTTTCTGCATCTGTGCCAGGGACTTCTCCAGGGTTCCTTTTGCAAGCGTATCACTGAAGTACAGGCAAATTACCGACCCTATATAACCAGATGCTCTGGTTCCTGCCCTGTGGGTGGGCAGTTATGGGAGGCTGTATTAATTCCTTGAGGTTGCCATAACAAATTACCACAAACTGGGTGACTTAAACAATAGAAATGTATTGTCTTGCAGTTCTGGAGGCCTGAAGTTTGAGATCCAGGTGTGGGTACAGTTGACTCCTTCTGGAAGCTCTGAAGGAGGAACTGTCCCAAGCCTCCCTCCTCACTGCTCATGGCTCCAGGCATCCTTGGTGTTTCTTGGCTTCTAGATGCATCACTCCCACCTTTCTCCCTATCTTCACATGGCCTTCTTCTCTCCATGTGCTTTTACATGACCTTTCTAAAAGGGCACTAGTCATTACATTTAGGGTCTACCCTGATCCAGTATGACTTCATCTTAAGTGATTACATCTGCAAAGATCTATTTCCAAATAAGGTCATGTTCTGAGGTTCTGGGTGGACACAAATTTCTGGAGAACACTATTCACTTCAGTACAGAGGCCTTCTACATACTTCTCAGGAATGGAATCCCCATCTCCCACTTGATAATGCTTATGTTGGAGTCTCCATCTTCCCTGTTCCACTGCTCCCCTGCCTGTTTCCTGACACCCCCTAAATGAACTACCTGCACACAAGCCCTGTCTCAAGATATGCTTTTGAGGGCACCCAAACTGAGACAGTGGTAGACTACCTGTCAAACTTAGATCTCATCTTAGTACTAGCTGATGGGGCCAACTTGCTCCTCACCTACTGGGTGCATCCCTGAGTCAATGCCCAAGAGGCACAAACCAGAATTTTCACGAATTATAGTTAACTGAGAACTCACTGTGTGCCAGGGACTGTTCTAAGCCATTTATATGTATTAACTTATTAATTCTCACATCAACTAGGTAGCTATCACCATTGTTCCCACTTTATAGGCAAGTAAACAAAGGTCCAGATAGGTCATCTAACGTGTCCAAGGTCACACAGCTAAAGATGACAAAGCCAGGTTTGAATCCATGCAACTCACCTCCAGGGCCCTTGCACCTGACCTGTCTTCAGGGCTCATGGTGACCACTTGACTCTGTCCTTGGGCCAGCCAGGGCCCTATGTAACCCCTCGTCTTGTGCGTATCACTGTCCAGTTCTGCCTTGAACTTGGGGGACATTGTGATGAAAGACGAAATTCTGGCTGATGCTGGCAACAGGGGATGACTGAAGAAACCTATGATTTTTCCCTCTTTATACGTTTCTTTAGAGTAAAAAAGGTGCTCTTGCCTTCATGAGGATCCTTTGGAGAGTGTGGCAGAAATCAGGATGATATCTAAAATTACAGGTGTTCCTCATCGTCTGTCTGCCTTGCTTTCTAAGGGCTCTGACTTGCCTGGGCACCTGTCAGGCTCCTGTATGGCCACCCAGGGTGAGGGGAGGGGTGTACGGGAAAGCTGGACCAGGGGAGAGGAGGTAAGGGGAGAGGAGAATGACAATTTTCACTGGATTTGGGGACAGAAGGGCAAAGAACATGTCTTATTCTATTTGTACAATGAAACACCCCTTTGCTACTCTTCAGAATTGTTTAGGAAGGATTAACATTATTATTCAGTGAACTGGAGTTTGATTCGTCCTTCTCTTGGTGATTGTGATGTTGAGGAAGTCCTGTAAAAATGAACTCGCCATATGCTGGAAACATCAGAAAGCTCATTTCCACCTGACTTACCAGTAAGGGTGGGGTGCATTAGCTCAGTAATTAGAACTTAGAGGTAGAGCTGACTTTGGGGTTGTCACTCTAGAGTTCATATATCATCAGACTGAAGCTCAGTTTCTCTGTAACTCTCCTTGTCTGCCCTGTTCTGGGTGTCGTTTGTTGGCTTTGTCCCCAGATAGACTTTCTTTAGAAAAGCCAAGTGACACAGGAAGCTCTTGGAGCTACACACTTTCTCCTTTTCAGGTGGACCCACCAAATGGGTATTCCCTGCCTTGTTGTGATGGCGCTAACTCAAGCCACTTGAAACCTCTAACCCAGTAAGTATGGCTGGGAAGGGGTAGGAATTCTTCATTTGGCTTTGTCAGATCAAGCTCCACCCTCAGACCTGGGGTGGATGGTGATGAGTCCTTACCAAACCACAAGGCTTCTGAGTAGTTGGGCTTGGGGACATGGGCCATGTTAGACCTCCTGAGCCCATATGGTCCCCTTATGTGATTTAGGTAAAGGTGCCATATCCAATGGTATGTTATGGCTCTAGTTTCATGGACTGAGTGCAGAGGGAGGTGATTCTCAGCCCTCAGAGCTGTAGGTGGCAGACCCAAGGGTGGGTGAGGAAGGTGGGCAGGGTACAGCCCTATTATCCATTATGTAAGAATAAAGTGAGAACAAAGAAGACCAGTTTTATTCAGGTTACAAGTATTTCCATTAAGGTCAGGACAATTCCTTTCAAAATGTCTTCATCTCCAGAGGGGCAGGGTCCATCATGAGTGTGACCTAAAAGGTCTTTCATGATCTGGGGGTCTGTCCATCTGTCTCACGTAATTTCCTCTGGCATGTGCTGTTCTACTTGTCTGGAATACTCTTTCCTGACCATCTGGTAAACTTAGGACTCAGTGTCATTTCCCAGAGAGCCTTCCCTGATCCCCCCCAGGCAGGGCTTGCTACTCCCTGTTTGGGCCTACACTGTGCTTCACCTATAGCATCAGCACCTTTTACACTGCATTGCCTTTGTCTGTTCATGTGTGCAACTCGCTCACTTGGTGATAAGTTCCTTGAGGGCATGGTCTGTGTCAAAAAATAGCCACAGCAGTCATAAGATGGTTTTTCCCATTGTGCACATCAGGAAACTAACCAACCAGACAAACCTCTGCTGGTGCACATGAGTCTATGTATATCCTTCCCTCGACCCCTCTCTTCTCAAACCAAGTAGTTGAGTTGATCCACATCTGTCTTTTGGGGCCATCTTTGAGTCAAGCTATTGGAGAGGGCAGTCCCCTTTGTCTTACATCACCACACCCATTTGACCTATCTGTGGACCATGCACAGGTGTTTTCTCCTCTGTCAATTTCAGGCAACAGCCACAGATAAGGAGTATGAGCCAAGGGTGCCATGGCTGTCTGGGCCACCTGTTTGTTTAGGAAACGTATATCCTCTGGACTTGTTTAACCCCATCTCAGATCTACCACTTCTATATTATGAAGGGTTGCTGTTGGGCACCCCTGACTCCATGGTTCAGTGGGTCTGACAGCACTCAGCATGTGACAGGCACTTTTGCTGCACAGTCACTTGATACTCTGAGGTCAGACACTCTTACTAGAACCCACTGGCATTTTAGGACCTACTTTCCAAATGGTCTCAAGTGTTCTTGTGTAGGTGGTGTGGCCTTGTTATAGAGTCCTTGGGGTCTTCACTGCAAGTTTCCTATTGCAGCTTGCCAGGCACCCCACATAGTGTCTTTTCCTACTATCGTGCCTCTAGAACCACAGATTCACTGGTCTAAACAGCCCCCACAACAGTCTGCTTGTATCATAGCCTGGAACTGCTCCTGAGTTGTTCTTTGTTCTGGGTCCCACTTAGAGTTAGCAGCCTCTTATGTTACCTGATAAGTAGGAGAAGCAGTATTACCAAGAGTAGAATATGCTGACTTTCAAGCCCAAAGTGATCTACCAGTCATTGTGCTTCTTTGCTAGTGATAAGAGGTGCAAAGTGCCATGGTTCGTCATTCACTTTGAAGGGATATCCCAGCACACCCTAGACCACTGGACCCCTGAAGACTTCATCTATATGGTGGTCCTTACCTTTGGAGCTCATGTATTTTAACAAGGCATTAAGTCCAATGAGCATGGTGCCATCAGTATTTGAAATCAATATGACATTCTGAGGTATGCTAGGATTCTGAGGTTTGCTCTACTTATACTGTGACCAAAAGTGGGAGAATTAACCTAGACCTGGGGAAAGCTGTGAATTTACACTGGTGTCCATCCCACGTGAATGCATATTGTTTCTGATCCCTTTTCCCAACAGTATTAAAAACCTGCACATCAATAGCTACAATCCACATATCAGAAGCTGGATTAAATTTGCTCCAGTAAAGACTCAGTGTCTGGTGCGGCAGCTGCAACTAGGGAAATTGGTTGGTTAAATTCGTGGCCCTCTACTGTGGTCTACCATGATCCACCTAGTTTTTCTAGAAGCTGGACCTGACTCCCTTATGCCTTTACCCTTATAGGAGAGCCATAACAGTCCTTTAACACTTTGCATTGTTTCTGCAGAGACCATGTCTCTAACAATCATCAAAAGATATGGGTATTTATTTTTCCCCTGGGTAAGATTAGCTATGAAACGGTTACAGGTCCTCTTGGAGAAGATTGGTATAAGTCAGTTCTATTTATCCCTACTATGGCGTTACATGGTCTTTCCTCGTGGAGACTCAAGCTCTTTTTTAAGAAGTGGATTCCTGAGAATCCATTCTTAAAAATGAGCCAGGGATTGTGAATTTTTATAAGTCAGTGGCTGACATCAGCCTTCTGCTCATCTTTCTGCTTGATCTCTTTTGATAATACCTTAATTTATTAACTGATGTCTTTTTGGGGCTTCCTATCTTGCCTTGGGAATTCCACATCTTATTTGATGTATCCATAGGTATTTGTGGGTTAGGAACCTTCAGTTGCCTGTTTAAAGTAATTATCCCCACCTTGTTTTTGACAGTTAAATGCTACCACCTTTCTTCTGTTATTTGGAGATTCTATCATCCCCCTTGCAACTAAGTAGCCTGAATTATACAAGCATGTCTTACCATGAGCTCTAGATTACAGAGGACCACAACTGTAGAACTTCTTAGTGATGCATCTGCCTCTCATACCAAGTCACTGGTCATCTCAGGGTCCTCTGAGCCTTTCCAAAGAGCACAATCAGGCACTGAGCTCTCTAGTTTGATATATAGATCCATTATAGTATGCTTATTTATGTTAGTCTTTGATTTCTTCTTCCAGAATCTTCCATCACAGTCTTTTAATCTCTACTTCATACAATGAGGTCAAGCTTCTAAGAAAGGCACATTAGAATCATTTATTGGGTCTCTTGTCAAGACATTAAATCCTGTGTAATAGAAGCGTGCTCCCATGTCAACAAAATCCTTACCCAGCTTTATAGTTCATCTCTCTGATCCAGTACCTTCAGGCCTACTCCCAATGAGACCTTCAACTTCCTGCTACTATTGTTAGCCAGTCCTGAAACTTTTTTGTACATATTGCCCCTCTTGTCCCTTAGAAGACTTAGCACTTCCCCAGCTGGGTCTTGCAGAGATTAACCCTAACTATTGATCTGATGGCTGGAAGAGGAAGTGGGGAAGATTCCGCAGGAGTAATCCTCCTGAAGGCTCCTACATAATTCTCCAACAAGGGATGCCCATGACCTTCTAATGAGGGGGATGTGCCATTCAGGGTCAGAGGACTCAAGGGAACTTCAAAGATCTTGGTGGAACCTATTCAGGTGTCTTCAGTCCAAGTGTCAAGAGTCTGCATTTTCTTTGCCCTAACATTGGCATAGGAGACTCACTCAGCCCAAGGATTCAACCTTCCCTGATGTTCTGCCATCTGATAATTAAATCTTGTGAGCAGTGTTAAACAGAGTCTGCCCTCCCACTGCAGAGATGAAAGTCTCTGAAACACTGCCAAGGGGATTCTCTGACTCACACATTTGGCTTTTAATTGATGATTATTCAATTTGAGCCCTTCATTTTCTCCCTTCAGCTCATCATCAGTGTTTAGCCATAGCCATTCACTTGCTCAGATGTTAAAGTTACTGTTTCTCCTTTACCTCCCAAATGTTAGAGACATGGTCCTGACTAAAGCATTGCCTTCTGACCTGTGTATTGTCCCAATGAGCACAGATAAAATTCTCAGCTACACTGCTACAACATGCCAAAGAATGCCCCTACTACCAGTGATGGGGTTCTCATCACCATCTGGCAGGCACGGGACCCAACTCCAGACTCTGTTCTGAGGCTCTGTCTCCTAGGATAAATTCTGGTATCAAATGTGTTGGCCTGGGTTCCCCAGGATCAGTTCACAAGAAGGGGACGCTTGTACAATTGATATATTGAGGGAATGCTTTCAGATGAAGTCCATAAGTGTGTGAGAGAAGACAGGGCAGGGATGCCGCTTGGCAAGGAAGTGGGTTCAGCTAAAGTCTATCCTTAACTTGATCCCATGGGAGCTCTGGGGTGTCTCATTTTGAGACAAGGTGGATAAGACTTTGTTTGCACACATTAGTCAGAAATTGGCTGCAGGCAGACCCTGGCCAGCATGGGGAAAGGGTGTAACTCCTCAAAAATAATCCAAAAATCAGAGGGCAGTTGTCCAGAGAAGGGGCGGCTGAGAGTCATTAGCAACCACCATTATAGCAGTGAGACGGACAGACACCCGCCCTGGTGCATGGGGTCTGGCCAGACACCAACAGCCTCTACTATGGTTTATTTCTGAATAGGTATTATTTGGTTCTTTTATCTTTTCAAACCAGCATCTTCATAAATACCTTCAATTTTTTTTGGTCCCAGAAATCCTAAAATGAAGTGAAACTAATGAAATGATGGCTGGAAAACAGGACAGAAGCTGCAAGAGGGATGGAACTTGGCCAGGGAAAATGCTTTGACTCGAGATTTGTTTCTCGCTGTTAACTAAAAATCACTTTTATTCCTTGACACTTCAGTTTTCAAAACACACTCAAATCTCTTTGACTTGAATGATTTGCAAAGCAACCTTGCAGTGGGTGAGGGGAAGGAGGGGCCTCATTGTTCCCAGAGGAGTGAAGTGACTGGTCTAGCATCACAAAGCTGATGAGTAGCAGAGCCAGAGAGAAAGAGGCCAATGACCTAACTCTGTTGACTTCTGTATGTTCATTTTGGGGCTGTCCCTTGACCTTAAGAGCATGCGTTTTCCTTCACTCAGAGGAAAATACAAGCAAGTGTGCCGTGTGATTTTCTTTTCATGTTTTAGAATTACATGTATGAATATATTCAACTTTTAAAAGTTAACGTCCTAAGTTGATTTCTCTCTCTGTAAACAGACGATGGCCAGGTAGTCAAACAACCGTCTGCATCTCTGGCCTCCAATGTGTCCATCCCTTTCTGGGCTGAAATCAAGATTTGCTTTTCCCTCCACTTGAGGCAAAGGCTGGATGTTCTGACTAGTGGAAACATTTGGTTCTGTTACCAGCTGACAGCTGTTTGGCAGCAGCAGGTGGGATGATGGGCTTCGCACACAGTAGGCAGGTTTTTCTGAGTTCTCAGTTTGGAGCTCGGCAGGTGGGTTGTCCAAGAAACTGTCTCACAGTCGCTGCGTTATGTGCAGCTGCAAATCACTACAGTATGTCACTGACATTTTCCACCCTTCAAACTGGGCCGTAACTGTTTTTCCCCCTCTCCAGATGATAGAAAACGACAGACTTCAGCATCCAGGCCAGCGGCCCTTCCTCCCACCCTGGCTGCGTAATCTCTCCACTCTTGTGACCTCTTCACAATCTGGGCCATGTCTTGAAGTTCCTTTCTAGCTCTCCCCCCAAACCATCTCTTGTCAATGCTTGCAACTCTGAAACTTTAAGTATCCATCCGACCAGTCACTATCTGGACAAGCCATCTTAATTTTCTGCATTGTTCTCGTGGCCATTATTTTTCTAGGTTATGTATTTTTCTAAGTCCTACTCCCTCCAACCCCTTTTAGAGATAAGTTCTGTGAGAACTTATAGGGCAATAACCGGACCTATCTTGTTCACTGATGGATCCCTAGTGCCCCAGCACATAGTAGGAGTTCAATAAATATTTACTGATGGGCACCTGTTGTATCCCCAATCCTTCCATTCCCCCAAACCCCTCACTGGGAGGTGGGCAGTGTGACAGGCAAGGAGACAGGCTGGGCCAGTAGATGACTCTCCCAGAATTTCAAAGGGTACCCCATCACAATCTCCTCAGAATGTCATGGAAGTGGGGCTTCCTGGTTCATGTCAGTTCCTGCCTCAGCTGACTGAAGACCCTCTTCTTCCAGTGGGGGACCCTGTTGGCCACCACTCTGTGCAGAGAGTAAAACCAGATGCAGATGACCAGCCACATGGCTATTTGCTTTCTGATGGACAAAGTGTCATCTAGAGAAGCCATGCATGAAGAAGACGATGCCTAAGTTAACACTACATCCACCACAACATCTGGGGATGTTCACCGTTTGAAACCAGGGATATGTGAGTCAGTGGAGATTAACACTACATCCTTAAAGTCCACAAGATCCTCAATCTATGGAAGGAAAACCATTTCTAGAGCTCATCTGCCAGTCAGTGTGGCTTTTGTTGTAGAAAAGAAGGAGACAGGGAGCAAAGCTTGTTGTAGCATGTGTTAGGTACCACCTACCAACTTTGTCATCAGAATATCTAGAGTGACTTAGAAACACGCAAAATCCAACTCGGTTAACAGAAAGCTGGGAAAGAAAATTTCATCTCAAAGAGGAATTAAGAGTTAAAAAAAAAAATCAAAGGCAGCCAGGGTGAAGTTAGTCCATAGAACATGAGAACGTGGGCCGTGAGGTTCAGGAGACCTGGCAGCAGGTTAAAGATTCAGTTCTGACCCCTTGGCCAGTTCAGAGCACACAAGGCTTGGTATCCCTGAGATGGAACTAGATGGGCAGCTCGGAAACTGGTATAGGGCTGAGTAACACAACTATTTCTGGTTCTGAAGTGGAAAGAAACATCTCCCATGGGGCCTCAGAAGGATAACAAAGTATGAAGCAGTGAGCAATGTCCTCAACAATGTCCTCACAGTAACTACAGTGGGCTATTCCTTATGGTTCTCTGGTGCAGACAAATGGTGTGGCACCAGCATGAAAAATCAGTAGCACCTTTTACAATGGGGCAGGGTGGGATCAAATTTAGAGAGAATAGTTAGGCATTTTCTCCAGGACCTCCTCCATCAAGGCTTTGTTTTTCTTTCAACTGAGATTCTGATACTCTTGGGTGATAATCTTCAGAGCTCTGTTTTATGTGCCAATGAAGTATTGCTCACCTGTCCATTCATATAGTCATCCAAGCTGATCTTTTTACCCTCACACCGACCCTGTGAGGCAAGTGTCGCTGTCTCCATTTTCAGTGGGAGTCAGGTGGACTTAGTGACTTGTCCACATCACCCAACTAGTAATTAACAAAGTTGGATTCCAAACACAAGTGGTCTGATCTCAAAGCTGTGGTTTTCCCCCAACACAGTCCATCTCAGCTTCTGCTTCTCCAGGTGAACAGGCCTGGGAAAGGGAGAGCTGATGGGTTTTACTAATCTTATGAAATGGCAGCCAAGCAACTTCCATCTTACAAAATGGTGGCCAAGCGGTTTTCATCCAGCTATCAGGGCCTACTCTTTCACTCCTGTATAGTCCCTGGAACCCCTGGAACAGCCTGTTCTTTGGGCTGGAAGGAAACCAGGGTGAATTTCAATATTTTCTAACCAGGCCTCACCCTTCTCACTCTTTGCCTTTGTTTGCTAATCTCCAGTTTTCCAAACCCAAACCCCCTGATTGACTGTGGGCAGCTGCCAAACACATCTGGCACAAAGGAAGTCCAGAATAATAGTCAGTCATCCAGGTGTTGGGGAGACCCAGCCAATGGGTCATCCGCGGTCAACTGGGCAGCTTCCTGGTTGGTTGAAGTCTGGTCCTCCCCCCTTATCTTTGGAGCCTTCCTCCTGAGGACAGGCAATGAGGGGGAGGTTCAGGCAGAGGGACTGAGCCAAACATTTGGAAACGCTTGCCTTGCAAAGACTCAGCCAAAAAAAGGAGATTTAAACATTTCTTTTACCCACACAATTCAGGAAAGCTTAGCTTGGAATTTCCTAATTTTTATGCTTAATTAAGATAAAGTGTTGTAGAGAGTGTGCAGAAGAATTTGCCTTTGGCCCAAAAAGGTAGGGGTCACTGTGGACCCCTGGCCTGGAGAAGCTGGTAGGAAGCATGGAGGCCCCAGGACAGACCCTCTCACGTAGTGTGAAAACATTTGCCCAGGGACGGACGGAGAGCAAGTTACCTGTGATGGCAGAATGGTTGCATTGACACTCCTTCTCTCCACACCTCTCATCCCCAGTCCCAGGAAAACCCATCTTCATCTCTCAGCTTCTCATGTCCACCTGCCAAATGAAAGGGTGGGCCTGGGGTGGAGGATGCAGGCTGAGCAGGGGGTGGGATGCAGCATGCCAAGGCATTGCTCAGAAATCAGCAAGTCACCATCTAAAGATTGCCTGCCATTCCTTTCCAGAAAATGCCATTGTTTCATGGATCCTACTGTTGTTGAAATTCAGGATCAGAGTAGCCAGTTTGCAGAGCCACCTTGGATGGATGACTTTAACATTATCATGAGTCATCCTGTCCATCAGTTTTCTGAAGTTACAGATGAGGAGACTGAGGTACAGAAGGCTCATGTGACATAGCCAGTAAAAGGAAGAGCTGTGACTTAGCTCAGGACTAGTCCTTCTCTCAGCCAGGGACCTGAGAATGTTTTTTGTTTGTTTGTTTGTTTGTTTGTTTTAATTTTCAGCATAACAGTATTCATTGTTTTTGCATCACACCCAGTGCTCCATGCAATCCGTGCCCTCTCTAATACCCACCACCTGGTTCCCCCAACGTCCCACCCCCTGCCACTTCAAAACCCTCAGATTGCTTTTCAGAGTCCAGAGTCTCCCACGGTTCTCCTCCCCTTCCAATTTCCCCCAACTCCCTTCTCTTCTCTAACTCCCTTTGTCCTCCATGCTATTTGTTATGCTCCACAAATAAGTGAAACCATATGATAATTGACTCTCTCGGCTTGACTTATTTCACTCAGCATAATCTCTTCCAGTCCTGTCCATGTCGCTACAAAAGTTGGGTATTCATCCTTTCTGATGGAGGCATAATATTCCATAGTGTATATGGACCACATCTTCCTTATCCATTCGTCCATTGAAGGGCATCTTGGTTCCTTCCACAGTTTGGCAACCGTGACCATTGCTGCTATAAACATTGGGGTACAGATGGCCCTTCTTTTCACTACATCTGTATCTTTGGAGTAAATACCCAGTAGTGCAATTGCAGGGTCATAGGGAAGCTCTATTTTTAATTTGTTTTTTTTCTTTTTTTATTAATTTATTTATTTTCAGCATAACAGTATTCATTATTTTTTCACCACACCCAGTGCTCCATGCAATCCATGCCCTCTATAATACCCACCACCTGGTACCCCAACCTCCCACCCCCCCCCCACTTCAAACCCCTCAGACTCTGAAAAACAATCTATTTTTAATTTCTTGAGGAATCTCCATGCTGTTCTCCAAAGTGGCTGCACCAACTTGCATTCCCACCAACAGTGTAAGAGGGTTCCCCTTTCTCCACATCCCCTCCAACACATGTTGTTTCCTATCTTGCTAATTTTGGCCATTCTAACTGGTGTAAGGTGGTATCTTAATGTGGTTTTAATTTGAATCTCCCTGATGGCTAGTGATGATGAACATTTTTTCATGTGCCTGATAGCCATTGTATGTCTTCATAGGAGAAGTGTGTGTTCATATCTTCTGCCCATTTTTTGATATGATTGTCTGTTTTGTGTGTGTTGAGTTTGAGGAGTTCTTTATAGATCCTGGGTATCAACCTATTGTCTGTACGGTCATTTGCAAATGTCTTTTCCCATTCCGTGGGTTGCCTCTTTCTTTTCTTGACTGTTTCCTTTGCATGGTCCTCTCAGTTGATACAGAAAAAGCATTTGACAAAATCCAGCATCTGTTCCTGATTAAAATGCTTCAAAGTATAGGGATAGAGGGAACATTCCTGAACTTAATAAAATCTATCTATGAAAGACCCACAGCAAATATCATCCTCAATGGGAAAAAGTTTGCAATCTTCCCGATGAGATCAGGAACACGACAAGGATGCCCACTCTCACCACTCTTGTTCAACATAGTATTAGAAGTCCTAACAACAGCAATCAGACAACAAAGAGAAATAAAGGTATCCAAATTGGCAATGAAGAAGTCAAACTCTCTCTCTTCACAGATGACATGATTCTTTATATGGAAAACCCCAAAGACTCCACCCCCAAACTACTAGAACTCATACAGCAATTCAGCAACATGGCAGGATACAAAGTCAATGTACAGAAATCAGTGGCTTTCTTATACACTAACAATGAAAATACAGAAAGGGAAATTAGAGAATCGATTCCATTTATTATAGCACCAAGAACCATAAGATACCTGGGAATAAACCTAACCAAAGAGGTAAAGGATCTGTACTCACGGAACTACAGAACACTCATGAAAGAAATTGAAGAAGACACAAAAAGATGGAAGACCATTCCATGTTCTTAGATCGGAAGAATAAACATTGTCAAAATGTCTCTACTGCCTAGAGCAATCTATACTTTTAATACCATTCCGATCAAAATTCCACCAGTATTTTTCAAAGAGCTGGAGCAAATAATCCAAAAATTTGTATGGAATCAGAAGAGACCCAGAATCACCAAGGAAATGTTGAGAAACAAAAATAAAACTGGGGGCATCATGTTACCTGATTTCAAGCTTTACTACAAAGCTCTGATCACGAAGTCAGCATGGTACTGGCATAAAAACAGACACATAGACCAGTGGAACAGAGTTGAGAGCCCACATATGGACCCTCAACTCTATGGTCAAATAATCTTTGACAAAACAGGAAAAAATATACAATAGAAAAAAGACAGTTTCTTCAATAAATGGTGCTGGGAAAACTGGACAGCTATATGTAGAAGAATGAAACTCGACCATTCTCTTACACCGTACACAAAGATAAACTCAAAATGGATAAAAGGCCTCAATGTGAGACAGGAATCCATCAGAATCCTAGAGGAGAACATAGGCAGTAATCTCTTCGATATCAGCCACAGCAACTTCTTTCAAGATATGTCTCCAAAGGCAAAGGAAACAAAAGCGAAAATAAACTTTTGGGACTTCATCAAAATCAAAAGCTTCTGCACAGCAAAGGAAACAGTCAAGAAAACCTGAGAATGTTTTTAGCATACAACATTACGAACGTCATGCAGGGAGCAAATTCCCCTGCAAAAGGCCCAGTCTAGAGTGGTGGGCAGGGGAAGGGAGAGCGTCAGGGATGTGGGGACTCCCAGAACTAGTAAAACAAGAATCCATTCACTGTTGGAATTTGCTTGGCACTTGGATGTGTTTGAGTTTGCAACCTGGTCATCAGAAAAACAAATCCGCTTCTCTCATCCTTCCTCTTTCCCCCAACACCTGCCATAAACCCCTACTGTAAGACCCTGTCTGGGAGGCGGGACTCACAGGACCCTGCAGGATTGCAGCCTGTTGGGTCAACCCCCAAAGATAGGTCTGGCTTGAAGCATATAGTGTTTTCTGCAACAAAACAAAATAAAACAAAACAAACCCCACTAAAACCACAGACTTAAGCTGCTAATATTTAGAAGTTGGAGCCATCACATAAAAATCTGCATCTTAGGTTTCCTTTGAAAAAGCAGGAAGGGGCACCTGGTTGGCTCAGTCTTTTTTAAGTGTCTGACTTTTGATTTCTTCTCAGGTCATGATCTCAGGGTTGTGAGATCAGATGCCACATCAGGCTCACAGGCTGGGTGTGAAGCCTGCTTAAGATTCTCTCCCTCTTCCTCTGTCCCTCCTCCTCCCCTAAGAAAAATAGACAGGAAGATTTGGTACCACTGGACTTGCATTTCTGTTGGGCAGGGAGAAGCTGAAGCAGGATCCCCTGCCCCTTACATAAGGCTAATGTGTTGGCCAGTCCAGTATCCCCTGTTCGTTGTCTTACACCCTGGACCCTCTTTGCCTCTTGATGTTACTTGCCTGGGCCTCAGAGTCTGTCATGTGCTTACAGGAGAAATGGAGAAACCAGAGCCAGTGAGGAGAGTTGATTTACTGAAGGCCAGCGGAGCTGGGACCAGTATGCAGGTGCCCCACCCCAGCTGGGAATACTTTTAAGGTACACGCTGCCATTTTCCCAGGAGCTTTGCTACATGCAGTGAAGTCCCCAGAACCCAACGAGACCTGGGACTTTGTGGGTTGTGACATGAGCTGGAGACCTTGGTAGGAACTATCCATCTCTGAGTCCACATTAGAGAATCACGTTTCATTTCGGGATCAGCATTTGCCAGGCATCATCAGGCTGGAGGGGAAACCCAGCCCTCCCATGCACACAGGGAGATCTACAGAAATCTGGGCCCCATCCCTCGTGGGTTTAACCATGATGCCCCCACCACCTTGCTCTGGGTGTGGCACATGTCGGAGTACTCTTGGTGGGCATTCCTGTGAGCTCAGGACAGCCCTTCGGGGCCCATCTGACCGTCCCTGATTCCACAAGAAAGGAGGAGAGCTCAGAAATGATTCGCCAACAGCTGCGCAGAGGGGTCTGGAGCTGAGCTGGGACTTGGCCCCCAGCTGTCTTACCAGGGATTCACTGCCAGTATTTCCCCAGTAATTGGGTCAGTTGGATGTGGATTCAGGGAGGGGTTGCCAATTTCAGCTTTCCAATCTCACCAAATTGGCTATACAACTGTCCCATGTCAGTTCACTGAAGGACAGGGGCCATAGGGGGCCGTACCCAGACTCACAGAGAAGCTCACAGCTCGGTGGCATTTCCTGATGTGGCCACCTCCCGACCCTTCCCAGCAGGTGAGGCTGTGCACCTTCCATCTGTGTCCTGCCTTCTCTGGTATCAGGAGGTTTCTGTGGGTGACCTGAGCCCCAATCTGGAATCTTCTGCCTGCAGAAGGAGTCTCTCTGTTGCTCTGGTGGTACCCCATTCCACAACCTCCCTCCTGTTCTTCTCGTATGAGACCTAGATGATCTTTCTCAGCTCCAGAACTCACCCAGTCCCCATTTCCTGGTTCAAGGAGGAAAAGTAGCTAAAACCTCCCCTGCACGTTCAGGCAGGGGAGGACGGGAAAAAGGTGCTGTCTTCCCACATCACAGGTTCTGGGACCCTGGAGTGTCAGGACTCCCACAACTTCTGACCTCTGACTCCCACCAGACACACTAACCTCAGCAGAGAGATGAGGGCTGGTGATGAGCTGAAGGCTGCCTGATGGGGCAAGGGCTTCCTCTGTTTCTGCGTGATCTGCCTCCTTGAGGCTCCTGGTGATAGGCAGTAGGAGGTAACCACTTAGCAGATGTATACCCAATCCCTTCCCATGAGCCTGGATCATCCACTGTGTTCCATGACAGCCTGATATTTAATTTGAAGAAGCATACATTTTGAAGTTGGACATGCTTGGGTTTTAATCGTACCTCCCTGGGCACAGGCTGGGGGACCCTGGGCTTTTCCCAGAAAGCTCCTAGTCATTGGCCCTGTCATCTGTCCAGTGGGGCTAGCTTCCTCCCTGGCAAGGCTGGGACATGTGGTACAGATCCCTCTCTGTTCAATTTGTCCTTTGCTCAAAGTCCCCCACCCAGGGGTTTGCCCCAATCCACCATCTGAAACCCACCTCCCACAGATTCACTTGTCCTCAGGGCCCTTGTCACCATCTGCCACAGCATAGCTTTGTTTGCTGAGTTTTTCACTGTCTGTGCCCCTTTCCCCACAGTGTAGGCCTGCAGTGTAAGACCCTGCCTATCTCATCCAATACTCTTCCTTTCACACCCCCAAGAGTCCCTGGCATGCAGTAGGTACTCAAAATATTTGTGAAATGAATGAAGGAACGTCTGTGGATTATTTGCCTCTTGCTGGGCAGGGGTCTGCTGGGTGGGGTCTGCCCCTCTTCTGCCCTGTCCGTACCTTGTCCCATCTATTGCTCCTGGCTCTCAGTTCTGCCCTACCTTCTGGCCACTCACCTGCTTAGAACTAAACCAGATGCTGCCACCCTCCTGATTTTGGTCACTGCCACCTTCTAGAATCCATTCCAGGTTGGGCCAACATGGGTCACAAAACCTTGATTAATTAATAAGTGCAATAAATATTGCCCCTCCAATGGGTTGGGCTCTGAGCCCTCTGAGCTCACAGTCTTGGGGAGGGGGTGATAGAAAGACAAATGGACGAATGTGTGAGGTCCATGCAATGCTGGGGACACTCGATCCTGCCTAGTTGTGGGTAAGATGGTATCTTTGGTTGCAGGTGCTGGACATGAAACTTACAAGCGGAATTAAGTCCAAGAGGAACACCTTGGTTTAAGGCATCAAACAGGGGAAGAGCAGAGCAGAGAGACCTGGACGGACAGCCACAGCCAGAACTCCAGTCTCTCCTTGACTCTGAATCTATTTCTCTCTCGCACTGTGAGACTGTTGTCTTTTACTGTGTTCGCAAGGGAGACACAGCCCTGGAGCTCTGAAATTGAGAGGACATGGTGTCCTGTCTTCCACTCCCATCTGATAAACCTTGGAGAGAACTGTGTCCGGCTCAGCTGGGTCTCAAGCACCCTCCTTGGACGGGTCACTTTGGCCTAGGACGTCAGGCACCAGACAGGCAGGGAGAACAGGGGCTATGGCCAGAAGGAGAAGAGGGGTTCACTGACACAGAGGTCCCTGTTTCCATCTGGGTCTGCAGCCATGGCCAGCCTCCACGCCCTGTCCTGAATTCCATGTGCCCTCTCCTCCCCTCTCCACAGCTGCTGCCACACCCCACCCCATGTCTGCACATGCCCTGCCCTCCAGGTCCCTCCCCAAATAGAGCACACTCAAAGTGTCTGCTTCTCTTTTTTCAAGTGTCCTGGGCTCTCCCTGCCTCTGCCCCCACATACTTCCCTGGGCCTCTGAGCCCACCAGGCTGGGGACCTTGAGAGGGACACAGGGCAAGGCCTGGTAAGATCTGTGAGCTGGAGCGTGTGTCTGCAGCTCTCTGGAGCACAGCTGGGGCCACATCTGGTCTAGTGTCTGGACTAGGACATGTTTCTTCTCTCCTGCTGTACCTCTGCCTGCTCTCTGTGCTTTGGGGAACCCAGGCAAAGGGAACCAACATGGACCACAGTTTAAATGCTGTATAAAACATCCAGCGGTCAGAAAGCCAGTGGAAAAGAAGGTAAGGGTCTGGGCAGGGGGCTGGGATATACTCCCTTTGTCTGGTTACCTTGGAGGTTCTTCTTGGAGCCTGTCTTGCTAAAGAGAATGGCCTTGTTAATCAAGCCCTGGTGTCCCGGAGCTCTGGAGACATGAACGCCTTGAGGATCCAGCTTCCTAAGCAGCTCCTTCTGGATTTACTTTATTGGAAGCAACGTGGAATTCTTGGTCAAAGTTGTGATTGCCAGCTGCCACCCAGTGCTGCTCAGAGAGATGCCTGGAGGACACCCCAGATGGGAGGCTCTCCGAGGGCAGGAAGAACCGGTGCTCAAGTGAGGGGGTTAACAAAAGGCACTGAGGCATGGCAGAAGCAGCCCATATCTAGCACATCTGGGGTGTCCCAGCATGTCCCGGCGCCCGCTCCTTCCCTCAAGGAGCTCCTGGGCACATGGCAGCTCGTTGTCACGGGCCCTGACTCACCACTCCCACCCACCCATCTGAGTCATGGGCCTCTGGTTGCCCCGGCCAGGTCCCCGGTCAGGCCCTCTGCACAGCTGGATAACATTAAGATCTTGGCATCCCTTGAAGCATCAGATCCTCTGGGCCTTTCTCTTGATGTTGTTGTTGTCAGATGCTGATGGGAGTTTGGTAAGCAAGTGAGGAAGGGATTTTTGGGGTCAGGTTGAAACTGGGCTGCAGGGCAGGGTTGGTTTGAGGTGAGGGTTTGCAGGGCATCGGGTGGTCCTCCAAGCGGTGGGCTCTGGGTTTCCAGCTTCAAGTGCTGGGCATGTTAATGAGCTAAGTCCCAGCTTCTCCATCTATAGAAGGGGGACAACAGTGGGCCCCACCTCCCAGCCCTGTATGAGGACAGAGGGAAAGCATACAGGCAACAGCCTAGAACAGCACGGAGGTGGATGCTCTCCAATCCTCAGTGTCTCCATCTGTGCCCCTTTCACCTCCACCCACCTGCCTCTGTCACCACCCCCTTGACATTTCCATGACTGGAGGACATCCACGTTCTTCAGTAGACCCCACCTGGTTCCTGCCACCTTCTCCAGACCCTCCTCGCCAAGGTGTCCTCAATTTTCTGGGCTCTGGAACATTCTAGGCTCTAATACTCTAGAACACTCTAGGCTTCAGAAAAGAGCATAAACACTTTACCAAGCACCCTTCTGTGGTTTTGCTTACTTTGTTCTCTTCAAACCCTTCCCCACCTTCTTCCTCTTCTGACTCCTCTTCTTCCTATTGTGGCAGGAAGTGGCCGAATGAGATTTTGCCTCCTCCCCCACCTCCACCAACAACAGGAGAGTGATGTTCCTCAGCTCAAATCACTTCTGAAAAGCCCTTCCTGACTTCGCTGGCACCCGCTCCCCCTTTGGTCTTGGGAGATGCAAGCATACAACCTGGCCACACTATCCCCTCCCTTCACTGCTCTGGGCCCACATCCTGTGTCCTGTGTCCTCTTTCCTCCTTGGCTGTTAACTTGACTGCAGAAAGGGGACTCATCCCTGCACCACCCGGGCAGGTCTGCAGGGAGCAACCACAGACATTCTTTGAGAGACTAAATGAGGGCCTAACAGAGATGGAGCAAAGCTAGCAACCCGGGCAGGGGAGCAAACGTCCACCCTTGTCCCCCAGTTTCCATGGGGGACAGTTTCCAAGGCCTCAGTTTCCTTTTGAGGACCTCAGATCTCTGAGAAAACCCAAATCAAGCACTGTTCAGCCAGCAGGTGAAAACCTTGGGCCATCATAGAACATTGAACATGGCATCCTTACCCTGCAGGTTGTCATGGAAGGAGATAAGTGAGAGATAGAATGGGGTAGACACCAGGGAAAGTCTTAGTGATGTTTCAGCTGGGAAGATCTTTGGACAGCTCTTCTCTTAATCCCGTATCTCTAGTACATTTGTGGGAGGAGAATGAGGAGGGCAGAGATGTGAGGAGATGGTAGGAAGTGCTGGCAAACAGCTTCAGAGATTCTTTAAGATTAGCTTTTTTAAAAAGTTACTCAATGATACCCAAAAGATTAGGTTTAGGTTTCCGAAAATGGGACAGGATTAGTTCCCTGGATCCTGGACACTAAGTGGCTGATTTGTCCAAGTCAGACAGATCATTCTCTCTAAAAGACTGCCTAGGCCTTGGGACTCTGGGAGACTGCTGGGAGTCCCATCCGGGTTGGCAAAGGTTAGGGACCCATGCCCCAGCCAGCCTCTCTTTCTCTCTTCCCTTGTCTTCCCATCATGCAGGCATCCATTGCTGCCACAAGGGGCTGATGAACTGAGTGATCCCGGCAAAGTTACTCTGGCTTTCAGTTTCTTCTCTTAGGAAAAAAGAAAGTCTCTTCCCTCCATCCTCATAGGCCTGTTGTGAAGACAAAATGGCGCAAGCCTGAGGAATAACTATTTTCCTCTTTAATTCAAAATGGCTAGTAGGGAGAAGGCAGTGGACTGGGAGCCAAGACACACAGATTTGATTCCTGGCTTTCTCTAATTCATGAGTGATGGGTCCTTGAGTAACTCACTCAGCCTCTCTGGGCCCCATTTTCCTGATCTGTGACTAAGAGTGTTGGCCCTGCTAATTGCAAGCACCCTGCCAGCTCCAGCCTTCCACAAGCCTGAATATCTCACTGCTTCCTGACTCAACAGCCCCTCTGGATGCGGGTTCCCATCAAATTTGGTTTAAGGTTCTCCCAGAGGGATGCAGCCACACAATACTGGCTCAGGATCCACCAAGAGGCCAAGACTCCCTTTGCCTGATGAGCCATGTTGTTGAGACTGTGGGCTTCCAAACTCCCAGGCATGCTAGAGAATCTGACCCGGCTTGGCTTCCCTGGCAGCGGGGCTGGTCCTTCCGACTTGGCCAGTTGAAGGAGGACCTCAGGAGAGAGGACTGCTTCTCTGACAATGACTCATGTTTATGAAAGTCACTCATCACTGTTGACTCTTCAAGGGTGGGGCTCTCTATTCCTGGGAAAATTTCCTCCAGGATTAGTTTGTCATAACAATGGGCTCTCATGCCAATGCCACCTAAAGCCTCTGGCCAATCATGATGATGATGGAGACTTGCCTTCCAGTCCCAGCTCTGCTGCTTCCTATCTGGGTGGCCTTGGAGAATTCTCTTGATATTCCAAGGTCTCTATGTTCCCATGGGCAGAATGGTAGGAAAGAAATATCCATGCCCATGTCATAGAATAGGGTGAGGCTCAGAGGAGCAAATGGTGGGCAGGGGCTTTATGATCTTTGAAGAACTCTGGATCCATGTACAGGTGATGACATTTCTTTGTCATGCTCATTTAACAGTGTTAACACCAGGCTATGACACTGATGGACAAAACTTTCTGATATGAGGCAGTGGAAGAACACAGGAGTGAGGGGCAGCTCTACTGCCACTTATCACTACTGGATTTATGGTGGATCTCCAAATCTGGTGGCCCCCAAATCTGGCAGATGCATTCACACAATAGGCACAGTAATAAAGTTGTCCAATAATTAGGTTGGGCTCTCCCAAGACAGACAGCCCCCACATAGATTTGATCCAAATAATTTATATGTTCTTTGAGAGAGTGTGCAGAATATGCATTAGAGATGTCCCATTAGAGACAGGAAGCTGGGGTGATTTATCATCCAACTCCAGGCATTAATGCCCCAGAACTACCAGCCTGCCTGGTGTGTGGGCCAAGCATGGCCCAGTGACCAGAGAACACCCTCAGGAGAGAAATACTGCAAGCCATGGATGCATCTGGGTATTCCTGGGCCAGGTGAGGGGGTGGGGGCCATGTGTTGAGAGTGACCACTATGCCACCAATAGGCTGCATGAAAAAAAAAGTGTCTGGCACATGGCAAACCCTGGAGGACTATGTGCTTTTATTAATATCTATCCCCCAACTTCTTCTGTTTCTATAGAACCCCAACAGAACCTTTTCCTTACAACCATGGGCTTCAAGAGAGGCTGCCTCCAGCCAAGCCACAGGGCTGGGATTTTGGTTTATCAAAATGAATCATGGCGCCTTGGGCCTCTTGTCCATGATTGGTTAGACATGGATGCCTTCCAGGTCCATGAGGCATGAGTGGGAACAAACCTCCTCTTAAGAAGGACCAAGAAGAGGGTCTCCTGGAAGCCTTTGTGTGTTCCTCTGCCTGGATTCTCTCCTGGGGTTGTGGCTGCCATCCTGTCATGGTTCAGGTGGCCTCTGCTAGGGCAGGGGCAATATTCTGATAACTTCTAGAAAGTGGCTCCAGTCTGCAACCTAAAACTTTCTTCAGATGGGAAATCAGAGTACAAGTTTAGCTCCAAGATAGCCTTCCTATAAAGTCAATATGCCTGTATTTCCTTCTTTAAGGAAAAAAAAAAAGGGGGGGGGAGGGTGGGAAAGAATGCTCTGGCATTTTCCCTTTAGAACCACCCTCTCTGTCTGCACAAATGGATTAAATTTGCATTCAGTGTGCATGTTTCCCATTCTAAAGGTTCTGGAAAAGAGGAAGGCAATCTATGACAGAACCAAGGAGGTTGGAGAGGCTTCCACATTCCTGCAAATTCACACCTCTCTGAGACAGGATCGGGGTGCTGCACTTCGTGGTATCCTAAGGACTTCCAGTGTCTTCTGGGAGCCTGGGAAGCCAGATGAAATCATTGGGTTATGAAGCAATTTTACTTGGAATGAATGGTGAGTTATTTTTCCTTTGACAAAGAAATACTAGCTGTATTTGGCTTCTTTTTTCTTGGTAATTAATTTTAGGAAGAACTTTTGAATGCAATTAAGATGAGGTTGGACAAGGTCGTCCTTGGGTTGTCTTGGAGCTGTAGAGCCCAGCAATGTCTGTAACAAACAAGGAGTTGGAGGGAAGGTTTATGACCTGAGGCCTGAGCTGTGCAGGAGGGACGTGAGGACTCAGATGCCGGATATGGGAGACCCTCCCAGGGCTGTAAGCCTTCCTTGGCCCCATCGCTGGAGACACAATGCATCAGAGAGAAGGCCCGTCAAAGTGGTTACTTTAAAATAGGCTGGCAGAGTTATATAAACCCTCCTGGCAAATTTAGGGCGTTGGCCATTATAAAATAGGAGCTCAGGAAGAGAGGACGTTAATACTATTAATAATCATGATGGTGGTGACTCTGCACAAAGCACTTTTTCATTTTTTACAGCTCTCCTGCAAAGTAGACATTATTATTCCCGTTTTCATATTTGAGGAAATTGGTGCTCAGAGGGGTTGTGTAACTTACCTGGGATTGCCCAGTATCTGGTGAACCAATTGTTCTGGTTTGTGTGGGTCTGTCCCGGGTTTAGGATTAAGATTTCCATATTCATTTCTGCGCGAACCAGCATGGTTGGTCACCCAAGCGGTGTCAGAGCCAAGATGAACAACTAAGTCCACCCGGTCTCCAAGCCTGTTGTTCTCCTGTGCCATCTGCTGGCTTCCAGGTCTCATGAGATCCTCACATGTGAGGTGACACTCCTTACCCAAGGCCACACAAGTAGGAAGCTGGGGAGGAAGCATTAGAACCCAGGAATACCTTTCTCCAAAAACTGTGTCTTTGTTTGTTTGTGTGTGTGTGTGCGTGTGTGTGTGTGTGTGTTTTAATAAAGCTATTTGCTGGGCGCCTGGGTGGCTCAGTGGGTTAAGCCGCTGCCTTGGGCTCAGGTCATGATCTCAGGGTCCTGGGATCGAGTCCCGCATCGGCTCTCTCCTCAGCAGGGAGCCTGCTTCCTCCTCTCTCTCTCTGCCTACTTGTAATCTCTCTCTGTCAAATAAATAAATAAATTTTTAAAAAAAAAGCTATTTGCTGCTGCAAATGAGTAAGTAGGTCGTCTGGTTACACCTTGTGGGGGAGGTGCACACATGCTGGGAGAGAAAGCTGAGTCTTTGCCATGTCCACATCCTTGCCTGGCCTGCCTGGAGCTGTACCCAGGAGAGAGCGGGCACTCATTAAAATTTCGTGGAGCAAAGGAGAGGAGAGATTACACATGGGTTTGCTTTTGTTTAAATAGCAACACAAATGTTCAACTAACTACTCAGTAATTGGCAGACATAAATACAGACATAAAATAAGGACCAGTTTTAAGAGTACTACAAACACATCAGTACGATGTGGTAACTTTTCTCATTAGAATCAACTGTTGTCCCTTGTTATGTGACATAATCCAATTCTGATGTTCTTCGAGGTTTAGGCTAAACTGAAGTCTCTCTCTCTCTCTGTACATATCTTCTGTGAATATATTTATTCACAGAAGTTTTTCAATCTGTTTCTCCTTCATTGAAGCTGTTTTGAATTTACGAGCAAGTGCAGTGAAAAACTTGCCCTTTCATTGTGGCTGGCATTAACTATCACACTTAACTGCTTGTCCTAATTACCGTAAGATTTGTTTCTATGTTTTGTTACTCCCCCCGCATCTCTGTCTTCCTGGCCACCCTGGGTCCAGGGGCCCTGTGTCCTCATTCCTCATAGCTAGAACAGAGCCTAAGTAGAAGGATGTGCCAGTCGGAATTATTTTGAATGACTTCTGAGTTTGGCTGTTGGCAGATCATTGGTGTGTTCTGATATTCACTACTCCTCTCTTTCTATGGTAATAGAAGACTGACATTTTGGCTAAGCAAATGGCCATCCTCACAGTAAAGACTACATTTCCCAGCATTCCTTGCAACTAGCTCTGTCTTTTTGTTGAAGGTATGAATGTGACTTGTGTAAGCTCTGAGCTGTGCCTTTAGGTGGAGGGCTGTACCCTCTCTGGCACCCTTTCTTCCCTTCCTACTGGTTGAAATACAAGTGTTAGTGGACTCTGTGGGAGCATTTGTTTATTCATTTAACTAACATAATCAAGCAAGTGAGGAAAAAAGACTCCATGAGGGATAATTCACAGAAATAGCAGACCATAGAAATAGACCCATAGAGACATCAGATATTGGAATGGTCAGGGAGAGACTCCAAAGCAACATCATAGGGATAACAGACAGTATGATGAGAAGCTTGCACCATGGCACCTGCCTGGCTAGTGTACATATGTGAGGAAGAAACAAAAGTTTATCCTCAGCTGTAGCAGTTGAACCCATATCCTGTCATAAATAGCAATTTTTTTGGGGGGGGGGGGCTAGGGTCCACACCCAACATGGAGCCCAACACAGGGCTTGGACTCACAGCCCTGAGATCAAGACTTGAGCTGAGATCAGGAGTCCGATGCTTAATTGACGGAGCCACACAGGCACCCCATACATGGCCTTTCTATAGCAGCTAATGTCATTCATAAGCTATTGTCTTCCAATTTTTGCATATATTATCATACCTAGCTTGAACATTGTTCAACATGAACAATGTTCCACAACATTATTGTGGAAGAGCTTCAGCTGACTCTAAACAAAACATTCATTTCCTGGGTTTTCTTTTCTTTCTTTCTTTTTTTTTAAGATATTATTTATTTATTTGACAGAGATCACAAGTAGGCAGAGACGCAGGCAGAGAGAGAGAGGAGGAAACAGGCTCTCCGGGAGCAGAGAGCCTGATGGGGGCTCGATCCCAGGACTCTGGGATCATGACCTGAGCCAAAGACAGAGGCTTTAATCCACTGAGCCACCCAAGTGCCCCTCCTGGGTTTTCTGATCAGAATTTTTATTAGAATCTAATCACTTCTTTCTTAAATGAAGACAGTTAGAAGGTAACTACAGGGGGTCCAGTGATGGGGATCTAGAAGTGGTTGGAGGTGGTAGAAAAAGAGAGAGAGAAACAGAGAGACAATGAAAAATAAAGAGGAGGGAACAGGAAGAGGAAGAGAAATGAAGGGAAAAGGAAAAGGAAGAGGAGGAAGAGGAAGAGAGGAGCTATAATGAGGGGGTTCACACATTCCCTTAAGGAATCTGCACTCAAGCTGAGACTGACAAAGAAAGTAATGAGTTTGAGGTCAAAAGAAGGTTGCCAAATAAAATACAGAGCACCCAGTTACATTTGAATTTCACATAAACAACAAATGCTGCATGGGACTTCCTTACACTAAATTTTTTTCATTGTTTATCTGATATTCAAATTTAACTGTACCTTCTGTTTTTGTTGTTTTGTTTGAGAGTCTGACAACTCGAGATGGAAAGGATATTCAGGACAGGCGAACAGCATGTGCAAAGCCATGACTGCAGAAAGAAGTACAGTATCGGTAGGAAACAGTAGGAAGACCAGTGTGACTGGGCACAGAGAGCCCCCTTTTTCCTCATCTATAAAATGGGGGTTGTAATAATACATAAATCACACGACTGTTGGTTAATATGTACGGACTTTGCATAGTGTCTGGTGCATAGTTAGCAAGCAGTAAAGTTCATGTGCTATCCTCCTCTTCCTGTTTATTTTTTTTCCAGAAATCCATTGCATTTATTTATTTATTTATTTATTTATTTATTTATTTATTATAATGAACCTGTGATGTATTATTTGTTTCAGGGGGACAGGTCTGTGATTCATCAGTCTTACACAACACTCCGCTCTCATCACAATACATACCCTCCCCAATGTCCATCACCTGGTCACCCCACTCTCTACCCCACTCCCCTTCAGCAACCCTCAGTTTCTTTCCTAAGATTAAGAGTCTTTTATGGTTTATCTCCCCCTCTCTTGTTTCTTCTTGTTTCATTTTTATCTCTTTTCTCCTCTGATCCTCTGCTTTATTTCTTAAATTCTTCATATCAGTAAGATTGTATGGTAATTGTCTTTCTCTGATTGACTTATTTCACTTAGCATAATACCCTCTAGTTCCAGCCACATTGTTGCAAATGGCAAGGTTTCATTTTTTGATGGCTGTGTATTATTCGTGTGTGTGTGTGTGTGTGTGTGTGTGTGTACCACATCTTCTTTTTCCATTAATCTGTTGATTGACATCTGGGATCTTTCCATAGTTTGCCTATTGTAGAATTTGCTACTATAAACATTGGCATGCAGGTGCCCCTTAGGGTCACTGCATTTGTATCTTTGGGGTAAATACCTAGTGATACAATAGCTGGGCCATAGGGCAGCTCTGTTTTCAACTTTTTGAGGAACGTTCCCAGAACTTTGGCCCTTGCCTTCAGAGTCCTTCTCTTGATTTGACTATGCAATTACCCTCTTTTCCTCAAATAGACTGTTGAGTACTCTGATGGCAGGGTCCACACATGCTTTTACTCACACTATGTCTCTTCTCCCACCCTCACCACTCTGTCTGGCACATTTATGTACATAAAAATACTTGTGAAATGAAAGTGTGATTGAGTAGCTTATCTAAAAGCATACACTTGGCAAGTAGAAGAATGGGGGTTCAAAGCTAAAGAACAAAGGAAACACAGGGTCTCTAACATGGTGTATAGAGTTCCCTGGGATGCTGAGGCAGCCTTGGTGGAGGGCAGCTCCATGGGTTAGGCAGAGTCTGCAGCAAGGCTACCTGAGACAGAATCCAGGCTCCACTGCTCACTATCTGGGTGGTCTCTGGACTGGCCTCTCTGGATCCCAGCTTCTCTACCTGTAAAATGATGGGGGGGGGTGGTGGGAACCTTCTCTCATAGGATTGTTGTGAGGATTGGGTCAATACTTTTGGAACCCTTAGGACAGTGTCCGGCACAACCTAAGTCCTTAGTAAATGTGAGCTGCTGTTTCTCCATCTCTGCCTTGCTCACTGCATTCCTGCCACACCCAAAGAACTCCCTTCTACCTCAGGGCCTTTGCATGTGCTATTTCTGCTGCTGTCAAAGCCCTTCTCATGTTTTTTTTTTTGGTTTTTTTGTTTGTTTGTTTGTTTGTTTGTTTGTTTTTGTATTTTGTTTTGTTTTGTTTTGACTGGCCAGCTTCTTCTCCTACTACCGACCCCAACTCTTTCTCAGAAGAGTCTTTTCTCCTCCCACACATTGATAACGCATCTTCTGCCCCATTCAACCTGCTGGAACCCTGACCCCAGTATGCAGTGGAAATGTGTGTATTCGGTATGTATTTATTCAGGGTCTGTTCTTTTACGCCAGACTGTAAGTTTTGTGAGGGCAGCGCCCTCTTCTGGCTTGCTCCTTACAAGACTTACAGGGACCAATACAGCCATGTCATAGTTCTCAGCCAGTGTTTGGACCAAATCCATGAAGACAAAGCCAGGTAGGATAGGTAGCTGATGGTATAGAATGGGGAGAGGGGCAGGTGGGGAAGGGGCTGGGAAGAGGGTACGACTTTGCCTTTAATAAAAACAGGGAGCCAGGGAGGGATCTGGATTACGTTCAGTTCAGTAAATGTTTATTGAGTGTTCTGCCTGTTGTTCTATTTCTTTCCCATCAGTTAACCACACAAGCCAGTACATGAAAAACATCTCACGTGCCAAGTAGCACAGATGAAAGCTCTTATGACCTTGAAAGCTATTTCCTCCTGTAGTGGCTGCCTTAAGATTTCTGTGTGTGTCTAGGGATGAAAATAAGTGTAGCACTTGCTGCCAGGAATTGCCAGTGTTAAAATACACATTATATAAGATCATTTTTAAAAATCTTACAAGGTATTTCCCTCCCCCTTTTATGGATATGCTGAGTCTTAGAAGGAACATGTGATTTGCCCAAAGTCACAGAAGGTAGCAGGAAAGGCATGATTTGAACCCTGTCTGGCTCCAAAACCCATCCTCGAACGTATCCATCCAATAGCTCTGAAACCTGGACCTTGACACCATTGGCCCGGCTACCCGTCCCAGCTCAGCATGGTGTGACCAGTGTACCACCAGATCTGCAGGTCCACCAGGCCCTGCCATAGCAGGACCAAACTCAGCAGTCGTTACTCTGGCTTGATAATCATTCTTCGATTCTTTGATCCTTTGATTTATTAATCAATCTGTTCATTCATTCAATAAAATGAATCATACAAGGCAGACACACACACAGGAAATTGCAATGATGTGTAACTACATGGGTAGAGTTGACACTTGTGTTGCCAAGGTTCCTTCAATTTGGGCACTAGACAAGCCCTTGCATCTCTAGGACCGTGTCCAGGAGTGGACATCCACAGAGAAGACATCAGAGCAAGGTGGTTCCTTTCAGAGTCTGAGAGGTACCCAAGTACATCTCATCTAGCCTTGTGAAAAAGCCATTGCAGTGTGTGTGTGTGTGTGTGTGTGTGTGTGTGTGTGTAGGCATGTAAATGCATGTATGCTTGAAAAAGAATGACCAAGAATGGCCATAATGTTTCTTTTCATTGGTGGTTTCTTTCTTGACCTATGATGGGGTTTTTATCTTTTTTAAAAAAGATTTTATTTATTTATTTAATAGAGAGATAGAGTGACCATGAGCTGGGGGAGCAGCAGAGAGAGAGGGAGAAGCAGACTTCCTACTGAGCAGGGAGCCCGATTCAGGGCTCAATCCCAGGACCCTGGGATTATGACCTGAGCTGAAAGCAGATGCTTAACCGACTAAGCAACCCAGGGCACCCTATGATGTTGTTTTTAAAAATCTACTGCTTGAGGGTTAAATGGATGATAAGTACTGAGGAGGGCACTTGTAATGAGCACTGGATGCAGTACAGAAGCAATGAGTCACTAAATTCTACACCTGAAACTAATATTGCAGTGAATGTTAATTGAAATTTAAGTAGAAGCTTGGAAAAAATAGAAGTTTAGGGGCGCCTGGGTGGCTCAGTGGGTAAGCCGCTGCCTTCGGCTCAGGTCATGATCTCAGGTCCTGGGATCAAGCCCCGAATCGGGCTCTCTGCTCTGCGGGGAGCCTGCTTCCTCCTCTCTGCCTGCCTCTCTGCCTACTTGTGATCTCTGTCTGTCAAATAAATAAATAAAATCTTTAAAAAAAAAATAGAAGTTTACTACTTGATAGCTGTCTAAATAAAAACAAAAATGTATTAGCCTGAATTTTATCATTTACCTTTAAATTTTCTGATACACTGGAAAAATGAAAATATAAGAGCATTTAACTTGTATGCGAATACTCCGGAACTGCGTCTTCATATCTGGTAGTACACACACACACACATACACACACACATTTCTGTGGAAACACTGCACAAAATTCACTCAACCATTTTTATCTTATTTCTAGATATACACACAGTCTACCAATGCTCTCTGGCCTCAGTTCACTGATGAGTAAGGAAGCACTGGAAGGAAAGAGAGGGCTACCCTATCACTTTCAGTGTAAGTGACTGCTTAATACAGGGATGTAACAAGAATGAAGAAGGCTGTGATAAGGATCCTTGGTCATTAGTACCAAGAATGCCAATACCTTCTTTCTGCGTCTGACAGAGGTTCTGGTTGTAATACAAAGTCTGACCTCCAGGAGATATCAGAGCCCCTGTTTTCCAGTCACAGATGTCACACGCTTACTTTGAACTTGCTTTGTATCTTCCTGGACTCTGCATTGTAAGTCCATCAGTATTCTGTGCTCATGGGGTCTCCCAAAGACCCTGTTGGTGAATGCAAGGGCAAGGAACACCAGACATACATACTCTCAGTATCTCTTCTGCTCATGGGCACACTCTGTTGGCCTATCGGACTTCACTTACAAAGCACAAGCTCAAGGATAAAATTATTAAGAATGTCAAGATGTTGATGGTAGAGCATTAAACCAAGCATAGGGCTCTTTGATGTGTGAGGCCCTGTGTGCCTGAACAAGTCCCATGCCCATGGGCCTGGTCCTGTCTCCAAGGACTTGCTGAACTTTTGCTGATGAATGAAAATCCTCCCCAAGGAAGTCATACTTCACTTAGGATGGATTGGCCAAATGGAAGTCTCCCAGGCAGAGAAAGGGAGGCCTACCAGGCAGGAGAAAGCATTGCAGATGGGGAATTATGGTCATATTGGCATGGCTCAAGGGTCTTGTTCCAGGGAGGGAAGGGTGGTGATGAGGCTGAATAGGAGGGCTGGAGCCAGGTTGGAAGGGTCTTTGCATTCTAAACTAAGGAAGTTGGATCTCTTACCTATTGGCAATACAAACTCTACTGAAGATGCCATTAGATCTTGGATTCAGAAAGAGGGCTCTGTTGTGGGGGAGACCGGATGGGATGGGAGTGGCAATGAGGCTAATGCACATGGTCAAAGACAGAGGCAGTGATTCTAGACTTGTGGGGGGAGGAGAAGGGGGTCATAGTGGGGGAGGTCAGAGGTACAACCAATAGGGCAAGCTGGGCAGCCCATGAAGATGGGGCAGAAGGGTGGAAGTGGAGGGTGAACCTCGGATTTCTCATTTGGGCAGCCAGCTTCTCTGGCATCCAAACCCAGAGGGTCCAGAGATATCACTGGACTTAGAGGCTTCTGAAAATCCCTATGTATTCGGCTGCCTGCAAATTCCTCATTCACCTTTTCCTCCTGCTCAGAACGAGAGCATGAAAGCAAGGCAAGGAAAACACAGCACAAGGCATGCTATTTTTAAGAAAGCCCAAGGCACACATAAAAACACAATATTTCAAGGCTTTGTTTTTTTGCAGGGAAGAGACCGTGTCAGCCTGGGGGTTCTGGACAGTGCCCCACCCCCCACTGGCCTCTGTAAACACTCCTGAATGATGAATAATAGTAGTGCCAGTGTTAAAGCCACTCGTCAGGGCTTGGCAGGAGCATGCCGTGATTTCAGAGGTCCCTCCTGAGTAGTGTGTGGTTCTCTTGAATTCCAAGAGACAGAATTGACTGCGTGTAGTTTCTAAGGACTATTGCTAGAGGAAGATTGAAAGGCATGTTTGTGCCAACAGAAACTTTTTGTTGTTGTTATTTACTTACTAAGCCATAAAGTCATCCACGCCATATGCTTGCAGCCTACCTTCCCTTCTGTTCCTTGGTTTTCTGAACACTCCTGGGTGGTAACCTGGGCCCATCTATTTAATGACAGAAAAAGAGGCTCCTAGAGGCAGTGGCTTGCTAAGGCCATGTGCTGGAAAACACTAGAACTTTTCTCCAGTGTTTCTCGGCCCAACTTCCCCTGAGAACAATGTTTCATTTTCCCACAGAAGCACTTCCTGTCAGAGAGAGGCTGTCTTGGAGGTTCTAGAGGGAAGCTTACAGTGGTTCCTCTCCCCCCCGCCCGCCAATAGAGAAAATGTACGTTGTCTCTTATTTTATCTCAATTCATGCCAACTTTGCATCTTGCAGTAGATTATAATCAAGTATGTTTTTTAACATAGACATAATGTGTGGAATGTCTTATGCAAGTACATGGATGGTTCAAGACGTACTGCATTTGTCCTGTAGCTTAGCCCCTGGGTAGGCTTTTGGGGCACTGAACTGCTCATGGAGGTAGATTGCTGTCACTGTAGTCCAAAGAGAGATGAGGTGATGTATGAGTGTCCCCAAGCCTGCTGCATGACAAGCAAGTCCAGAATCTCAACAGCAAATCTGTCTTCATTTAGCTCACGGGTTCTCCTGGATCTTGACTGATCTGGGCTGGGCTTGGCCCACTGATCTCAGTCGGTCAGGCTCATGTGGGCAGCGAGGCTGTGCTCTAAACACCTCTCAGTGTGCTAAGCCAGGTCAACCCAGGCATCTTCTCCTTGTTGCAAAGGCATGGAAGTCTGGTCATGAAAACACATGTAAGCCACTGGTGGCATTGTACCTGCTAAATTCCATTGACCCAAGTCATATGGTTGAACCCAAAGTCAAAGAGGGGAAGAAGGTATTCCTCTTTCTTTGAGAGGAATGAACTGAGAAATCACATGGCGAAGAGTGTGGACACAGGGAGAGGAGAGGAATTGGGGCTGCTCGTGAAATCCCCCATAATAGCAACGTGATGGAGAGGTTATCTGATGTCCCTCCTGCAGCCTGGAGTGAGGGAATCTAGGTTTTTGATGGCAGCTCGGCTGCTTCCTAGCCATGTCACCTCAGATAAGACCCTTGCTCTCTCTGGGTCTTACTTTCCCCATCTGTATAATAGGGACCATCAAGCCTGGATTATTTTAGGAAAAAGAAATTGGCCTTTTCCTGAAGATGGCCAATGTGTTTGTTCACATTTGTCCACACCTCCAGGTGCCACTGACTATGAGGGAGGCATCAGTACCCATGATTTGCAGAAGCGGCTCTGAGCTCAGAGAGACTGTGGAATTGGAATTTGGGGACCAGCTGAGGTTGGTTCCAGCTTTTTCCTAGGCCTCCGCTGGCAGGAAATACTTATTACTTGATTGTTCCATCAATTCATAGGTTGGAAGAAGCTACTATTAAGGTAATAGTAATTTGGCATGAAGCAAAATGTGGGAAAAATAGACGTAATACCCGTCTGCACCCCAGCCCTGAGGACGGCAGCCGGCATCAGAAGGGCGCAGTGAAGGTTCAGGGTGCTGCCACTCTCTGTAACAGAATTCTGGAAGAGAATTCACTCTTTATTTAGCCCAGGGTTTTAAACTAGGCCAAGCACATCCAGAAATTTCTAGGATTCTTCTGGGTTTGAAAACTCTGTGGATGTGGTCCAAACCCTTCATTTTCCAGCAGAGAGAATGGAGTCCTAAAACTGTGAGTGACTTCTTAAGGTCACTCAGCTCGTTAGTGGCAAGGCTCATCTGTCTGTTTCCCTGTCTGTCTGTCTGTCTCTCTCTCACACACACAACCCAGCTGGGGTGGAAGTGGAAGTGGGTGTGCAGTGCTGGCCATCTCCTTACAGTGAGTGACCAGGACACAGAGAATCCCCATTCAGAGTGGGGGTGAGAAATCTGTGAAGGCGAAGGCCTCTGCTCCCTGGAGGCCAAGGGAGAGTGTGAACTCTTAACTGCCCTTCAAACCATCCATTTGTGCAACTTTCCATGGACTAATTCCCAAGCCCCTGCCCCTCCCCAGGATCCTCATGGAAACACCACTGAGCTCCAGAAGCCAGCAGAGGGGGGACCTATCCAAGAGCAGCGACATGGTGGACAGGGGAGTTGTCAAAACAGGAAAGAGATTTGCAACGGTTGTTTCAGGCTAGTTAACTGCGTGTGCGAGGGAGCCAACCGTGACGGGACAGTCTGGCGGGCTGGGGCAGCTTGGGCCTGGCCTGCACTTCTGTCCATGCGGTTCGGGTCTCCACATGGTCCGGACAGATGCCCCCTTCTGCTCTTGATGTGACCGGTGGAACTGATCTGCTTCTGCCCAAGGACTGGCTCAGCTTCCTAAGAAGGAGGCTTCTGAGCCAGGTTGGCGGCTGGAGCCCTGGTGTCACTGCTCACTGCTGTGTGATCGCGGGAAAGTCAGGGAGCCTCTCTGTGCCTGGGTATCGTCCTACTCAAAATAGGACAATGCCAGTGGTTATTAAGTTTCATTCACAGTTAAATAACTTGTCTGCTCACAGTTAAATAACTTGCACACAGCCTGCTAACTTGGAAGCTCAGCTACATAATTTAGAATTCAGAGCAATGAAAATGGAAGGCACTCAGCAAATGTTCTCACAGCTTCTGACCCCATACTTGGTTACCTTGAGGCCAATGAAAGGCAGCTTCAACTACTTTAGCTCTGTCCAGGGACATCAACACATATTTTTTCCAACCAGAGCATCCTTTACTCGCTTTCTAAAATCAAAATCCATCACTAATTGGACACTGCTGTATGCCCACCGCTTATTGGGCACTTGCACACAGCACTTTATTTATCTTTTTAAAAAAGATTTTATATATTTATATATTTGAAAGCAAGGGAGAGAATGCCAGCAGGAAGAAGAGCAGAGGAAGAGAGAGGGACAAGCTGACTCTGCACTAAGCCCGACGTTGGGCTCAATCTGAGGACTCTGAGATCATGACTTGTGCCAAAATCAAAAGTCAGATGCTCAACTGACTGGCCACCCAGGTGCCCTATAGTACTTTATTTTAATGCAACAGTAAATCTACAAAGTAACAATATTGTAACTTAAAGTGGCTGATGACTGTTATTTGAACTTTCAGGATGCACTCTGAACATTTTGCATATAGTGACTCTGTTAGGTTTTAGGTCTTATTTCCCTCATTTTGCAGATGGGGAAAGTTTAATTTCCTCTGTATTGAAAGCAATCATGCACACACACATTCTCACGTGTGTGTGCAACTGTTCATGGAACCTTCATCACCAAGTGGTGGGGGAGGATTCCAGGAGCTAATGATGGCAACTCCCACCTATCTGGAGGCCTTGGGCTGCACACTCACCCTCCCAGTGCTCAGCAGGGATTGTGGAGTAGAGCAAAGGGGCACACGGGCACCTGAAACCGGGGCTGGGCCATGAGAGGGTGAGGTGGGGTCTGGGAGTACAGGTTCAAGAGCTGGAGCAGTGAGCCTGGCACTCGTCAGTGGGTATGGATCAGGAAGATCTAGAGACAAAATCTCAGTTTTCCGGCGGGCTACTTTCCACAGCCTCACCTCTGCTCGCTGGGTTCCCACTGCTCTGAATGCCCTCAGTACCCCTGTCCCATCTCTCCCTGGGGAGCTGCCCTGCATCGTTATCCCAGACCCAGCTTGGGGCTCCTCCTCTGGGAACCACTGTTCTTTCAGGAGAAGGGTTTCCCAGACTCCCACAGCATCCAGAACCTTCTTCTATGAGAGCATTTGCTTGTGGTCCAAGTTCCATTCTTTTTTTTTTTTTTTAAGATTTTATTTATTTATTTGACAGAGATCACAAGTAGACAGAGAGGCAGACAGAGAGAGATAGACAGAGGAGGAAGCAGGCTCCCCACCCAGCAGAGAGCCCAATGCGGGGCTTGATCCCAGGACCCTGGGATCATGACCTGAGCTGAAGGCAGAGGCTTTAAACCACTGAGATACCCAAGTGCCCCAAGTTCCATTCTTGACCGAAAAAACCCTCTGGGACTATCCTCAGGTCTGCCCAGGCTAGCACAGTGCCTGGCATGTGATGGGACAAGAATACAAGTTGGTTGACTGATGAAAAAGATGAAGTCTGGGGGAGGATCCAAAAGGAGTTTTTAATCAAACAGAAGGAAGGAGGGATTAATACAATAATCTCATTGTGCAGATCAAGAGGCTGGGACTTGGTGAGTGTTAAGGGCTGAATCGTGTCCCTCCCCACTCCCCAAGTTCTTATACAGAAGTTGTCACCATCCCCCCCAATTCCCTGTATGTCAGAATGGGACTGTATTTGGAGAGAGGGACTTACAGTGAAATCACAGCTGGATGAGGTCATTCGGGCGGTCCCTGATGCCGTGTGACTGTGTCCTTATAAGTAGGACATGTGGACACAGACACACAGAGAGGGACAACAGTGTGAAGAGACACAGAGGGAAGGTGGCATCTACGAATGGAATGGGTTCTCCCTCAATGCCCTGAGGAAACCAACATGGCCAGCACCTTGGTCTTGGACTGCCAACCTCCAGACAGGGAGACAATGAGTCTGTTGTTTAAGCCCCCAGCCCCAGGCACTGTATTATAGCAGCCCGAGCAAAGTCACACAGTGAGTTGCAGTGACTTGTTTATTGTTACAGCCCTGGGGGTGGCAGAGCCAGGACCTGAACCCAGCTTAGCTCAGTCCAAGGTCCATTTTGGGTGAAGACTTGCTCCTTTCCCGTGCTGTACCTCTTTCTCACCAGTCCTCCCATTTTCCTCTTAGAATAAGGTAGGTTCTCCCGTCTACTCAACTTCCATCTCCCCTTACTCGATACAGAGCCAAAGAGATCTGGGGACAACAGTGATCCCAAAGAAGTCTGGCACCTGCTCACTCTTTGAAGTTGGTTAAATTTTTATTGTAAAAACTGGAAAACTGCACTGACCCTTTCCACCTGTAATGAAACTCCTCTCAGTAAGGAAAGCTTTCCTGCTGGACTGGCCCAAATGCTTGAGCCTTCATTATGTCTCCTGCAGACACATACGAGGGGGCCGAAGCCCGGACCCTAGTCCTGGTGCTCTAGAACATGGAATGCAGAGTCAGACTGGCTGTCTGCAACCCACCTCCACCGCTGGAATTCCAGGGAGGCGTCGAATCTCTTCATTCTCCAGTTTCCTCTTCTCAACCACAGGGGTAAGAATGGCACCTACCGATTCCTTTTTTCCCTGGGAGGATCAGTAGGGTGAGTGGTACATGCAACATGCTTAGAGGGAGTCTGGTAGACACTTAGCTCTTTGTCAGCGTGGCCCTATTGTTCTTTCGTTGTGATTATTGGCATTTTGACCATAGATAGGTCCAGGAGGGCTAGAAGGAATACTAAAATAATATAAAATCACTGAGGATTCCATCAAACAAACATACTTAAAATATCCAATTTTGCACTTGGCTTCCAATCCCCATTATAGAGGAATGCAGGTTCTGCCACTTTTCCTGTTGTGATTAGAAGCTGTGAGCCATTCCTCAACGCCAAGCTGTGTGCTTGGCGTTCTCCCTGGGGCTTCCCGGGTGTGCTAGCTTCCCTGTCCATGCCACCACGGCTCTGGGAGGCGAGCCCAGCTAGGTCCCACTTCCAGGGAAGAGAAGGACTCAGAGATGGACCTAGCACGCAGCGTTGGTAAGAGGCAGAGCCCAGGTCCCCAAACTCTTCCTTAGGATTCCTTCTGGAGGCTGAGTTTCCGGGGGAAGCAGCTTCTCATTCTCCAAAGCGCACCTTCCAGCCTCGGTGGTTCTTCTCAGAGCACTGAGGACATTACGGTGCCTCAAAAACCCCAAGTCTGGATCCAATTAATGAGCAAAACAAAGCAACAACATAGCAGATTTAACCCAGGCCCTGGCTCAGGGCGCTGAAAGTTAGTCCCCTTCACGTTTTTAATTACATAACCCAAGCGATGTGTGGTTGGCTCTGCGTGCAGACTGAAGGCGGGCTCTGCTCCTGGGGCAGCAGGTAGGTGCGCCGGCTGTTTGGGCCCCTCCTGGAAAGGCTGGCACTGGGACTTGGCTCATGGGGAGGAGTGACAGTTGTGACGCCATCTTTGTGGAAGGAGAAGGAGCTCAAGAGTTTCTGTTTTCCCCCAGTGTCTCCCTGTGTCCATGGTTGTTGTTTGTTCCAGGGACGAGACACTCGTTTTCCAGGAACAGCTTGGGAAGAAGACCACCTCCGAGCAGGGAGGACAGATCCATTGCCCACCCTTCAAGGGCACCTGCAGCGTGAGGAGGGAAGAGAGGCATTCTCCACCCTGAGTTTCCTGGAGCTCCCGGGAGCTGAAATGCCCGATGCCCCCCTGCCTAGAGCAGTGTGAGTATTTGAATAAACACCGGCTGTGAAGCTCTCCCGGTAACCGTGCACCGCTTATAAACACTGAGAATTGCTAGTGGGAGGAAATGGTTGCTTGGCGGAAGAGATAATAGAGGGTGCTATAAAGAGTAATGGGACTCTACATGTAAGGGTTATTAATAATGACAGGAGTAGCAATGGGAGGCCAACCTGTCCTGGTTTTTCTGGGACTGTCCCAGGTTTCAAAACCAAAAGTCCTGTACCCAGAAAGCCCCTTCGTGTTGGCACTCCAGCAAGAATAAGTGTTCTTCGGTCCCCTGAATTTACCCAGGCCATTAAAAATGATCCATCTGTGAGACTTGCTGAACAAGGACTGAAACGTGTCATTCCCGAAATGTTTCAGAAAGGGACTCAGGTAGCTGACAGGTAAAACTGTCGCTGGGAAAACTCAGCAGGTGTCCATCAGGCTCAGCTGTCTGTCTGGCTCTCTTGGAGCTAGCTGCTTCTGTGTGGCAAGTCCTGAGACCTCAGAAACAGCAGGGCTGGTGGGTCCCATTGAGCAGACTGGCAAACTGAGATTAGAGTGTTTAAACCACTTGGCCCAGGTCACCTAGCCAGTGGTGACCCAGCCAGGTCTGTCTGACTCCAAAGTCTATGGTTTTTTTCACTGTAATCTCTACTATTTCTCTACTCCCTTCCTGTAAAAAATACAAGCTCCCAGGCATCGAAAAAGCCAACACCAAGAAGCCTCTGTTCAAGGGTGTCTCAGGAGCCCCTAACTGAGCTGAATCCCCACATCTCCACGGGAAGTTACCCCAGGGCCTCAGGTTCTCCCGGAATCCTTACCCATGCTTCCTGACTCTGGCCAGTGGGGCCAGGATGTGGGCTGGAGTGCAGCAGAGGGAGAGTGGCTTTTGGAGAGAAGGTGGGATGTAGGTGGAGAGACGGAATGAATGGCCCGATGACTATGGGTCATAATGCTGTACCGAATGCCAGAAATTCACTAAGGGGAGATGTCAGGTGCCCTCATCACACATGCAAAGAAAGGACTATGTGTTAAGTAGATGTGTTGAGTAGCTGGTCTGTAGTGGCCCAGTCACTGTGCGTGTGTGTGTCTGATCATCCCAATGCATACTTAGATGCATGCAGTTTTTTGTTAGAGAAATGCCCCTTACATTGAACTTTGATTTCTTCCTGTGTAAAATGGGATTATGATAACCTTGCTAGATGGCTGCAAGAATTGAATGGGATAAAATGTCTGTAAGACATGGTGCCCCCAGGGGATAGGAGCACCACATTTGTTGAGCCAGACCTGGTTCTAAGAACTTTGGTGGATAAAAAAATCTAATCCTGACCACCCCTGTCTGCAGAGGAGTAGGCTGGCCGTGGGTCAGATGCACGTTGGCGTGAATAAGGCCAGGTTGGCATAGGCAAGAGTAGGGGCTGGGCAGGGTTAAAGGACTTGATTTTCAATCTAAATGCACCCATGTGATGTTTGGGACACCTTAGACTTACTGTTTACCTAAAACTCAAAATTTAATTGGCTGTGCCATATTTCTGTTTGCTAAATCTGGCATCCATACGTCTGGGTGACCAACTCCAATGGAACCAGAAGTTTTGGGGATCGCCTGTGCCACTCCTCAGGTCCTAGGGGGTTGGGGAGTGCAGTGGAGTGGGTTGAGAAGCCTTAAATAGACCAAGCTAGGGCCACTCTGTAAAGACAGGCGCACCCCACCCTGGTTTGGGGGTCATTTTCCTGTCTCCTATGAGTTTGGTTCCTTTGAATACATCCCAAAGAGATCATCAGCAAATACTTCCTTTTGCTTAAATCCCAGTTTCTCTAGCTTTCTACAGGCCAAGAGAATTATTTGTCAGAATCCTATGTTTACCTGACTTTCTTTGGTGGAGTTAGTTGATCATCTGAATCCATGTTTCACTTGCTTTCAGAGGCCAATCAGATGATTTGCCCAGTTTCCTATTTTTTTCTGCTAGTCTTGGCTTATACCCCACAATTATTTTGACTATGAATAGGGGAAGGCAATGTTCTCTTTCATTATCTTGTGATATGTTTTAGAGTAGTGGTTCTCAAAGTGTAATCCTAGGATCACCAGCATCAATGTCACCAATGAGCCCATAGGAAACTCTGGTGGGGCCAACAGTCTGTTTCCACAAGCATCTGGTGGGGCAGAAGCTTAGTCAATTTCAAGAACCCAGGTTCAGGGAACTGCCTTGAATTAGGAAGCAAGAGAGCTCAGATGCCAACTCCACCCCTCCCTAGCTGGGTAACCTTAGACAAATCTCTCTCTTTCCCAGACTCTTACCATCTGTAGAGGGGTGTGATGGAACCTAGGATCCCAGAGCTCTGTGTAGCTCTGCTGTGTGTCACACTTCCTCTGGCCAGTAAGGAAGGCAGCTTGCTGGGGGGTCCCTGGGCACCATGCCATGGGAGTGGGAGAGGTCTGCTAGGTGGGGACCCATGATGCCTCTTGTCCAGGCCCCTGCACTGCCTGCTCGTTGCCACCCAGCCTGCGGATCCCCAGCCAAGAACAAAATGACACGTGCTGCCAGTTGGCCTTGCAAGGCGAGGTGGCCCAGCGCCAGGCCCTGCTAATTGCTAATTTGCACTGAAACAGCAAACAAAACCCCACATGGGAATGCCCTGGTTATTTGGCTGGTTCTCCCCCAGAATCCTTTAGTCACCACCAAGGGGCCAACCCCCAAATCTGGAGCCATTCACCCCAGGATTCCAGGAGGCCAGGGGCACTCACCCAGCCCTGGGAAAAGCCAGCTTCTCCCTGCAGCTAATTGGGAGGGGGAGGGGCTTACTATCCCTGTTCTTTCTCTCTCCCATGTTTGTGCGTCACCACGAAGAAAAGAATATAATGAGTCCTCTCTCATGGTACAGAGCTTTTGAGAGAAACAGGAGAGAAGCGGAAAGAGCAAGGCCTCAGCTTGCACTGCATTGTAACCTCAAGACCCAGCTAAGTCCTTCAGTAGGGAATCCTTGCTACATCTGCACTTGGGGACCCCTGAGGGCCTCTCCAGCACTTGAGACCTAGATCAGATTGCCTCGACCTCCCAGAACTCCACATCTCCCCTGGCAGTCTGTTAGTCCCTGGCTTTACCTTCTAGGGTCTCAATGCCTGCATCACCCAGCCCCTGAGGGATGCACAGAGCTCAGCTCCTTCAAGTCACAGAAGGAAGGCACCACCTGCTCTGAACATTACCAGTTTTGTGGCATTGACAGAAAATTGGTGGGAGTGGAGAGGGCACAGCCCACCCTCTGGCTGCCCACCCCTGCCCTTGTCTTGTCCCTCACAGATTCCCAGGGGCTCTGAAGTCCAGGCATCAGCTCTCACGGGTGCCCGTCTAGCCTCCCTGACCCTGAGCAAGCCCTTCAAGCCATTCTCCCAGCAGGCATGGCTGTCTTTCTCAGAGAAACCCAGTTCCAGGAGCGTGAACTTGGCCTCATCTTGTTACAAGTCAGCAGGGAAAATAGAGCTTGCCCTCTGGGAGCTTACATTTCAGTAGGAAGAGAGGGAAAAGCACAGAAACAAGTGATAATAGAGCCGACATCCTTGGATTTGGAATGGTTCCCGTAATCTGTGCTTTCTATTTCCCATGCCACTAGAATATAAGTTCCAAGAGGCAAGATTTTTAAAAACAGCTTTGTGGAGTGTAGTTGACGTGCAGTATGACGCCATCACCACCATCCAGGAGCGGAAGGTTTTCTGGTGCCCTCGGCAGCTCTTCTGCTCTCTCGCATCCCCGGGCAGCCATTGATCTACTTGCTGCCACTATAGATTATTTTATAGTTCCTGGAGTTCTATAGAATAAATGAAATAGTACAATAGGTGTTGTTTTATGTCTGGCTTCTTTTACTCAGCAAAACAATGTCAAGATTCACCTATGTTGTTGCACTAATCCATAGTTTGTTCCTTTTTGTTGCTGAGTGTATCCCGTTGCATGGACATACCGTAATTTGTTGGTGCAGTCATCTGTTGACGGACATCTGGATTGTTCCAATCTTTCCCAATAAAATAAAGTGGCTATAAGCATTTGTATATAAGTCTTTGCACAGATGCATATTTCCATTTATAATGGGCAAACATCTAAGAGTGGAATGACTGGATGGTAGGGTAGATTCAGGTTTAACTTAATAAAAACCTTCTAAATCAATTTCCAAAGTAATTGTAGCATTTTACATTCTGTTGATACTGTACCAGTGTTCTAGGAGCTCCATTTCTTAGCTTAAAGCTGGTATTATCAATCTTTTACATTGTAGGCACTTTGATGCACGTGAAGTAGTTTCTCATTGTGGTTTGATTTGACTGTATAATGACTAATAACACTGAGCACCTTTTATGTGCTTATTTGTCTTCCAAACCCCATCTTGGGTGAAGTGTATATTTTGCTCATTTAAAAAAAATTAGGTTGTTTATTTTCTTCTTGTTGATGCTTCAGTCTTTGTATGTTCTGAATATAAGTCCTTTATCAGGTATGTACTTTGCAAAGAATTTCATCCCCCCTCTGTGTTGTATGTCTCTTTATTCTCAACAGTGTTATTTGAAGAGCGTAAGGTTTACATTTTGATTAAAGTCCAATTTATCATTTTTTTCTTTTGTGGCTCATGCTTTTGGGATCACATCTAAAGCTTTGACTAACCCAAGAATGAAAAGATTTTCTCGTTTTCTCTAAGTGATTTATGGCTGTAGGGGTACATGTAGGTTTATAATCCATTTTGATTAATTATTGTATATGGTACAAGGTAGAGATCAAAGTTCGTTTGTTGCATTAGATTTCCAATTGCTTTAGCACCTGTTGTTGAAAGACTATCTTGGCTTCACTGAATTGCCTTTGTACCTCTGTTGAAAATCAACTGACCATATATGGATGCCTCTATTTCTGGACTCTAGCTTCTTCTTCTTCTTCTTCTTCTTTTTTTAAAATTTATTTATTTGACAGACAAAGATCACAAGCAGGCAGAGAGACAGGCAGAGAGAGAAGAGGAAGCAGGTTCCTTGCTGAGCAGAGAGCCTGATGCAGGGCTCGATTCCAGGACCCTGGGATCATGACCTGAGCCAAAGGCAGAGGCTTTAACCCACTGAGCTACCCAGTTGCCCTTGGACTCTAGCTTCTGTTCCATTGATTATTTACCCATCTTTACATAAATAATGGATGGCATGATTAGTGTGGATTCATAACATCTTGAAGTCAAGTAGTGTAAGCCCTCCAACTTTGTTCTTTTTCAGCTTTATTTTGGCTATTTTAAGTCTTTTGCATTTCTGTATGAATTTTGGAATCAGCTGGTCAACTTCTCCAAAAGAACCTGCTGGGAATAAGTTGGGAAAAGGCTGAATCTGTAGATCAATTTGGGGAAAACTGACATCAAACAATATAGTCTTCTTCTTTTTGTTTTTTTTTTTTAAGATTTTATTTATTTATTTATTTGGCAGACAGAGATCACAAGTAGGCAGAGAGGCAGGCAGAGAGAGAGAGAGAGAGAGAGGAGGAAGTAGGCTCCCGATGAGCAGAGAGCCCGATGTAGGGCTTGATCCCAGGACTCTGGGATCATGACCCGAGCCGGAGGCAGGGGCTTTAACCCACTGAGCCACCCAGGCACCCTGAACAATATAGTCTTCTGATCCCTGAACATAGTCTGTGGAATGATGAGCACAGTTTATTTATTTATTTAGGTATTCTTTAACTCTCAGCAGTGTTTGTAGTTTTTGGAGTACACATTTGCACACATAAAAAAAAAAAACACATTTATTTATTTATTTATTTATTTATTTATTTATTTATTAGAGGGAGAGAGTACACCAGAGCAGGGGTAGGGGCAGAGAGGGAAGAAAAGAGCAAGCAGCCTCCATACTGAGCTTGGAGCCCAGCACAGAGCTCCATCCCACAACCCTGAGATCATGACCTGAGCTGAAACCAACAGTCAATCGCTCCACCCAGGCACCGCTAGGCTTACACACTTTTATCAGAACATCCTTCATTAGTATCTATAGTTTTTGATGCCTTTTATAAACGGTATTTTTATTTCAAATTCTTATAGTTAACAACTAATGTTTAGAAATATAATGGGATTTTGTGTACTGATTTTGAAATTTACTTGATAAAACTTGATAATCTCACCTATCAGTTCCAGTAACTTTAAAATTATTTTGATTCCATCAAATTTTCTACACAGAGCATCATGTGATCTGTGAGTCAAGACCATTGTACTTCTTCCTTTCCCATCTGGGTACTGTTTATTTCCTTTACTTGCCTTATGGCACTAGCTACAATCTCTAGCAAAATGTTGAAGAGAATGGAGATGAAACAAACATCTTTGTCTTGTTCTTGATCTTAGGGTGGGAAGCATTGCATCTTTCACCATGAATTATTACATTAGCTGTAGTTTTTCACTGATGCCCATTATCACATTGAGGAAATTCTCCAATACTGAGTATACTAAGCTTTTTAAAAAATCAGAAATAGATGTTGGAGTCTATAAAATATGTTTTCTGCTTCTCTGATGTTGCTATTGTTTTTCCCTATTTGTTAGTAAGCATTACATTGGTTTTTTAAAAAATGTTAAGCCAACCTTATATTTCTTGCATAAGTATTTCTTGCATCATGTTTATAAGGAATGTTAGTCTTTGGTTTCCTTTTTTTGGAATGTCTTTGTCTAGATTTGGTATCAGGGTTACGCTGGCTGCAGAGAATGGACTGGGAATATTCCCTCCTGTTCAATTTTCTGAGGGAGTTTATATAGATTGATATTATTTCTTACGTGTTTGGTAGAATTCCCCAGTGAGGCCCTCTGAGTGTGGAGTTTTCTTTGTGGGAAGATTTTTTTTTTATCTACAAATTCAGTTTCTTTAATAGATAGAGGACTGTTCAACCCATCTATTTATTCTTGAGAGAGCTTAGTAATTTGTATCTTTTAAGGAATGTGTTCATTTCATCTAAGTTGTTGAATTCATTGACATAAAGTAGTTTATGATATTTACTTATTATCTTTTTAATATCTGTAGAATCTGTAGTGATGTTATCTCTCTCATTTTTTACATTGGTTATTCATATGTCTATTTATCTTTCATTGCCTGGTCAGTCTGGTTAGGAGCTAATCAGTATTTGTCATTAAACTTTTCAAAGAATCAGCTGTCTGTTCTTCTATTTTTATTTCAGTTATTTCACTGTAGTCCTTATTATTTTCTTTCTTCTACATACTTTGATTTCATTTATTTCTCTTTTTTCTAGCTTCTTAAGGTGGAAGTTGAGGTCATTGGTTTGAGAACTCTTTTTAAATATAGACATTTTGTGCTGAATATTGCTTCACTATTGCTGTAGCTACATCCCAGAACTTTTGCTATGTTGTGTTTTCATTTTTACTCAATTCAAAATATTTACAATTTCTGTTTTGATTTCTTCTTTTATCCTTGGGTTTCTTAGCACTGCCTTATTTAGTTTCCAAATATTTTGGGATTTTTCAGATATCTTTCCATTATTGATTCCTAGTTTAATTCTGTTATGATCAGAGAACACAGTTTGCGTGATGTGAATACTTTTGAATTTATTGAAAATTTATGGCCAAGAATATGGATTATCTTGGTAAATGTTTTATGTATACTTAAAAATAATGTGTGTTCTGATGTTATTAAATAGAGTGTTCTCTAAAAGTCAACAGAGTTGAGCTGGTTGATAATGTGGTTCAAGTAATTGGTATCCTTTATTACTTTTCTGTTTACTTTTTATATCAATCATGGAGACAGATATCCAACTATAGTTGTTGGATTTCTCTGTTTGATCTTTCAGTTCTGTCAATTTTTGCTTAATACTTTTAGAAACTGTTGTTATGTGTGCATAAATGCTTAGAATTATTAGGTTCTCTTGATAAACTGACTCCCTTATTATTATGAAATTATTCTCTATGGTCTTGGTAATACTCTTTGCTCTGAAATTTACTTTGATGTTAATGTAGTCACTCCAACTTTCTTTTGATTAATGTTGGCATGGTGTATCTTTCCTTTTTTACTCCCCACCGCCCATTTTTAACAAATATCTTAATTTTACTTTCCATTTCACATCTCTTTTTTTACTTTTTACTTTTTTTTTTTTTTTAATTGGTGCAGGATTTAGGTTTCTCTTGTTTTGGTGGCAGCATATAGTTGGATCTTACTTTTTTATGATTGGAAAAACTCTGTCCCTTGATTGGTGTTTTAGAGCATTTGACATTTCATTTGTTTATTGACATTATTGGTTTTAACTTACTATTTCTTTTCTATTCCTTTAGAGAGAGAAAGAACGAGAGTTCACACAAGCAGGAGGGGAAGGGCAAAAGGAGAGGGAGAGAGAAAATCTTCTGTGGCTGAGTGTGGAGCCAGATGTGGGACTTGATCCCATAACCTTGAGATCATAGCCTAGGTCTAAATCAAGAGTCAGAAGCTTAACTAACCCAGCCACCCAGATGCTCCTTAACTTATTATTTATTTTCTATTTGTCCCATTTATTCATAGTTCCTATTGTCTTCTTTTTCTCTCTTGATTTGGACTAAATAGGCATTTTTAATGATGCAGTTCAATCTCTTATTGATTTATTAGGTTTAACTCTTTGAGGCTGTATGTGTATATGTGTGTGCATGTGTGTGTGCATGTATATTTTGATCGTTACTTTAGTTACTTACATTATACACATTTAATATATCACTACCTTCTAGTGATGATATTATAGTACTCTGTGTATAGCATTAAAATTTTATAGTGGTATACTTCCATATCTGTCCAGCCTGTGTATTATTGCTGCTATACATTTGACTTTTACATATGTTGTAAACCACATGCTACATGGATATCAGTTTAAAAGTTAATTATCTTTTAAAAGGTTAAATAAAAGTGTAGAAAAAAGTTTTTAATATTTATCTATGTAGCCATGATTTCCAGTGTTCTTTATTTCTTTGTGTAAATCCAGACTTCATTTGGTTTTGGATTTCATTTAGATTATCATATTGTCCAAGGGATTTCCTATAATATTTATTGTGGTAGTGGTTTGCTGTTGATGAGTTCTTTTAGCTTTTGTATGTATAAAAATATCTCTATTTTGCCTTCATTTTTGATGGATATTTTAGCTTGGTATGAAAATCTAGGTTTACAGTTCCTATTTTTTTTTTGTACTTTTTATTTGTACTCTAAAGAAGTTGCTCCATGGTTTCACAGCTTCATTATTTCTGACCAGTAGTGTATCATCTTCATCTTGTGTCTTTTGTCCATGACCCATGTTCTTACCTCTAGCTGCTTTTAATGCCTTCTCTTTATCACTGGTTTGAAGCAGATCAGTTCATGATGTTCCTTAGTGCTATTTTTTTTTTCAGGTTTCTTGGGTTTGGGCTGTGTTGAGCTTTTTGGATTTATGGGTTTAAAGTTCTTAAGAAACTTAAATTTTCAGCCATTATTTCTTCAAGTAATTTCTCTTCTCATTTTTCTCTCTCTTCTTTCTTCATGACTTTAATTACACATCTCCTTATTTTTTTTACATATTTTTTCACCATAGCACATACCTTCACCAATGTCCACCACCCAGTCACCCCATTCTTTCCACTGCCCTCAACTCCAGCAACCATCAGTTTGTTTTCTGAGATTAAGAGTCTCTTATGGTTTGTCTCCCTCTAGGGTTTTGTCTTGTTTCATTTTTCCTGCTTTTCCCCTATGGTCCTCTGTCTTATTTCTCAAATTCCTCCTATCAGTGAGATCATATGATAATTGTCATTCTCTGACTTTTTTCACTTAGCATAATACCCTTTAGTTTCATCCATATTGTTACTAATGGCAAGATTTCGGGGGTTTTGATGGCTGTGGAGTATTCCATTGTATATACAGACACTATATATTCTTTATCTGCTCATCTGTTGATGGACATCTAAGCTCTTTCTATAGTTTGGCTATTGTGGACATTGCTGCTATAAACATTCAGGTGCATGTGCTCCTTTGGATCACTACATTTGTATCTTTAGGGTAAATATCCAGTATGGCAATTGCTGGGTTATAGGGTAATTCTATTATCAACTGTTTTGAGGAACCTCCATATTGTTTTCCAGAGTGGATGCACCAGCTTGCATTCCCACCAACAGTGGGAATGCATCCTTGCCAGCACCTGTCATTTACTGACTGGTTAATTTGAGCCATTCTAACTGGTATAAGGTGGTATCTCACTGTGGTTTTTATTTGTATTTTCCTGATGCTGAGTGATGTTGAGTACTTTTTCATGTGTCTGTTGGCCATTTGGATGTATTTGCAGAAGTGTCTGTTCATGTCTTCTGCCCATTTCTTGATTGGATAATTTGTTCTTGGGCATTGCGTTTGATAAGTTCTTTATAGATTTTGGGTACTAGACCTTTATCTGATATTCGTTTACAAATATCTTCTCCCATTCTGTCAGTTGTCTTTTTGTTTTGTTGACTGTTTCCTTTGCTGTGCAAAAGCTTTTGACTTTGATGAAGTCCCAATAGTTCATTTTTGTCCTTGGTTCCCTTGCCTTTGGTGATGTTTCTAGGAAGAAGTTGATGTGGCTGAGGTTGAAGAGGTTGCTGCCTGTGTTCTCCTCAAGGGTTTGGATGGATTCCTGTCTCACATTGAGGTCTTTCATCCATTTTGAGTCTATTTTGTGTGTGTGTGTGTGTGTGTGTGTGTGTGTGGTATGGTCCTCTTTCATTCTTCTGCAAGTGGCTGTCCAATATTCCCAGCACCATATATTGAAGAGACTCTCTTTTTCCATTGGACATTCTTTCCTGTTTTGTTGAAGATTAGTGACCCTAGAGTTGAGAGTCCATTTTTGGAGTATCTCTTCTGTTCCCTTGACCTATGTGTCTGTTTTTGTGCCAGTACCGTGCTGTCTTGATGATTACAGATTTGTAATAGAGTTTGAAGTTGGGAATTGTGATGCTGGCAATTTTGGTTTTCTTTTTCAACACTCCTCTGGGTATTTGGCTATTTGGGGTCTTTTCTGGTTCTGTATAAATTTTAAGATTATTTGTTCCATTTCTTTGAAAAAAGTTGATGATATTTTGGTATGGATTGCATTAAATGTGTCGATTGCTCTAGGTAGCATAGACATTTTCATAATATTTGTTCTTCCAATCCATGAGCATGGAACGTTTTTCCATTTCTTTGTGTCTTCCTCAATTTCTTTCATGAGTACTCTATAGTTTTCTGAGAATAGATTCTTTGCCTCTTTGGTTAGATTTATTCCTAGGTATCTTATGGTTTTGGGAGCAACTGTAAATGGGATTGACTCCTTAATTTCTCTTTCTTCTGTCTTGTTGGTGTACAGAAATACAACTGATTTCTGTGCATTGATTTTATATCCTGACACTTTACTGAATTCTTGTATGAGTTCTAGCAATTTTGGAGTGAAGTCTTTTGGGTTTTCCACATAAAGTATCATATCATCTGCAAAGAGTGAGAGTTTGACTTCTTTGCCAATTCAGATGCCTTTCACTTCATTTTGTTGTCTGATTGCTGAGGCTAGGACTTCTAGAACTATGTTGAATGACAGTTGTGATTATGGACAGCCCTGCCATGTTTGTGACCTTTGGGGAAAAGCTCTCAGTTTTTCTTCATTGAGAATAATAATTGCTGTGGGTTTTTCATAGACGGCTTTGATGATATCGAGGTATGTACCTCTATCCCTACACTGTGAAGAGTTTTGATCAAGAAAAAATGCTGTACTTTTTAAAAAATAGATTTTATTTATTTATTTGACAGAGAGAGAGAGACAGCAAAAAAAGGAACACAAGCAGGGCAAACGGGAGAGGGAGAAGCAGGCATACCACCAAGCAGGGAGCCCAATGCAGGGTTGGATCCCAGGACCCTGGAATCACAACATGAGCTGAAGGCGGATGCCCAATGACTGAGCCACTTTGTCAAATATTTTTTTAGCATCTATTGAGAGGATCCTGTAGTTCTTGTTCTTTCTTTTTATTAATATATTGTATCACATTGATTGATTTGCAGATGTTGAACCAAACTTGCAGCCCAGGAATAAATCCCACTTGGTCTTGGTGAATAATCCTTGTAATGTACTGTTGGATCCTATTGGCTAGTATTTTGGTGAGAAGTTTTGCATCCATGTTCATCAGGGATATTGGTCTGTAATTCTCCTTTTTGATGGGGTCTTTGTCTGATTTTAGGATCGAGGTGATGCTGGCCTCATAAAATGAGTTTGGAAGTTTCCCTTCCATTTCTATTTTTTTGGAACAGTTTCAGGAGAATAGGTATTAATTCTTCTTTAAATGTTTTGTAGAATTCCTCTGGGAAGCCGTCTGGCCTTGAGCTCTTGTTTGTCGGGAGATTTTTGATTCAATCTCCTTGCTGGTTATGTGTCTGTTCAAATTTTCTATTTCTTCTGGGTTCAGTTTTGGTAGTTTATATGTCTCTAGGAATGCATCCGTTTCTTCCAGATTGTCAAATTTGTTGGTGTATAGTTGCTCATAATATGTTCTTATAATTGCTTTATTTTTTTGGTGTTGGTTGTGATCTTTACATTTTCATTCATGATTTTATTAATTTGGGTAGTTTCTATTTTCTTTTTGTAAGTTTGACCAGGGGTTTCTCAATCTTGTTCTCTCAAAGAAGCAGCTCCTAGTTTTGTTGGTCTATTCTACTGTTCTTTTGGTTTCTATTTCATTGATTTCTGCTCTGATCTTTATTATTTCTCTTCTCCTGCAGGGTTTATTTGCTGTTCTTTCTCCACCTCCTTTAGGTGTAGGGTTAGATTATGTATTTGAGACCTTTTTTGTTTCTCGAGAAAGTCTTGTATTGCTATATACTATCCTCTCGGGACCACTTTTGCTGCAACCCAAAGATTTTGAATAGTTGTGTTTTCATTTTCATAAATTTTTAGTTCTTTTTAAATTCCCTGGCTGACCCATTCATTCTTTAGGAGGATGCTCTTTAGCTTCCATGTATTTGAGTTCTTTCCAACTTTCCTCTTGTGGTCAAGTTCTAGTTTCAAAGCATTGTGGTCTGAAAGTGTGCAGAGAATGATCCCAATCTTTTGATATAGGCTGAGACCTGACTTGTGACTCAGGATGTGATCTACTCTGGAGAATGTTCCATGTGCAGTAGGGAAGAATATGTATTCTATTGCTTTGGGATGGAATGTTCTGAATATATCTGTGATGATCATTTGGTCCAGTTACACAGCTCCTTATTTTGAAGTCTTTTTTCTCTCTGTATCACATTGAATAGTTTCTTTTTATGTCTTAAATTTCACTAATACTTACTTCTGCAATATAAAATCTGTCATTTATTCTATCCAGTATATTTTTCATCTCAGACATTAGTTTTCATATCTGGAAGTTCAGTTTGGGTCTTTTTAATATCTTTTATGTTGCTTCTTTTTAAAATTTTTTTTTTAAATAAATTACCTATACATCCATTTTCTTTCTTTCTTTCTTTCTTTCTTTCTTTCTTTCTTTCTTTCTTTTTAAGGTTTTATTTATTTATTTGACAGAGAGATCACAAGTAGGCAGAGAGGCAGGCAGAGAGTGGGGGGAACCAGGCTCCCCCTGAGCAGAAAGCCTGATGTGGGGCTCGATCCCAGGACCTTGAGATCATAACCTGAGCTGAAGGCAGAGGCTTAACCCACTGAGCCACCCAGATGCCCCTATGTTGCTTCTTTTTATGTTCAATCTTTCACCTAGATTTCTGAACATATGGAATACAGTTATAATAACAGTTTTGGTGTACTAATTTTGTCATCTGTGTCATTTCTGGGCCTGCTTGTGTTGTTTGGTTTTTCTCTTTATTATGTGTTGCATTTTCTTGTTTCTTTCTATGTTTGGTAGTTTTGTATTTGACATAAGACATTGTGGTTTTACCTTGTTCAATGCTGGCTATTTTTATATCTCTATAAATAATTTGGAGCTTCCTTTGGGATACAGGTAAGTTACTTGGAAACAGATTGAATATGTTAAGTACAGCTTTTAAGATTTATTAGGCAGGACCAGACCACCATTTAGTCTAAGACAAATTTGTCCCCAGTACCAAGCCAGTTTCTAAATACTGTACCTGGTGTTCCATGAATTATAAGGTTTGCCACTCTGTCTGGTGGGAAGAGAGGGCTTTTCCTGGACTTGTGTGAGTCCTAGGGATTTTTCCTTTTAATCCTTTCTAGTATTTCTTCTATAACCTCATATAGTTTTCTACATGCATGTGCAAGTCCATGTTTAAGTAAAGATTGTTGATATCCAGGTTTCTCTCTTTGTGTAGCACTCTCTTCTTTTGTGCTCTTCCCTAACTTTATCTGTTTTAGTTTTCCTGGACTCAGGCTAATCAACCCATGGTGACCATTCAACTCCACCTGGGTTATCTCTTCCTGTGCCATTTCTTGGAAATTCTCTCCAGGCTAGATGGAATAATGGTCCTCTAGAGATTTCCCTGTTTTAATTCTTAGAACCTGTGAATATATTACATCACATGGCAAGGGGCAATTAAGGTGGCAGATGGAACTAAAATTGTTAATCAGGTTAATCTTAAAATTGGAATTTTAATTTAATGGGTGTTGTGATAGGTTGAAACTTTTGGGAAGCTTTGGATCTGTTGAGTATGTTTTGCATGTGGGTTGGATTTATACATTCATGGGCCTGACTACAGGATGAGGTAAAGCAGAATAATGGTCCCCCAATAATAATCTCCACCTGTATTATTATTTAATAGAAGGGACTTAGGAAGCTTTAACTCTGATAAGACTATCCCTCTCTTATGTCACTTTTTAAAAATACTATTTAGTATTTTAATTATTGCTTAGCTTTATGTTTGTGTTTGATTTTCTTTTTAATCTTCACATTACACATTATTGTAATTGTTTTATAGGAACAGTAGTTGTTTAGATTTGTTATACATTTAACATTGTTTCTGGTATTTCTTTTTTTTTTTTTAAAGATTATTTATTTATTTACTTACTTGACAGACAGAGATCACAAGTAGGCAGAGAGGCAGGCAGTGGGGGGAGGGGAAGCAGGCTCCCTGCCGAGCAGAAAGCCCAATGCGGGGCTTGATCCTAGGACCCCAGGACCATGACCTGAGCTGAAGGCAGAGGTTTTAACCCACTGAGCCACCCAGGCACCCCTGTTTCTGGTACTTCGAATAGGTCTTCTGGGATTATTTTCCTTTTTCCTGAAATTTACTCCTTAAAATTTCCAGTACTGAGTGTCTGTTTGTAGTTAACTCTCTCAGTCTTTGTGTGTCTGAAAATGTTATTATGTCACCTCATTTTGAACAATATTTCAATTAGGATGGGAGTCTTTGTTGAGTTGTTTTTTCTTAGTACTTTGAAGATACTATTCCATGATCTTGTAATTTTTGTTATTGTTGTTGTTGGTAAGCCTCTTGTCAGTCTAGACTTCATTCCTTTACAAATAGCTTTTCCTTCTTCTCTGGATGATTTAGGAACTCTCCTCCTTTCCCTTATTCCCCACTCTTTTCTCTTTTTCTCCCTTTCTGTATTCTGCAATTTTATTATGCTATGCCTAGAAAGGAAAGCTTCTTTCTCTTTTAAATGCATTATCTTACCTGTTAAATCTCTTGTGTTTCCTGGACTTGAGAGTTTGAGTCTTACATCAATTCTGAGAAATTCTTGGAAATTCCATAAAAAATATTTATTCTACTTTATATATGATATTTGTTATAAATATTTCCTCTTCTTTTTTTTTAAATCTTCTCTTTATGTCATCTATAACCATTACCCTCTATTTCATCATTTTGTCTCACTGGGCTATATTGTACAGAACATATTTAGACCTGCTAATTTATCAGTTTTCTTGTCAGCTGTTTATAACTGTCTCTTGAACATGTTGAGTGAGATAATTTTTTAACATTTATTTTTAAATTTAAAATTATTTTTATAACAATTTTCAAACATACAAAAAGTTGAAAGAATCTTACAGTAGACAACCCATTCTCACCACCACCATTAACATCTTACTACTTAAAACAAACAAACAAAAAATATCTTACTACATACTAAATATGCATCCATGTATTCATTCCTCTCTCCATCCATAAATCTATCTGAATTTCTTGATACACTTCAAAGTAAATTACAGATATCTGTGCTCTTTCCATAAATATACTAGCAAGCATGCCAGTGCCTAAAATTCAATGTTTTTACTTTTTTCTTTTGATATAACATATACATACAGTAAAGGGCACAAATCTCAAGTATCTACTCACTGAGTTTGATAAATGTGTAACCTAAAGCTTTATCAAAATATAGAACATTACCTCAAAACATTCCCTCAGTCTGTGACCCCACACCTCCAAAGTCAACCTGTTTTCTTCTATCATAGGTCAGATTTGCATATTCTAGAATGTCATATAAATAGAATCCTACACTATGAATTATTTTGTGTAAGGCTTCTTTTACTCACATAAAATTTTGGAGATCACCCATGTTTATAAGTGTATTGGTAGTTCTTTTTTTTTATTTTTAAATTACTGAGTACTGTAGCATTTTGTGAATACCTTGTTCATCTGTTTTCCCATTAATAGACACAGGGACTGTTTCCAGTTTGGTTCATTATGAATAAAGCTGCTATAAACATTTATGAGCATATGTTGCCATTTTTATTATTTTATGCTAAAGTTGTGGCATTGATTGAGAAAGAGTGGATCCTTAAGAATTGGAATATGGACAGGTGGGCAGATTCTGATGACAAACTTGAACCCCTAAATTTTGCCAAGTCTCTTCTGCTGGTATAAGCAGCCCCTTCCTTACCTATCTAGGGAGGTCTACCTCTTACTGTTTGCTACTCCAGTGAGGATTCCCATGGTAGTTGCCCAACAAGGGGCTGCTGATCCTTTTCAAGATCCCCTCCAACTACCTCTCATTGCTTTTAAGTCAATAACCACACTCTAATCCTGGCATTACCCAGTGGGTCCAGTGCAAAGTGTGACAAGGAGAACAGTACTATACATAATAAATAAATTATAGGAGTCTGCCAAATTATTTAGGATAATCAAAATCTACCATATGCATGCACACACACACACACACACACACACACACACACACATCATATTAATGATTCCGTGTAAATATAGTACTAAGAGAATTTGGTGTTCTAGATGACAGTCTTGTAGCTCCAATTAAATGTGGAGGTAATAAATTGATTTACACTTGTGATTTTTTTTAAAAGATTTTATTTATTTATTTGACAGAGACCACAAGTAGGCAGAGAGGCAAGCAGAGAGAGAAAGAGGGGGAAGCAGGCTTCCCCCTGAGCAGAGAACCCAATGCGGGGCTCGATCCCAGGACCCTGAGATCATGACCCGACTCAAAGGCAGAGGCTCAACCCACTAAGCCATCCAGGCGCCCCTACACTTGTGATTTTAAGTAGAAATCTCATGTCATATATATTATGAGTTCATTGTTTCTATAAATATACTTTATTTGATTTATGAAAATTCCTTCAAGGACACATGGGTGACTAAGTCAGTTAAGCATTTGACTCTTGATTTCAGCTCAGGTTATGATATTGGGGTTCTGGGATTGAGCCCCAAATCAGGCTCCATACGCAGTGGGAAGTCTGCTCGAGAATTCTCTCTCTCTCTCCCTCTGCTCCTCCCCACCCCTTTAAAATAAATGAATAAATCCTAAAAAAAAAAAAAAATCCTTCAGTATGAGGAAGATCTGTCAGAGCCTTGAAATAATTAAAAGTGAATCAAGTGTAAGCAATTTATAAACATATTTCAACCTTTGAAGATGTTTAATTATGTAATTTGGTCAATGGTACCAAGTATTATTTTTAGATCTCTTATTGGTGATTGTTTAAGTTTGTGATGCATACAAAAAGCTTTGTAAACTCTGGTAGAAAATGCTGGTGGCATTTCAAGATCTGTTTCTCTTCCTCCATGGTGGATATTACCTTCCCCAACCCCTCACAGTTAGGAGGTGGCCAAAGTTACTGAGTTCTCATCAGGTGGACTTGAGCAGAAGCGATGTGTGACATTTTCAGTCTTTGCCCTTGAAAACCTCCTGTGAGCCTTCATTCTTTCCCTTTTTACAGGCTGGAATGGAGATGACAAAGACAACTTTGCAAACCACTGGTTGGAGGGGCAAATCCCTGGTCACTTGTGTCTCTTAATGAGAGAGAATACAGGACACTCCAGCCCCACCTCTGACACATGTCTTGGCACTGCTATGGCCTGCTATGTAAGCAAGAAACATAATCCTGTTGTGTTAGGCCACTATGTGTTGAGGTTATTTGTTGCCTAGCCTTCTCTAACTAATACATTGTTAGGATGTCAAAGCCTAAGAAAATATTAGGTGTCAGGATTTGTAACTTTATTTATTTTATTTTATTTTTAAAATTTAAATTCAATTAGTCAACATATAGTGCCTCATTAGTTGATGTACAGTTCAATAATTTATCAGTTGCATGTCACCCCCAGTGCTCATCACATCACTTGTCCTCCTTAATACCCATCACCAAATTACCCCATCCCCCCCAACCACATCCCCTCTAGCAACCCTCAGTTTGTTTCCTAGAGTTAAGAGTCTCTCATGGTTTGTCTCTGTCTCTAATAACTTTCCATTCAGTTTTCCCTCCCTTCCCCTCTGATCCTCTGCACTGTTTCTTATAGGCCACATATGATACTTGTTCTTCTCTTGTCATTTTTCTTGTCCTTGTTTCATGTGATACTTGTCCTTCTCTGATTGACTTATTTTGCTCAGCATAATATCCTCCGGTTTCATCCACATTGATGTAAATATTAAGTATTCATCTTTTCTGGTGGCTGAGTAATATTCCATTGTAAATACATACACTACATCTTCTTCATCCATTCATCTGTTGATATACATCTGGGCTCTTTCTACAGTTTGGCTATTGTGGATATTACTGCTATGAACATTGGGATGCAGATGCCCCTTTAAATTACTGTGTGTATCCTTTGGGTAAATACCTAGTAGTGCAATTGATGGGTCATAGAGCAGCTCTAGTTTTAACTTTTTGAGGAACTGCCATTCTTTTTTTCCAGAGTGGCTGCACCAGCTTGCATTCCCACCAACAGTCTAGGAGGGTTCCCCTTTCTCCACATCCTTGCCAACATTTGTTGTTTCCTGACTGGTTAATTTGAACCATTCTGACTGGTGTGAGGTGGTATCTCACTGTGGTTTTGATTTGCATTTCCCTGATGCTGAGTAATATTGAGCATTTTTTCACGTGTCTGTTGACTATTTGGATGTCTTCTTTGCAGAAATGTCTGTTCATGTCTTCTGCCCATTTCTTGATTGGATTATTTGTTTTTTGGGTGTCCGGTGTAGTAAGTTCTTTATAGATTTTGGATACTAGCCCTCTATTTGATATGTCATTTGCAAATATCTTCTTCCATTCCACAGACCAAGAGCCCACAACAAATATCATTCTCAATGGAAAGAAAACAAACAAACAGAACTTTTCCTCTAAGGTCAGGAACACCACAGGATACCCACTCTCACCACTGTTGTTCAACATAGTACTGGAAGTCCTAGTCTCAGAAATCAGACAACAAAAATAAATAAAAGGCATCCACATTGGCAAAGGAGTCAAACTCTCATTCTTCACAGATGACCTGATACTTTATGTGGAAAACCCAAAAGACTCCACCCCAAAATTGCTAGAACTCATACAGCAATTCAGCAACCTGGAAGTATATAAAGTCAATGCACAGAAATCAGTTACATTTCTATACATTCACAGTGAGAGAGAAGAATGAGAAATTAAGGAAAATTGATTCCATTTACAACTGCACCAAAAATTGGGAAAATCAATCCCATTGACAAGTTCACCAAAACCTATAAGATACCTAGGAATAAACTTAACCAAAGAGATAAAGGATCTGTTCTCTAAAAACTACAGAACACTTATGAACGAAATTGAGGAAGACACAAAGAAATGGAAAAACATTCCATGTTCATGGACTGGAAGAAAAAATATCATTAAAATGTCTATGCTACCCAGAGCAATCTACATATTCAATGTAATCTCTATCAAAATATCATTGACATTTTTCACAAAGCTGGAACAAATAATCCTAAAATTTGTATGGAACCAGAAAAGACCCAAAAAGCCAGAAGAATGTTGAAAAATAAAATGAAAGCTAGTGGCGTCACAATGCTGGACTTCAAGGATCTGTAACTTTAACATATTGAAAATAAATGTTGTAAAAAAAAAAGTGGAATTATGAATAGTCTTTACTTACACAGGAATCCCCCTTTGTAAAGCTTCACATTGATAAGGATTTTCAGTTGAGGGTTCATTGCCAATAGACCTCTGTTGGAGAATGTCAAATTTTTCCTTCTTCTCCCTACTCTGCTCTTCTTTTCCTCCTTGGTGACTCTAAACTCTGGCATAAAGGAGTCTTCAGATCAAGAATAATGTTGAGGGGTACCTGGGCACCTCCGTCAGTTAAGCATCCGACCTTTGCTCTCTTCTCAGGTCTTGATCTTGGGTTGTGAGCTCAAGCCCTGAGTCGGGCTTCACACTAAGCATCTAGTTAAAAATAAAAAATATAGTAAAATAAAAAAGAATAATGTTGAAAAAGACTATTAAATAAGCTATTTTTGGAGGGGGCACCTGGGTGGCTCAGTGGGTTAAGCCTCTGCCTTCAGCTCAGGTCATGATCCCAGGGTCCTGGGATCGAGCCCCGCATCGAGCTCTCTACTCAGTGGGGAACCTGCTTCCCCCTCTCTCTCGACCTGCCTCTCTACCTACTTGTGATCTCTCTCTCTGACAAGTGAATGGATGGAATCTTAAAAAAAAAAAAAAAGCTATTTTTTCAGTTTTATTGAGATATAATTCCCACATAACACTGTGTAAGTTTAAGGTGTACAATATGTTGATTTGAGACACTTACATATTACAACATGCTCATCACCATTGTGTTAGCCAACACTTCTATCTTGTCATATAATTACCATTACTGTTTTTGTGATGAGAATATTCAAGATCTCTTCTCTTAGCAACTTTCAAGTATATAATACAGTTTATTAGCTATAATTACTATGCTGTACTTTAGATCCCCAGAACTTATTAATCTTATAGCTGGGTTTGTACCCTTTGAACAATATCTTCCCATTTTCTCTCCTCTTGAACCCAGGCAACTACCACTATACTCTCCGAAATAAGCTGTTTTTTTTTTTTTTTTTCTTAAAAGTAATATACACTAAAGAAAGAAAAAAGAAAATTTGGAGAATAAAGAAATGTAAGAAAATGATCATAGAAAGGCAATCACTACTAATAACTCAGTACTTGGAGCTTGACTCTGCCACCATAATCGGGCTTGCTGCAGCCTGGGGGAAGGGTACATTACCTGTAGCACAGGCACTCACCTGACCAGCTGCAGGGGAATCCCAGCTTTTACTCCATCCAGCCTTTACAAGTGAAAGAGAATGATGCTAAATGAATAGTAGCTTTTAATGTTAACACACCCATTTGAGAAAAGCATATAAGTAGGTTAGATTCTCCCCGTAATAAAGAGTCAGACTCCATTTTTTTGATGTTTGCTGACAGCTTTGAAACCTCACCTCTCCTTGTTTCCCTTATCTGGGCAAGCTGATAAGACAACCTGGGTGCTCTCTTCTTTGGCAGTGATGGGAGACTCAAACTCTTCAAGTCCCTTCCCATGTGTGTGCAGACCCTCCCCCAGACCCACTTACCCCTAACCATAATAAAGACCTGGAGCCAGGCTCCTTTCCTTGCTCTCTCAAGCCATTTGCAACAGATCTCCCTAGAGACATCAATTATAAAAGTAATAAATTCTGTTAGATCTTTTTAGCGTGTGTGTGACATCATCAGTCTCAATATTTGAACATTTCGGGTGGGAGGGTCCATGTGCCTTCACAGGTTGACCATCATCATCTTATCGTCTCACCAGAGAAGGCATTTCTATGTACGCATGTTGTGTGAGCACGTGTGTTATGTATGCGTGTACATGTCATATTCGCGTATGTATTTTATGCATGAGTATGTGTGTGTAAGTTACATGTGTGTTTAGTATACTTGTCTTATGTGTGTTATATACGTATATGTGTACAGGTGTCTGTGTGTTTGTGTGTGGGTATATATTATGTATGTGTGCATATGTGTGTGTGTGTATGCATGTCTGTGTATTACCTTTCTTTTTTTTTAATATTTTATTTATTTATTTGACAGAGAGAAATCACAAGTAGATGGAGAGGCAGGCAGAGAGAGAGAGAGAGGGAAGCAGGCTCTCTGCCGAGCAGAGAGCCCGATGCGGGGCTCAATCCCAGGACCCTGGGATCATGACCTGAGCCAAAGGCAGCGGCTTAAACCACTGAGCCACCCAGGCGCCCCTGTGTATTACCTTTCTAACTGATGCTGCTCTCAACAGTAGCATGCATAAAGACTTCCTGGACTTGGTCTTCTTCCCTTAGGATAATTTGTTAGAAGGGAAGTTTCTAGGAGAAAAGAGCAAGGTCATCTTAAGGCTCCTGAGATGTATCACTGGATAGCTTTATCAAAATGTTGAGCCTATTTTCAAGGTAGTCAGACTCACTGCGATCATGAGGATGCAGTTGAAAGAGCTTCAACCACAGGGAGCTTCATGGGCCAGTGGCTGCTCCTGCTCTGAAGTTCACCAGCGTGTCTGGGGGACACTGAACTTGCCCCACAGCTGACTATGGCTTGAGGACCCCCTAGGGGCCTTGCGGCATCCTTCTGAGATTGCACGGCCTGTCCTTCCACGCACGCCCACCAATCTACCTTCCCGCTCTCCTTCGTGGTGAAGGTCTGCAGCATGGCAAGGCCTGTCCTGTCCTGGCCTTCCTAACTGTCCTGGCCTTCCTGACTCCTCGGACAGGTGGTTCCCCTATAATATCCTTGCACAGTTGACCCTGTCTTGGTATCTCCTTCTTGGAGGACTTGAACCAACGCTGGGAGAGGAGTGGACAAAGCAGCAGCCCTGTGGGCTGAGATACTGAGCTCCATTGCCAGTTCTGCCCCTCATTAGTTGTGTGAACATGGGCAGGTGACCTTCCCTCTCTGAAGCTCAGTCTCTGCACCAGAAGAATGGGGATTTATGATGAGCACATTACAATGCTGCTGTGAAAGGCTTCATGTGAAAAGCACAGACATGGCCACTTCCTTTCCTTCAAAATTAGCATAAAGTTTGGCCTGTTTAAAAATATGCAAAAGTATGCACCATGACAGAGGCACCAGGAAGGCAGAATCCAACTGTGTAACCTGAGCTGTCACTTCTGGGCCCTTCCGGGACTATGGAAACTTTGGAATGCCAGCCTCCCAGCCTCAATCTTGGGCCAAGCTTCAGTGACTCATGGGAGCTCGTGTCAGACCCTGCCCAGGGAGGCTCTTTTGCATGAATCAGGGACACACATCTCAGCTCAGGGCTTTTGGCTCGGAGCTTGTCACCTGACCTGGGTGGGGTTTCTAAGAGAGCTTGTTTAGAAGAAAAATCTGTATAGCTATAAGATTCAGCATCTGTCCAGAGGCAGGGCAGGGAATGGCCCAGAAGACTTACTCCAGTTCCTCTCTGCTGTGTGACTTTTGGCACGTCACTCTCTGAGCCTCAATTTTTAAATCTTGTGGCATGACAAGTATTAGTCACTGCTTATCCCTGTTGATCATTTTCTTATTTTTAAGAAGTCCAGGAGTTTGATCAAGGGTAAAGAAAGCATTTATCATGCTCTTTTTTCCTCTTTGTGGCTGGTAAGTATCTGGGTAAGAGTATAATGCTAAAAGCAGAAGGCACCAGCCTTTCCTGAGCTACTGAGCTGTGCTAGGAGTGCAGAGCTCAGCTGGTTCCACCCTGAGAGGCAAACTCATATATTTTCCCCCCATTTCAAGGGAGGATACAGGGCTTCTTAGAGAAGGGAAGTCAACAGGCTTGCTATGGTCTGATATTGGAGTCCCCCCAATTCATATGGTGACTCCTAATTCCCAATGCAATGGCATCAAGAGGCAGTGCCTTGGGAGGTGATGAGGGTGGGGCCCCCATGATGGAATTAGGCCCTTATACCAGAGATGCCAGCAAGCTTGCTTTCCCCTTCCCCTCATCAAGATACATGAGGGAAGAGAGTCCCTATCAGAACCCAACAGGATGGCACCTGGAACTGGAATGTCTGGCCTCCAGTGTTATGAGAAGTAAATGTCCATTGTTTAAACCTCCAGTCTGAGGATCTGTTCCAGCAGTCTGACATGAATAGATGGCCTATGACCTGTGCAGGCTCTCGATACTGGTGTGGGGGCAGCACTGAGCATAAGTCCCCTACCCCTCAGCCCCCACCCCCCGCCACCAACCTTCTTTTTCTGGTTGTTCTTTTCTTTTTTAAGATTTTATTTAAATTCAAGTTAGTTAATATATAGTGAATTATTAGTTTCAAGGGTAGAACTTAGTGATTCATCAGTTGTATATAACACCCAGGGCTCATTCTATCAAAGGTCCTCCTTAATGCCCAACACCCAGTTACCCCATCCCCCCACCCACCTCCTCTCTAGCAACTCTCAGTTTTTTCTGTAGAGTTAAGAGTCTCTTGTGGTTTGCCTCCCTCTCTATTTCATTTTTTCTTCCCTTCTCCTATGTTCACCTGTTTTATTTCTTAAATTCCACATAGGAGTAAAAACATGAGATTTGTCTTTCTCTGCTTGACTTATTTCATTTAGCATAATACAGACTAGTTTCATCCACATCATTTCTAATGACAAGATTTCATTCTTTTTGTTGGCTGAGTAATATTCCATTATGGAATATTGGAATATTCCAGATTCCATTATGTGGGCTCTTTCTACAGTTTGGCTATTGTGAACATTGCTGCTAAGAACATTGGGGTGTAGGTGCCCCTCTGAATCACTATGTTTGTATCCTTTATATAAATACCTAGTAATGCAGTTGCTGGGTTATAAGGTAGCTACGGTTTTAACTTTTTGAGGAGCCTCCATTCTTTTTTTCAGAGTGGCTGCACCAGCTTGCATTCCCACCAACAGTGTAAGAGGGTTTCCCTTTCTCCACATCCTTGCCAACATCTGTTGTGTCCTGAGCTATTAATTTTAGCTATTCTGACTGTGGTGAGGTGGTCTCTCATTGTGGTTTTGATTTATATTTCCCTGATGCCCAGTGATGTGGAACATTTCTTCACGTGTCTGTTGGTCATTTGTCTGTCTTCCTTGGAAAAATGTCAATTCATGTCTTCTTCCCATTTCTTGACTGGATTATTTAATTTGGAGGTGTTGAGTTAGATAAGTTCTTTATATATTCTCGATACTAAATAACCCTTTATCTGATACATCATTTGCAAATATCTTCTCCCAGTCTGGAGGCTGCCTTTTAGTTTTGTTCGCTGTTTCCTTTGCTGCGCAAAAGCTTTTTATCTTATTGAAGTCCAAAGAGTTCATTTTTGCTTTTGTTTTCCTTGCCTTTGGGGACGTGTTCAGCAAGAAGTTGCTGCGGCTGAGGTTGAAGAGGCTGCTGCCTGTGTTCTTTAGGATTTTGATGGATTCCTATCTCACATTCAGGTCTGTCATCCTTAATGGAGAATTTTTTAGACATACTAAAAGTACTGATAGCAAACACCCATGCACATAGTAGAATTTTAAATGTTAACATCTTGTCCTATTTGCACATATTTTATTTCTGAAAGAAATGAAACATTCCGGATACAATTGGGGTCCTATCCCGCCCTTTCACCAGAGCCATTCTCCCTGCCCTGTAGTAGAGAGCCATTTTCTGACCTGGGGGAACTTTCCCATCCAGGTTTTTATATTGTCACAGTGTCTGCATGAATTCCTGTGTAAAAGTGAGTATTGTTTTCTGGGCTTTAGATTTTACGGCCACGGTTTCATTGCAGTATGTGCAGTTGTGCAGTGTGGTTCTTTTCCGGCTCGGCCTTGTTCTTGAGCTTTACCTTTGTTGATCTAAGCAGATTCTGTTTTATTTTCATTGATCTATAGTGTTCAGGGGTGTGATTATGGTACTCCTGAACTTTCCACTTTCCTGTTGAGGGGGACATGTGATGCTTGCTGTTCTTGGACGTTGTAAATGACATGGCAGTGACTATCCTTATTTTTGCGTTCTTGTGCAAGTCTTTCTCTAGCGTGTGGACAGACCCAGCGGACTAACTGCTGGGTGAGAGAGGATGAGCATTTGTCCACTCCTTCCCACCCTCCCTCCCTTCCTTTCTGTACTTGTGCACCGAACTATTCGCTGATTCACTACAATCTCATTATTGGCTTCTGTGGGGTCCACTTGTTGGGTTATTTGTTCTTTCTCTTACTCTCTTTCAATCGTATTTAATAATTCAACAAGCAGTTCAAAACCCATCCCTGAAGCACAGTCTAACCTGCATGTAAGGTTATATTCCCATCTCCTCCCACCTAAAGAATCATCCAGTTGGAGGCAGAGGGACTTCTTAATTTTTTTCTTGGTGGGTTTCAATCTTGTGCGGGATCTGAGAGTGGCTACAACCCAGCAGTCAGATGGCCCCGTGGACCACGCTAAAAGGCTCCCTCTGCATTTTTGGTACAAATCCTGTTTGTGTCAATTGTGTGTGTTTGCAACGATCTTTTCTAAACTGTGTGCATTTCCAGTTTTACTAACTATTGCTGAATTTCTCTCAAGTGACCCTATCAGGTACTCTCCTGGCATTGTGGGGAAGTGTCCACCTGCTACATTGTTGGTACCATTGGACTCCAGTACTGTTTGCTTGTCCATAAACAGTGATACAAACTATCGTCCTTTGTGCATTTTGATGAGTCCTGAAGAGAAGGAACATCTTCTTACATGTCTATAGGCCATCTGGATTTTCTGTTTCACGAATTGCTCTCCCATATATTTTGTACATGCATTTTCTACTACCTTGTCCATCTTTTTCTTACTGGTATAAACACATTTTCATTTGTTGTCTAGTCTGAAAGTTGCATTATCTTCTCTCAGACTGGGTTTTGTCTTCTATCTTTTCATGGTGCTTTTCATCATGTAAGCATTAAATTTCTGTATAGTTGTTTTTACTCATGTTTGTGATTTGTGTGTATTTTATTGTTGTAAAATCTGCACAATGTGAAATTTAGCATTTTGAGCCTCTAGCTCCGTGACACTAAACATATTTACACTGCTGTGCAGCTGTCAGCACGCTTCCAGGACCTGCACATCTCCCAGGGCAGCCCTGTCCCCGGTAAACACGAACCCCACCCTCCCTTCCCAACCCCAGCACCCACGCTTCTACTTTCTGTCTCTGATTTTAACTTCCAAAGGCACATTGTATAAAGTGAAATCATACAGCATTTGTCCTTTTGGGACTGGCCTCATGTTTTTTGTCACAGAGCATAATGTCCTCAAGGTTCTTCCATGTTGTAACAAGAGTGAGAATTTCCTTCCTTTTTAAGCATGAAAAATCTTCCATTAGATTTCTATATATAACATACATCAGCATAATACAAAAGTCCAGGGACAAAATATACGGAAGAGCAACTCATGAGACAGAAAATCCAGATGGCCTATAAACATGTAAGAAGAGGCGCCTTCTCTCCAGAAACTGTCAAAATGCACAACAACAATGGTATGGTATCACTGTTTCTGGACAAGTACATGGTACTAGGGTCCAATGGTACCAACCATGTGGCAGGTGGGAACTTCCCCACAATGCCGGGAAAGTAGCTGATGGAGCCCCTGGAGAGCAATTTGGGAGTAGTTGAAATTGGAAATAGTAAAATTGGAAATGCACACAGTTTAGAGAAGATCGTTGCAAATCCACACAACTGACACAAACAGGATTCATGCCAAAAATACACAGGGAGCCCTTCCATGGGGTCCACAGAGCCGCCAGACAGGTGTGGAGAGATTATGGTGCTTATCTGCGTCTGCATCTCACATTTTAGTTGAGTCACTTCTCCTCTTTGGCTGTTGTGAATCATGTTGCTATAAATTCGGGGGGACTAATACCTGTTCAATCCCCGCCTTGACTTCTCCTGGAAGTGGAATTCCTGGATCATATTTTTAATTCTTCTGAGCAAGTGCTGTGCAGTTTTCCACTGCAACTGCACCATTTCACGTCACCACCAGTAGGCACGGCGTTTCTAACTTCTCTGCACTCTTGCCCACACTCCCCATTTTCTGTTTATTTGTTTTGTTTTGATAACAGACATCCTAATGGGTATGGAGTGGCTTATCTCACTGTAGCTTTGTGGAGCACTCCCTCGTGATGGGGCCTTGTGGGATGGAGCATCTCCTTGTGCGCTTATTGGCCATCTGTATGTCTTCTTTGAGGAAATGTCTATTCAGATCCTTTGCCTATTTTTCCTTGGGGTTTTTGGTTGTCGCTGTTGAGCTATAGGAGACCTTTATATGCTCTGGGTATTAGTCCCTTATCGGACATGTGACTTACAAATATTTACTCCCATCCCCTGGGTTTCCTTTTCATTCTGTTCCTAGTGTCTTTGATGCACAAAAGTTTTGAATTCTAAGGAAGTCCAACTACCTACTGTACTTTTGGTATCACAGCTGAGAAATCATTACTAAACCCAATTATGAAGCTTTTCTCCTATGGGTTTCTTGGTGTTTTCAGATATCCTCACCTACACTAGGGGTACCTATTGGCTCAGTCGACTGCTTTTCTTCCTTCCTTTCTTTCTTTCTTTCTTTTGTTCTTTCTTTCGTCTTTTAAAGATTATATTTATTTGAGAGAGAGAGAGATAGCAGGAGAGAGCATGAGTAGGATTGGGGGAGAGGGAGAAGCAGGGAGCCCTGTGTGGGACTCAATCTCAGTACCCCAGGATCATGACCTGAGCTGAAGGCAGATGCTTAACCCACTGAGCCACCAAGGTGTCTCACACATGACTCTTGATTTCAGCTCAGGTCTTGATCTCAGGGTTGTGAGTTCAAGTCCCATGTTGGGCTTCGTGCTGGGCATGGAGCCTACTTGAAAAAAGATATCGTTACTTACAGTAAATTTATGATACGTTCTTTAAAAATATTTCCTTTACTTTTCATAATGTAGGTTTCTGTTGAGGAGAAACATGTTTTCATGAGTGAAATGAGAAAGAGATTTTAAATTGTTTTCTTTTTTTAAAAATTTAGATTCAGTTAGCCAACATAAATGTTGGGTGGGAGGGCTCCGGGTATGCAGGAGGAGCAATAGAAGTGACCCCAGGGGCCGCCGTCTTCCAGCCTCCCCCCGCCCCCCGCCCCTTTCCTTAACCCTTGACTCCCGCCAAAAGGATGTATGCCCAAGTCACGTCTCCACAGGTAACCCAATACCTATTCAGGAAACAGAAGTATCAGGACCCCTCACTCCATACCCTCCGATCACCAAATACCCTGCCATATATGGATGTGAGCCCGTGCCCTGCCTTGGCCCAATAAAAACCCCTGATGACTCCCTCCCAGTGCGACTTCCCCCATTCCCCTTTCCGGAGTTGAGGAACCTCTCCCGAGGGTGCCCACCTCCATCCTGTCCGACTTTCCTGACTCCCCTTCTCCTGAGCCCTGAAATTTCGTCGGAGAGTGCCTTTAATAAATCTTGTCTTGCACCCACCTTGCCTGGTGTCATGTTTATCTTGCCTATAAAACCTTACAATAAGTACATCATTAGTTTTGTTCAATGATTTTTGCATTGTGTATAACACCCAGTACTCATCACATCACCTGCAGATTTAATTTATTTTTGCGTGGCTGCCCAATTATAACAAAGTTACTTCTTGAGTGATAACTTCTTTATCCACTGACTACTAATGCTAACTTTGTTCTTATATATGGGAGTGCAGGCGCTATTTCTGGCATTGTCTCTAGTCTCTTTGTTAACATAGATCCTGTTCCTGAGTCAACACCCCACTGTTTTCATTCATATAATGTTATGATAAGTTTTGATATCTGGTGTAGTCAGTTCCCCTTTGTGCAAGGAAGAGCTAATATAGTCCGCTGGGGACGGCTCTGCTCTGAAAGGTCTGTGTGCAGGGTTGGCCCTGGGCTGATGTCAGGGAACTAGGATTTCAGGAAGGTCCCCACCATTCCCAGAACTGATTGATTCTAAGGTCACATTGAGTTTCCCCATAAGTTTATATGTAATGTCTCTTCATTTCTTTAGGCCTCTTTAATGTCATTTGATGAAATGTGCTAGCATCTTATATGAAGTCCAGGGCAGACATGGGCCCTGCTGCCCCCGGCAGCACCTACAATAGCAGACCCTCCAGTCGGTTCCTCCCCTTTCCTGTCTCAGCTCCCTGCTCTCTCATTCCCGCTTCTGGGATCACGTGCCTAGGTCTTTGTTTCTGCCTGAAACCAGAAAAAGATCTGCATCTCCTCCTGATGTCACAGAGATGTAGCCACCATGTCTAGAGCATTCAAGGTGAGCCAGGCACAAGGGTCACACTGACCATGGACCAGCTGGGTCACCCTCCCAGGATCCCCGTGATCCCAGCAGCTGTCATTGATTTTACAAAGGAAGAAACCAAAGCATGGAGTTGAAAAGCTCACTCGGGGTCAGAGGGCAGGGAATTGTCAGAGTGGGTTCGAACCCTCACCCAGGGTTCTCTGACTCCAAATCCTTGAGCTGGTCTCCTCCACTCTGATGTCCAAATCTGGCCCTTCCATTAACTCGTGTAACCTTGGCTGAGATGTTCAGGACCTCTGACACCTCGGGCAGGGCTGGGTGTTCTCAAAGCCTCTTCCCATGTCACAGGCTATAGCCCCAAGACTCCAGGACAGAACATCCTTCCCCGTGGGCTTGTGTGGAGCCAAGAAGCTGGTTTGCCTATGATTGCCTCTTGCAGATCACCTCCACCTCGGCTGCCCCCATCCCTCCGTCCTTCCTGGAGGCTGGAAATCCACAATCCAAGCAGAAAGACAGAATGAGCCTGGGAAGAGGGCATGGGCTCCCTTGAGAGGCCCAGTGGCACCAGGCGCCTTTTAACACTGTGGCTCCTGCTCCGGGTGGCTTTTATGCTTTCCTACAGAGGGACAGACTTGCAACGTGCATAAATTAAGCACGGTTTACTATTTATTGCCATGCAAAGGCTTAGGAGTGCTGTTTTATATGTCTCTGTTTGCATGGCTTTAGCATCATATAGGCTAAAATTAATTCCACCAGACGGGCTGCTCACAGGCAGAGCCAAGAATTTCCTGGGAAGGACTTTGGTCTGGCTTTGGCAGCGGCTGTCTGCAGCGATAAAGCCCTCTCAGACAGTCTCACACAGCCAGGGGCATCCAAGGGTATTGTATTCTTTGGCCCCTGAGGGCTATTTCTCCCTTTTCCAGAAAACTGGGTGTGGAGTATGGGCTTGGAGTCAAGGCTGATCACAGATGGGAAACGGACCCTGGCATTCTCCCTCGTCCCCTTGGATAATTTGATCGATGAGGCCGGTGAGAAACAGGTCTGCTCTTGCTTGGCTAGCTCCCCTGTGCAGACACCAGACTTTCTGCCCGTGAGATGGGTTGTGCGCGTCCTTTGATTTGCAGAAAACTTCTAATGCATCCACTATCTGAGCCTTCTGGGAGCCCTGGGAAGTAGATGAGGTGCTTAATGGCACCTCCTCATGGAAACAAACAGTCATGGTAAAGTCCAACATTGCTGAGCATTGACGCTGCAGCAGCCCCCGTAGGAGGCACTTTCTGCCCGCTGAATGTACCACATCTCAGACAGGCCCGGAGAGGAGAATGAAGTGACTCAAAGCAGAGAGAGACCTTCCCTGAGCATCCAGAGTACGCCAGCCACACTCCTCCCCGGAAATTTCACAATCCAGCAATACTGCGAAGCATGCAGCTTGCCAAACATATTGTGTTAATCTTGTGGTTTGCATAGGCTCTTCCACGTGTCTGTTACTCCCTGAAAAATGCCCATTTATCCCTCAAAATCTAGTCCAGGAGGTGTTTCCTCCAGTGCACCCTCTCTGACCTTCCAGATGATTCCATCATGCACTCAACAAGCATTACTGGGGAAACCCGAAAATGGGGAAGGACACTTACCTGCACATGAGCTTAGTTTGGTGGCTGCTGAGTGTCATCTGCCTCCCGCAAAGCCACTCACCTCCTCTTGAGGGGAGGAAGAGGCTGAGTCTATCACCCGGACCCTTGCCCTCTACCTCCCTGCTGGGTTTTGCAGATGGGTGACATCCCAGCAGGAGATGCCCGGGCAGGAGAGGGAGGGGTATGCATTTGCTCCCTTGGCTCCTTCTGGGTGTGGGCTTTTCACTCTCTTTTCTTTTCTCTCTTCTGTTGTCTTGACCTCTGGGGTCTTCCCAGGACTAGCCAGTTCCAGCAGATAGCAGACAACTCACTCACAAGCACACTTTCCAAGGTCAGGCCAGCTAACCCAGAGCCCACACCCTCCAACCACCTGCTTTGTGGGGTTCACACACTCTGGACCCAACTGTACCCGTCACCGGGCATAAGATGACTGGGGACAGCACCTTTGTCCCGGAGCCTGCTGAAATGATTCAGAGGAGCCCCATCCCTAGCGTGCTCACCCTGCCTCAACCATTCCTTCCCATGGAAACCACAATCAAGGTGCTTATGCAGTTTCCCTGCTCCCTCTCCCTCTGAATCCACCCTGGTGCTTCCCCAAGTGACAGCCATGGCATGGCATGTCACCTCCTTTCAGGATCTGTGAGTAGAGCAAACTATCTTTCTAATGGTAGTGGCAATTGGTAGTGGCTACTGGCCCCACCATGCCCACATGATAATAAAACATGTATTAGGGGCGCCTGGGTGGCTCAGTGGGTTAAAGCCTCTGCCTTCGGCTCAGGTCATGATCCCAGGGTCCTGGGATCGAGTCCCACATCTGGCTTTCTGCTCAGCGGGGAGCCTGCTTCCTCCTGTCTCTCTCTGCCTGCCTCTGTCTACTTGTGATCTCTCTCTGTCAAATAAATAAATAAAATCTTAAAAAAAAAAAAAACATGTATTGAACTGTGGTTGCCATGGACTGGCTGCTGCGGGACTCCTCTCCCATCCAAGGCACCCCTAAGCCTGCAAGGAATAGTGGCTCCCTCCCAGCTTTGGCACTGTCCCTTGTGGGTTACCCAAGTCTCCTCCATACATTTACACACTCTCCGTATTGGAGTCTTCTCACTTACACGGTTTGAGAGCATCTCTTTTTTGCTAGAACCCCATCTGGTCCGCAGAACACAGATCTGTGGGCACATAAGGTGGGCACTTTCCTAGCCAACCATCCTGACAGCCGTTGTGTGTCCGTCCTGTTGCACGGCACCTGAATCCGTCTGCTCCCAGATGGGCCCTGGCAAGATTCATGAGCTGCTTGAGCATCTATTTACTCATCCTGGCATCCCTCCACACGGGCAGATACCATCTTGTAAATAAGACAAGAACAGCAAAGACAACCCTGGGGGAAAAGAACGACAGTGTGGTGGCTGGTAGAAGGGGGGTGGTCATGTGTGACACCTGGATTTCTAATCTCATGGACCGCAGTGCTGGTGGGCAGGACAGTGGGCTTGGCAGAGGGCACAGGTGAATTATTGGGGGGGCCTTGTGGTATCCATATGGCCAGTGGGCCAGGGGAGAGGGAAGCCATGGTGTGGAGAGCTCCAACCCTGGGCACTCAGAACAGATGTGGACATGACAGTGTGTGTGAGGAGTTCGGGGTGAGGTGAGGACATCTGTGTGAGCAGAGATCTTTAAAAATATATGTATATATACATATACATATACATATATATATATATACATATATATATATGTATATATATATGTAGGTTTTATTTATTTATCAGAAATAGAGGGGGGAAGATGCACAAGCAGGGGGAGGAGGAGGAACAGAGGGAGAAGCAGGGAGCCTGCTGCAGGACTCGATCCCAGGATCCTGGGATCAGGACCTGGGCTGAAGGCAGCCACTTCACCGTCTGAGTCCCCCAGCCAACCAGGGGCAGAGATCTGAAGGATGAGGTGAGGGTCAGTGGTGAAGAACCACATTCCCGGCAGGGGAGTGGTGTGGCCAAAGCCAGACATGGGGGATGTGGGCTCGTTTATGTAGCTGGAGAAAGTCCAGTTCAGAGAGGGAGTTGCTGTGTGTGTGTGTGTGTGTGTGTGTCCGCGCATGCGTGCGTGCACATGCACACACACACATGCTTTCATGTACTGTTCCCTTAGTCTTTTTTTCTTCCTGGGCTTCAGGTGCAGATGTAGAAATGATTGCCTCCTTGTCTCCCGACACCTCCGTCCTTCTGGCTGGGGAAAGCCTGTCTTCTCACTGACACCTTCCCTTTCAGCCTCACACGCACCTGCCCTCTGCGCATGTGTACGTGTGTGTATGTCTTCTTATCTGGATGTTCCTACAGATTAGGTGCTGTTGTTTGTTGTATGTATTTATAATCTTTTGGAAGAAGAATCAGGTCGTGCATCCCATTTTCTTCCTTTTTCTTTCCCTCTCTCTCCCCTTCCTTCTCCCCTTCCCTTCCCCTTGGTTCTCTTATTTTTCTCTTCTTTCTCTCTCCTTTCCCGTTCCCCCCACCAGCCCTATGTGCTGAGACCCCCCTGTGTGACTCTGCGGCAGTCATCCCTGAGTGATGGACACCCCAGGTGTCTCCATCTCCCTGTCCTAGGGTGGGTAACTTGCAGAGAGTCTGATGAAGTAATGGAGGGTAGATGGGAGGCCAGGAACCCATTCAGGGTATGGATGAGGAAGGTACCGACAGTCTATGCTTGCATGGCTTTCTCCAGGGAGAGGGTGAGTGAGTAGATCTGCCCAGGGTTGAAGATGGCCAAGCCCCACTTGGTGATGGGGAAGGAGAAGATGCCAGCACCTCCCAGAATACCTGCCCGTTCCATCCACAGAGATTCTGTGAGTGGGAGGGCTGAGCTGAGACCATCCGGTTGACCAGCCTGCATGGCTTGGACAGATACTCACTCCTTAACTACTGGCTCAAAGTTTATTTGGTGGGGGCAGAGAGAAATTTCTTTTTCATTAATAAAAGCTGCATGCCTCTCTATGTTCAAAATAAGAGATTTATTATGTGCACTATTATAGGTGATTTTCCAAACCAGACAGCACCTCGGGAGGCATATGAAAGAGTCTAAAATGTAGATAATAAAATAAAGCCCTCGTTTGGTGCAAGCAGCCTTGCATAATGACGCTTTCTGCCTCCAACCTCAGCTGGCTGGAATTTGCAACCCCACACTCCCTCTTATTGCTGGGAGCCCATGCAGCCTGCAGGGCTTGGTACAGAAATACCTACCAGATATACCTACCAGAGGATGGGTTGGTACAGAAATACCTACCAGAGGATGGGTTGGGGGGGTCATCCCCTGGGAAAAGCGTGGGCTTATTTCCACCTCGGGCAGCATCACGCTAGCAAAGCAGGGCTTATATTTCCACTCCACCAGGTCTGGAAGAACTTCTGGACAGAGATCAGCCCTAACTAGCGCTGGGGGTGCCCATGTAGGCCAGGGATGTTCTTTGTCCTTGTGGACTGGTGCTGGAGGCAGATGCCTGGCTGGCCACGATTTATACACCACTAGAGGGGGCCACACCAGTCCCCGTGGGACAGCCGGTAGATACTCCGTAACTGGCTGAAAGTCTCGCAGAAAGTGAGAGGTGGGACTGGGGTTTAAACTCGGTTGACTCCAGAGCTCTGTTGGGCACTGGGCCTCACGCTGCATTAGTCTAGCTCTTATTTTCTCCGTTCACCCCTGGGGCCTGGCTGACCCAGGAGAGACCGCACCTCCCAGGACTGGCCAATTCCTGCAGATAATAGACGACTCACTCATGAGAGCTCTTTCTAACTCCTGACCAGACAATCCGGACCCCAGAGCAGTACCCGCCTCCTCTGTCCAGCTCCCACGCTCTGGGTCACAATCCCCCACTCTCCTAATCATCCCAGGGCCAGGCCCCAGACAACTGGGGACAGCTCCTATTCCCAGAGCCCCCCAAATTATTCAAAGTGACCTGTCCTGAGCTTGCTCACCCTGCCCCCTGTTCCTTCCCATGGACACCTCGGTAAAGCCTCCTGCATCCCCTTCCATTCCCCCTTCACCCTCTCTCCGGCCCACCCTGGGCTTCTTTGTGGACCCCTGAGTGGCATGGCTCACAGCGTATTTCTGGGGATCTTATTTGGTCTTGACAGCCATGTCTGGGCCCACCTGTCCAGCCACACCTAATTACAACAGATCCTGGGCACCCTTAAAACGCATGGGTTTCCTAACAATCAGTAGCTCCCTGCTGCTGGGTACCCAGACTGGGGACTTCCCATTGTATATATAATAGCATACAGTAAAATGCATGTGGTCATTTCCTTGAGTCCAGCCACCCCTTCCTAATGCATTTTACCCACAGGGAAGTTGAGCAGCAGAGAGAATGGGTAACTCGTCCACGGCCAACAGTACATCAGTGGCATAGGAGGGAACCAAGTCAGTTCCCCTGAGACCCAAATCTCTGGTGATCAGACCAGGAGAATGTTCCTCCTGTCCAGCACATCCTGGTGTCTCAGTGCAGCAGAAAGACACCCTCTAAATCCCACCAGAGACATTCACTCGCTCGCTCATCCCCTTGAGGTCCTTCTGGGCCACCTCCTCTGTGCCGGGTGACCCACTGACAGTTGAGAAAGACTCCAGTGTGGTCCTCGTCCCCAGGCTGTCCAGGGCTGCTGGGGCAAGAGGGCGGGACAATGGTCACGTGTTTTCACTCATTCTTGAGGGAAAAAGAAATAGCAGGGGCGCCTGGGTGGCTCAGTGGGTTAAGCCTCTGCCTTCAGCTCAGATCATGATCTCAGGGTCCTGGGATCAAGCCCCGCATCGGGCTCTCTGCTTGGCAGGGAGCCTGCTTCCCCCTCTCTCGGTGACTCTCTGCCTACTTGTGATCTCTCTGTCAAATAAATAAATAAAATCTTAAAATAAAAAAAGAAAGAAATAGCATTCATCATGTAATTTCCGTTTACCAGAAAGCGCAGGATGACAGGACCCACCTTAGAACAACTCAGAATGATTTTGTTCTTCCCAAAGACAGATTGTCTGTCATTTGTTTGTTCCTCACTGTCCCATTTATGTATTTATTCATTTGTTTATTTGTTTCTTCATTTATTTAAAGATTTTATTTATTTATTTGACAGAGAGAGACACAGCAAGAGAGGATATAGAAGCAGGGGGAGTGGGAGTGGGAGAGGGAGAAGCAGGCTTCCCGCTGAGCAGAGAGCCCAATGCGGGGCTTGATCCCAGGACCCCAGGATCATGACTTGGGCCAAAGGGAGACACTTAATGACTGAGCCACCCAGGTGCCTACCATTTACATATTTTTAAAAAATTTTTAAACATGTTTATTTGAGAGAGACCGCACACGTGAGCACAAGCAGGGGGAGCAGCAGAGGGAGAAGCAGATTCCCCAAGGAACAGGGAGCCCGATGCAGGTCTCGATGCCAGGAAACCAAGATCATGACCTGAGCTGAAAGCAGATGCTTCAACCAACTGAGCCACCCAGGCGCCCCCTAACCATCCCATTTACCACAGAACAGAGCTCAAATCTGGTCCCAACTACTCCGCTGATAGGGGACCCAACACTGGGATTGATATGGGAACACCTGCACTCAGTGGGAGTGCAAGGGGAATTGGGGAAGCCCAGGGGACTGGGCACCTCCCTGCCCCCCGCCGAGTCCTGGGATAGAGGGAACATCAACAGTCCCCGGACCCAGGGCCACCAGACTTTGCCGTCCATGTCCTCTCCTACCATGACAAGCTGTGACCTAGAAAGCCTTCACCAGCCCCCTCCGGCCTCTACTGTTGTCCCCTCCCCATCTGGCCCTCCTGTCTTTCCTCTCTGGGTCTCAGGTCTCATTTGATGTGCCTTTCTCCTCCTCTGTCCTTTAGCCTCAAGGTCTGCTGGCTGGTGGCTGGGCCTGGGAGTTGCTTTTCACCGGGGAGATCAGGAAAGTGATCTTGAGATGAGCCACGGTCTCCTTCAGGCCCACCCAGCCAGCAGTGGGAAGCGAATGAGTACCTCCACTTCATGGGCAGGAAAGCCCAGACTCAGGGAGGAGGAGGGGCTCAGGCCCACAGCACCTGGCGTCCCTCCACCCAGGAGAAGGTCACAGGGGCTGATCTCTTGGAAGCTGAGATCCTTTCGGGCTTCCTGTTGCGCTGCCACAGTTAAAGTTCCCTTGCTAATAAGGGTGTGCCCCTTAGTTACGAGGCTGCCCAACCCGCATTCAAAATCATCGCAAAATACCCGGAGCAACCTGAGCATGCACCAGGAGGGACGTGGTTAGGGGAAATTCTGTCAGGGCCGTACTGCCGTTTCCAATGCTGCATAGTAACTCCCGGGAAGTTGCGCATCATAGTTACTGAGTTAAAAAAGAACTTGCAAAGTGTGATATGCATTGTAATCCCATTTGGCATACTTTTTTTTTTTTTTTAAGATGTATTTATTTAATTTCGGAGACAGAGCGAGAACACAGGGAGGAGGGGTAGAGGGAATGGGGGAGAGAGTCTTCAGCAGACCCCATGCGATGGGTGAAGCCCGACCGGGGACTCGATCTCACGACCCTGAGATCACAACCTGAGCCGAAGCTAAGAGCCGTACATTTAACTGACTGAGCCACCCAGGTACCCGTACCATCAGGTATTCCTTCTGAAAATGTGTGGAACTACATCTGTAGATTGGGACTCAGGTGATCTTCATTTTTCTTGGGCTCATCTGTGATCCTCTGTTTCTGTAAGAAAGAGAGTAAGAAGAGAAACAAATGCATTTTTGCTTGAAGCCGTCTCTCCCTGGTTTCCACCAAGTGTGTGTCCTTGGGCACAGAGATGATCCTGGAAGAAGCGAGATGTGGGAAGAAATGGGATCATCCTGGCAGGTGGAGATCTGATTGTTCCCCTTTTCTCCTGCTAGGGGGAGAGCCCTGACGTGGCACCCTTGGGGCGGGGAGCCATCCGGGTCATGGCCTCCACAGTAGAGGTTTATTTGCAACATAGAAAGAATGATGTCACGGTCCTAGTTTGAGAACTGTAGGGCTTTCTGCACATGAGGCACCCAGCCCCCAGCCCAGTGCATAGTATGTGCTTAGTAAAAAAACAGCTCAGATTCCATGTAATCAGGGCTTTTCTGCAGACTGTCCTCCTGCCTCTCCCTTTTGTCCACTCATTTTCCTTCTGTCTGCCTTTTGCTTACCCCCATAACCCCTCCTGGGTTTTACTTTCTGGGCAGGAAGGGAGCAACCCCCTGTTGTCGAGGCCTTACCGTCTTCCCAGAGCTGCTTTCCACCAACGTGACCACACCAAAGCCTCGCAGCTTCCCCGTGAGATACAAAGGGATGTGCCTCTTTTACAGAAGAAGGAACTGAGGCCCTACCTGATGAGCTGTCCATTGGGGTTCATTTGGGGGTCATCTCCAGTGATATGGCAGCACTGGGGTTCAGGGCTGTGCCCCTATAACCTGCGCATGGCCGGAGGAGGCACAGACTGATGTTGCCTTGACCTTGGAGGTGTGTCTAGCCTGGTGGAGCCCAAGGTCAGCAGGAGCCAGGGTGTGTGGGGTGGGGCAGGGTGGGGGGACAGGGTCAGGATGGTTGGACTTAAATGCAGGGTCTGATGCTCACATTCAGTTTGGGGCATCCCACCCCTTAGTCGGGGAGTAACTTCTCCCACCCAGCTGTTCTCCTCCAGAAGCAGCGATGACGAGGGTGCCTGCCCCACCAGCAGCTGTGACGGTTACAGGAGAAGACCTGCACGAGGTATTTAGCAAGAGAGGTGAGCAGCATCATCAAGGCGCTCTGGACCGGCAGGCCACGTGACTGTGCCTTGCACAGGGCTGTCCCCTGGGGGACTCACTGGAAACAATGACCCTGTACCCACCTTTCTTGCCTGACATTCTGGACTGTGCCATGGGAGGGAAACACGTGGGCTTGGGGGATTCGCAGCAAGTTCTTTCCAGCCCCCCAGACCATCGGCTGCCCCCTTTCTTACCAGGACCCATGAAAACCCAGCCGCATTTTTCCTTTGCTCTTGATCAACCAATAACCTCGCAAATTTGAAAATAAAATGTCTACGGCCGCACAGCCAGCTAAGGCTGCATATGGCTTTGCAGACATTATAAAACATCAAATTAGATGGAAAATTGCCTGGGGTCCCTGTAAACGAAAATTACTCTTTTTATAGGGGGAAAAAAATGACCCTTATAATAGCAACAAACAATTTTGGGCTCTTCCTTTTATTAGCCAGCTCACATGGTGAACGGTATTCGCTCATTCCACCGCCCTGGCCCCAGCCAAACGTTTTTACAACATTTCGCTTTGCACATTTTCACAGCGTTATAACATGAAAAATAAGGCTCTGCCTGTGTCTTTGGTTCTTGTCAAGAGAGGACTTTCTTGCATCCCCCAAAGTTTTAGCATCCTGACTGGTGCTGGTTGGATCCAGCCTCCGTGTGGGGCAGTGGGAAGAACACTGGGTAGGGAAACAGAGGATGAGGTCTGCTGTGTGATTTCAACCTGGTTGCCTAACCTCTCTGGGCCACACTCTCTTCCTCTGTGAAAGGAGAGGGTTGGGTGGGGTCAGGGACACTCAGTGTCTCTAGGTGCTGGCCTGGCGATGTTGATGTGAGATGGCCTCTGCAGAGTCAAGCCGGGGCCTGGGTCTACCCATGAATGTACACTTTCCAACATTAAAATTAACAATATTTTCCCCCCACTCCTAAAAATATCTTGGGAATAAGACAAGGAAGGAAAATGCTGGTGGACCTAGCACAGTGGTTCTCAACCAGGGGATTACTTTGCCCCCGCTTCAGGGACATGTGGCAAGGTCTAGAGACGTGTTTTTGATTGTCATGATGGAATGGTCCTCTAGTGATGCCTCAGCATGGAGTGGGTACAGGCTGGGGAGATCACTGAACACCCACACTGCTCAGGACGGTCCCCAGCCTGAGGATTAACTGGTCCCCAACATTCACGTGCCCAGGCTGACATGCCCCACACAGAGGACGTGAATGGGCCTTGGACACTGGCCACCACGGCTGGTCCCCACCACCGGCCTGACTCCCCATGATGCAAAGCTGCGCCCTGGGGACCCTAGAGTGCTGGCTGTCCCTGCCATGAGTCATCAGGCTCAGGCATCCAGAGCGTACCTCTACCCCTCTACCCTCCATGACATGTGTGTGCAGCCTGACCTTGTCTGGGGTGACAGCAGTAATGCCGGGGGCGGGCAGTCACGTGCTGGGGACCAAGAGGGGGAGCCTGGTGCTGAAGGCAGAATGTGGCATCACAGGGTGATTTTAAGGCATCTCAGCTCCATCCCCTGCTCACTTTTTTTTTAAATTTATTATTTATTTATTTTTTAAAAATTAAATTTATTTATTTTCAGCATAACAGTATTCATTATTTTTTCACCACATCCAGTGCTCCATGCAATCCGTGCCCTCTATAATACCTACCACCTGGTACCCGAACCTCCCACCCCCCCACAACTTCAAACCCCTCAGATTGTTTTTCAGAGTCCATAGTCTCTCATGATTCACCTCCCCTTTTGACACAGTGAGGACAAACTTCAAAGTCAGTGGAAGCGAAAACCCACACTCAGCATCTCCATATATACTTCTTTCTTGCAGGTAAGAGGAAATAAACTGACCTGTGAAAACAATCAGAAGTGGGACCTGATGAAGCAGCGTGACCCCCACCCCCCACCCCCGCTGGGACATCTGGGGTCTGGAGTCTGGGATCCGACGGACGGGAACAAAGAAGCTATATAGCCTGTGGAAGCCCGTGCCTCTCTCTGACCTTCTGTTTCCCAGTCTGTAAAATGGGCAAGGGGACGCAGGCTCTCCCAGCCCTGCAGCCCTAACAGTTTAGGATGTTTCCTGATGCAGAGCATGGATCAAGGGCCCAGGGAGGGCACACCCGGTCCTCCCCAGGTCCACTCACATTTGCCTTTCTTGGGTCAGGTGAGTCACAGGTTTGTGGATCTGCAGTCTGGGAAGAATGCCCGAGGAGTGCCTTGCCTCTACTTTCTTCCTGAGAGTTGATGTCTTGTCTCATCTTGACCACTCCAGGGACAGGGAGCTCACCCCATGCCCAGACCAGTCATTTTCTCTGCTGGACAGCTTTGACTGGGGGACAGTCCTTCAGAACAAGTCAAATGCTGTTCCCTGCAACTTCTATTTCTATCTTTCAATTTCATGTTTTGGCAGCAACCAGAACAAAGCTAATAATCACACCAACCCCCAAATGGTAGCGAAGTACATAACCACAAAGACCTCTTGTTTATTCTGCTCTGATTCTTCCCATTTGGGGGCTGAACACCCCCATATCCTACATCTGACTCTCCTAGCAGCTGAAAATGTGAGTGTGTATTGGAAGGCCCTTCCTCTGGGTTGGGGCACATGCTGGGACACATTCCCTAGCTATACCCCATGAATATCATCTCCCTCATTCTGGCTATTCTACCCCTGTTGATGTGGCCATGGTGGTGCTAGCTTTCAAGGCAGTATCATTCTATGCATTTACACTGATATTGGTAAGGGCCTCTGGATTATTTTCCAAGTGAGAATAAAACAGATTTTCACGGGCTTGGCTCATATTAGTGGCTAAAATCCAAAAAGCAATGGGGAAATGTTACAGAAGAAAAGTCATCTGAGGACATGGGAGGTAGCTTCTATGCTACCCATCCTGGTCATCTTGCCTTATAAGATCCAGGAATCAACCCCATCCCCTCATTGCACCTCTAATGACCCAATCAGTTGCCTTCATATACCTCTACCTGTCACTGACTCTCCAGCACCCCTGCTGCCTCCTTGGAGCAGCCTCCTGGGGGAGTCGTCTTGCCTCCAGTCCTGTACCCCTCCTCCTCCAGACAGCAGCAGCCATGACCTTTCTAGAACACTAGTGTGGTCAGACATCTCCTGTAACGTGACTTATAACAAGAAATTTATACTTGGTCTTCGTCCCAGTTTCTGGAGCAGAGCTCCTAAAACTCTTAATTTCTAAAGTGATGAGAGCAGCAAAATACCTTTTGTTATGTTAATGGGGTGATGTTTGGAAAGCTCCTAAGATACAGGGGCTGGTTGCTCCTGGAAACAGCCCTGGGATAGGAGGGCTGGAGCGTTCAGTCCCATTTACTACAACCTCCAGGGAGGGGACAGAGCTGGAGATTGAATTCAGTTGCCAGTGGCCAATAATCGAATCAGCCATTCCTATGAAATGAAGCCTCCACAACCCCCACAAAGGATGGGGTTCGGAGAGCTTCCAGGCTGGTGAACATGGACAATTCTGGAGACTGACGTTGGGGAGAAGGCAGGGAAGCTCCATGCCCTTCACATGCCTTTCCCTGTGTGTGTCTTTCATCTGGCAGTTCTGAGTTCTATGATTTTATGGTAAACCAGGAATCTTGTAAGTGGATTGGTCGCCTGCGTCCTTTGAGCTGTTAACCAAACCCAAGGAGGAGGTTGTGGGAGCCGCTGATTTAGAGCCAGTCATTCAGAAGGCACAGGTGACAACCTGGACTTGCAATTGGTTTCTGAGGTGGGGATAATCTCTGGGACTCAGCCCTGACTGCGTGGGGTCTGACGCCGTGTCCGGATAGATGGTGTCAGAATTGAGCTGAATTGGAGGACGAGCAGCTGGTATGGAAAATTGCTCTGTGGTGTGTGGGCGGGGCAGGTGGGGGAGGATACCAATATGTTGTCACTGGTGTCAGAATCATACCTCCCACTTCAAATTCTCCCCTGCCCTCCTCCCCTCGTCCTCAAGCCCTGTAAGATGAGACCTGCTCTTCTTCATTCAGTGTTCGAAGCCCTTCACCAAGTGCCTGACCACCTTCCTTCTTCTCTCTCTTGGGTTCCCTGGAATCGGCTCTCTCTGTTCCACGCACTGGGGGTGAGGCTGCTCCCCGCACACCTGATGTTTGCCTTCTGTGTCATCTGTACCTGCTTCTCCCTGCACCTGCACACCTGCCTCACCTGACTCCTGCTTATTTCAAAGCCTACTTCCTATGTCTGCCACCTCCTCTCAGGAGCCCTCCTGATGAACACTAAGATAGGCACCTCTGTGTCCCAAAATGGTCGGGACACCCCTCTCTCAGCGTCATTTTCCTTTCTAGGTTAGCTCAGAGCAGCAATACTAGGAGCTCACATTTGCCCTGCCCAGGACTAGCCAATTTTCTACAAAGCAAAACCTTGTTCACTCATTTGTTTATTTATTCACCAGATATTTATAGAATTCCTGCAAGAAGTTCATGTAATAATAGATGCAGGGGACACAGCAGGGAGCAAAGTAGACAGAAATCCCTGTCCCTGTGGGGCTGACCCTCTAGTGGGGGGAGCGGACGTTTGATGAAGTGAATTTGTAAAATGCATGACTTCATGATGTGTCCCAGGACGGGGAAGTGGCCAGAGCAGACTGGGTGGTGGGAGAGAGGTAAGCGAGGTGGTCTGAGAGGGGTTGGCCCAGAGCTTGTAGCATCTTGGGGGCCATGGATGAGACTTAGTCTTTCATTCCAAGCGGCACCAAGAAGGCAAAAACCCCTGGAGGACAGTGAGGGGAGGACTTGTAGGATCAAGTTACCTTTCCAGGAGGGACTCCTGGGGCTGCTAGAGGTGAAAGAGGCTGGGGGTGGAGGTGGCTGGGGGTACAGGGAGAAGCGGGGAGACCAGAGGGGCATGTTAGTGGCTTGGTGTAGGATGGCAGTGGTGGGCATGGTGATAAGGGACTGTGTTCGGGGCACAGGTGGCCATGACTATGGGCTGCACTTAGGAGGACATTTTACTTTTAACCCAATCTTGATGGAGAAATGGAGACACAGAAATGTTAAGAAATGTGCCCAAGATCACATAGCTAAAGGTACTCCACGTGTGGTACCCAGAGAATCTGTGCATCTGTCCCCCTCGGGCATGAGATTTCTGGGGGCGGGGTACGTCTGACCTGTCATCCTGTGCCTCACAATGAGGACCCCCTGCTCCTCACATGCAGGACCTTCAACGTGAATGTCTTCGCATCTCTCCCGGGGCTGCCGCTCATTCTGCCCAGTGACCACTAGAGGGCAGCGGTGCCTTTCCTTCCGCACAAAGTTTCCAGGCGCCGCTTCAACCACAGAGCCAGCTCTGTCTGGTCCCAGGTCCAGGTTGGGAGGAAGGGACCCAACTGGGGACCACCCTTCCATTAACTTTAACCCCCTGCCCACGCCAGGGGCAAGGAACGCACTTGAGGACCCTGAAGGAGATTGGGCTGGACCAGCAAAGTCTGCATTAGTGGGCCTCCTTGAGGCCCCTCATCATCTATGAGAAAATGATGCCAAGACGTGCCCAGGTCACCCAGGGACGGAGACCAGAGTGGCTGCTCGTTTCTCTGAGACCTGCTTCAACCCTTCTCCCAGGTGACCCTGTCCCATGTGTGACCCCGGGGGCTTCCGTGTCAGCATAGCCGACAGCAGGAGGCATGGGTTAGGACTGAGGAGGGACCGCGGTGGTCAGATCAGAGGAGGTCCCTGTGGCTGTGGGTGGGGCTCGAAGGCTGGAGGGAACCGATCAGGGAGGCGGTCAGCCGGGGCAGCCTGCTGGCCCGGTGCCGGTCTGTTTTATTTGGTCCACAGACCAGAGAGCAGTAATTGCAGAAGGCAAACAACACTGTTTCTCACTTGGGTTGCTCGTGGCATTAATGAGCGTGGATAGATTTTCAAGTAAATACATGCAACTCGACCTTTGAGAATCCACGGTCGCTTTACAAAGGTCACATGGATGCTTGTTTCCAAAATCCCTGCGTAAATATTTGCTCAGCCAGCCGAGAGCCTTGTTTGCCCGTGTTAGTCTGTTTATAATTAATTACATTCGGCAGGGTTTCCCCTCTGCAGCCCAGCCCCAGGCCAGTTTCCAGCACACTGGTTCTCCTGTTGGTGTCCAGCACATCCAGGCAAAGCTCTGCTCTTTTCCATACTGCGTCTGCTCTCCCTAACTCATTCGTCAAGTGGTGCCCGGGCCCTGCCCTGTTCTCTAGCCTCACCTCCCCGCTTCCTCGAAGCATCTTAGTGATGGCAGCTCTGACATTCCCCAAGGTGTCACAGTGTCACTGACATCACACTGTGTGCCAGCCTCTTCACAAGGGTTCTCCATCCCATCACTCCCTCAACGTGACTCTTGGTGCAACCCTATTCAGGAGGCATTATTATTAAACCCATTTGACAGATGTGGAAACTGAGGCCGAGAGATGCTTGTAAGGGAAGGATTAAGGTATGAACCCAGGATCCTGGCTCCAAAGGTTTTCTTCTTAACCTGTGTGTGGTATTCCATCCTGCCTAAAGCCATCTGATAGTATCCAGGTCTCTCTGGTAGGGGTGGGCCCCCCGCCCAGGGGTGGATCCTCCTCCACCTTCCCCCTACGCCTCTAGCTGCTCCCTCCTCCATGCCCTCCTTCCAGTTCTTTCCTTGTCTGGCAACAGCAGCTGTCATTCAGTTTCCCTTGTAGACTGTCTACTCCAGGGGTCTTCCTGATCCCGGGGCCCCTTGCAGGTAATGAGGCAGCTCCCAGTTTGCACCCGGGGTTCATCCACGTGGGAAGAAGGAGGCTCTTCATCCCTGCCCTTGGCTGTGTGTCTGCACCACTTGGCTTCTGCGCACAGGCAGGCCTTGTCCCTGTCTTCCCAAAGCCGGTTACCTGCTCTCTTGTTCCCCACTCCAGTCCCTGCGCCATGCTGGAGGCCAGTCCGTGGGTTTATCTGATTTGCTTTTCCCGGCCGGAGGAGTGCTCAGAAGTTGTGTGGACAGCAGCTAGGGCATTTCCTGTGGTGTCCAGTGAAGGATCCTGTTCCACCTGTGCCTGCACCACCACCCCCAGCCCAGGCATGGTAGGATTTAACTATTTCACTCCCCTAACAGGAACCGCAAAAGAACTTTGGTATAAAATGGGATCTAGCAACATGCATGCACGAAGATGAGGATGATTCTACAGCCATGAGCCCCGACATGCAGGTGGGAAGAGCATCTGTGGGCTGGAGGCCTGGCCCAAGGCCTCTTTTGCCTTCAGGGAAGCGGACTGCACCTTCTTTATTTATTTGACAGGCAGAGATCACAAGTAGGCAGAGAGGCCTGCAGAGAGAGAGGAGGAAGCAGGCTCCTTGCTGAGCAGAGAGCCTAATGTGGGGCTCCATCCCAGAATCCTGGGATCATGACCTGAGCCGAAGGCAGAGGCTTAACCCACTGAGCCACCCAGGCGCCCCTGGACTGCACCTTCTGAAGGCCCCGTTTTGTCTCTTTAGGATGGAAGAAATCAGTTTTGTTCTGAATACACCTCAGGTTGTTTGGAACAAAATGGAACATGAGCCAGCGTGTCCGGCTGGGCTCATAAACTGTGCATTGTTAGAGGATGTGGGGCTGGGGTGACTCCCAGAGCCGAGGTGACACCAGGATGGGTCGGGCTGCTCCTTCTCTGGGCGATCCATTGGCCGTGCCCATGCTCTGAAAGGGACACTCATTCCTGGGGCCCAGTCTCCTTGGAGGAAGCACAACCTGGGGCCAGAGATAAGCAGAGGGGCCTGCCCTCACAGCCCTCTCCAGGGGCCCTCGTGGCTTTATGGCGTCTGGACTCCATCCCCACTCTCCTCCATCCCCCTCTTTGCCTCCCCCCATGCCAGGCTGTAGCCCCAGAGGCCAGGCCAGATGTGCAGGAAGCTTATCAGCGGGTTCAGGAGGTCTGCAAGGCCGATAAGAGGTGAAGAGACCTCATCATTGCTGGCGGCTGCAGAAGGGCAGGCACCACGTCCCTGGTGGCTTTGATCCCGGGGGCGACGTGTCCCCAGAACAGCGCTTACAGTTCATCCTCGTGGTTCGATGGTTCCCGATAAATTTCCCAGCATCAGAACTACGCATTGAAATTAATTTTCTTTGCTAAACGTGTGCCGTAACCATCTGCCTTCCGGAAAACGAGTTGCTGCGTATGACTGATTCTACAATAATGATTCCTTAATTGTCTCCTCACTTTTAATCAAAACAAGAGCGTTTATTTCTTACGAAATATGTCAGGCGAGGGTGTGAACTTGCTGAATCATTTCAGAACGTCCTGTTTGAAACCGAACGGAGGTGAACGAGATATGGGAGGGACAAAGAGCAGGTGGGGAGTCCTTGGGGCGACATTTTGGAGACCCAGAGTGCACGGGGCAGGGGTTCAGAGGGATTGGCCTAGAAATGTGGGTTTATGAGTGGGGGGCCATGGGAAGAGGAAGGAAGAGGGAAGGGAAGCTGACTCTGGCGGGTGAGAATATACGGTTGAGTCTCTGGGCGGGAGCAGAGAAGTCTCACAGCATGTGATTGAAGATGCCAACACAGAATAAAAAAAATCTGTGCAACGGGATCTACAGATCACTAGAGGGACGTTTAAAGGAATGGCAGAACCAGCCAAGATGCCAGCAACATCATTTCTGGGCCTGAGACCCTTCTACCTTTATTTATTTTTTTTTCCTTTTCCTGGGGAGCCCTTGGGATCACCAGGCTGAGGTGCTGTAAGGATATTAGGAGGCTGGGAGGTGGGTCTCCCCTGCCCCTGTTCTCCTACAGGCACCGTGCAAGCCCCCAAAAGCTCCCCAAAGAGTCTTTTCAGTTAATTGCTCCACCAATGAAGACGGCAGTGTGTTTAGGGTCGGGAACCCTCCGTTTGAGTTGCAATCTTGCCACTCCTTGGCTGGGTCACCTTTGGCAAATGACTGAACCTCTCTGAGTATCACTTTCTCCCCGCAACTCTCTGGCTCTCCAATAAATCATGAAGTTCGGCTCTTCTTTCTGCAGGAAGAAACAATACTATCTGCTAGAAAGCGGGGAAAGGTAATAATTGAATCATAATTGTATCATTTATCGGAGGGTGGTTTCAGTTATTCTAATGAATAATATGATTATTTTAATTTTTTAAATCCTAGAATATTGGAAACACAGTGGGAAAAGGAAGAGAATGATAAATCGGCGCCGTGGTCCCACCACCCAGATCAGGTAAATGTTAGCATTTTTGTCCTACACTCAAGTTCTTTTTTTTTTTTTTTAATCGAATGTTACTGATGAAGTTGAAATCCTGTTTTCCCTTCAGTGCTTTTCCTCCTCCCTGCTCTCCAGAAGCAACTATTTTCATGCTTGTGATGTGTCTCCAGTCTATTTTCCTTTGCTTCTGAGAAGTTGCGAAAATCTCAAAGAGAGACCAGTATCATAAGGGACATATACTTTTGCACCTTATTTTCTTATTAGACAATGCCTTTTTGCAACCAATGCACGTTAAATCATGGACATTTGATTCATCGTCTTTACCGTCGTGGAATGTTTCACGGAATGAAAATGTCAGAGTTTGCTCATTTTTCTGAGGGACTCTTCTGGATGTTTCTTTCTTTTATTTTTTTTTTAATCATAGCCAATAATGAGTAATCATAGCCAGTAATGAACATCCTCGCTTCATCTCCTCGTGAGAGCTTGTCCCCAGAAATGAAACAGCTTTACCAGATACGATGAAACTACCCTCTGAAAAAACTGTTATTAGTTTACAGGTGTGAAAACAGCTCAGGGGAGTTCCTGCCTCCCCTATGCTTCTCCTTATCCACATCCCAGTGGTTGGTATTATGAGACTTTATCTTTTTCTATTTGGTCTGTATAAAATCGCATCACACTGAAGTTTTAATGTCCCTCTCTGGTTGGCAGACTCGCTCAGCACCTTTCCACACAGTTAATCAGCCACTGTGATTTTTTCTTCCTGATTACGTGATCCACATCTGTCCCTCTCTCTCTCACTTTGTCATCGATTTCCGGACAATTTGAACAGGAATAGTAGTCATTCAACACATTCTGCTTTCCCACGTGGGGGGGTTTCTTTAGCTTTGTTTACTGTGTCTGTTAAAGCCTTACGCTATGTTTACTCATGTTTTTCCTTATCGGAGGCACTCTTTGGGTCTTGTTTAAGAATTTTTTCTTTATCCTCATAACACAAAAACACTGCCATGTGTTCTGCCAAATATTTTAAAACATTGCCTTACTTATTAAGTCTGTCAAGCCTCTCAAATTTATTTCTGAGGAGGGTATAAGGCGGAGATTAAATATCCATTGTTTTCTGAGTGGATAGCCAGTTGTCCTGCTCCTTTCATTATGTTGTCTGTTACTTTTCCACTGTGTTCTCTACAGCTTGTCCAGTTTCCATGAGTTTGTTTTTGGTTTTCTGTTCTCTGTTCCACTGGTTACTTTTTTGTTATTTCTATATCAATACCCCCATACATTAATTTCTATGACTTTCTATGAGTCTTGGTACCTGCTAGGAAAATTCTCCTGCCCCTCTGTTCTCCTTTTTCAAAACTTATTGATCTTTTATATTTCTCTATAAATTTTAGACATATCATATCAAGACCCACACTGCTGGGCTCACTGGATATGACCAACTTGTGTTAATGTAAGATTCATAAACACAGCTGATCTCTTTGTTTATATGTTCTTTTATGTCCTTGAATAAAGCTGTATCATTTTCTCCATAATGTTGTAAACTTTAAAAAGTTCTTTTTTACAGCACAGAGGTCTTATTTTTTTATATAAGACCTATTATGCCGTGAACTCATAGGGAAAGGGTTCCTGCAGCCCAGGGTCCTTCTCATGGGTTCTGAGCTTCTCTGGGTAGAGCAGGCTGGTTCCAGGTGAACCCACTACCTTTCTCTTTGGCTTCCTTCTTTTTCAGATCACTGTCCTTCACGTGCTCCAGGAGACTGTCTTGACTCTAAGAGGCTTAATATGCTCAATACATGTATTAGTTCTCTTGGCAAGAATCTTATCCTTGTTTGTTTATGTTACTGTGGGATAACACAGTCGGCTCTTCCGATTTCACCATGGTGACCTTTGTGGGTCATTCTGTTTGGAACAGTGCCCAGTCCCTCAATGTCCTCAACATCACATTCCTCATAGATTCACAGGAATGTGGCCAAAGGCACAATTCCATGTTTCCGAAAAGACCCAGAGAATACACAGGAGGGCCAGTCCTCTTCCCTTTGTGTTGGTTATTTGGCCAATTCCTGGCCATTTGTAAACATGCTGTCTTATATTTATAGCTTACAGTTTTGTTGCTATTGTAAACGGAGTTAGTTTTTAAGTTGCATTTCCAATTATTTTTTGATGTTTTACATGAACGTTATTTATTTTTATTCTTCATTAATTATTGACAAAAATTATGTGTGTCTGTGTTTCTAAAGAGTGACAAAATAATGAACCATGAGAAACCCATCCATCAGTAAAGAAGATGTCACACACACACACACACAATGGAATATTATTCAGCCATCAAAAAATGAAATCTTACCACTTACATTTTTTCTTTTTTAAAAAAGAAACCCATTTTTTTATTTTTAAAAAAAGCACACTATTCTTAGGATAGTCCTCTGTGTCTTCCTCCTCCTACCATCTTCTCCCTCTACTCCTCAGGGGAATAGCTTCTGTCCTGAATTGTGTTTTGAACACTCTCTTGGAATTTTTTAAAGCTTTACACTGTGTGTTTCTATCTCACAGAATATATTTTATGTCTTGCCTGGTTTTGTCCTCTGTCTGAATGGAATCATACTGTACGTCTTCTTCTCCTCAGTGTCAGGCCCACTGTCAGCCCTGCAGGTACATGTCCTATAATATACTCCTCACCTCTGTAATTATACGACTACACCCACTTCTTTATCCATTCTATCACTGATGGACTTGTGCACTCTTCCAGTCATTTGCTATTGTAAACATTCCATCATGAGCCTCCGTAGAATTTGCTGTGTCCCATGAAGCGGAGTATCACTAGGATACATCTAGGGTTAGAATTGCGGAGTCACAGGGTGCACACATCTTCAAATTTACTAGGTGATGCCAAGTCGTTTCTCCAGGTATCCCCACCATAAGCAGTATGTTGTGTGTTGTTTTGTGTCCCCGCCACCCACTGCTGGATATGGCCAGATTATAAAATCTTAAGCATTTTTGTGGGCATTTTAAAAACATGTTAAAGGGTATTTAATTGAAGCTTTGCTTCTAAATCTATAAGTGGAAAGAAACTGTCCTCCTCACCCATCCACCAGTTTGCTGATGTTGGCAAAGCCTGAACTTAATAAGGGGGAAAATAGACACAGAAATATTTTGTAAATTGCAAAGTTTTCCACATGCTTAGGGTGTTATGAACATCAGTAAATTAAGATTCTCTTGGAGCATCAATAAGCAATGTTAGAGCACAATTTCAGCCCCTTCCCCTCTAGGCTGAATGATTCCCAAACTCAGAATGTCCATTAACACTGTAGCTAGAGGCAACGCATCACACTGGGACAGACATGGTCATCTCAGCCCATCTTCTGAAAAAGGAGCAGCTTCTGATTTCACAGCGTGTTGAGCTGGGTTGATGCTGAAATCAAGACAAGGTGAATTAAAAAGCAATAACTTGGAGCACCTGGGTGGTTCTGTAGGCTAAGTGTGTGACTCTTGATTTCGGCTCTGGACATGATCTTAGGGTTGTGAGATCGAGCCCCATATCAGGCTCCACATGGAGGCTATTTAAGATTCTCTCTTTCCCTCTGCTTTCCCCTGTCCTGCTCTCCACCTCTAAAAAGAAAAGAAAAGAAAAGGCAGTAACCCCAGAGCAGTTTTCCTTATCTTTGTATGGCAGCCAGAAAATTCTTTTTTTCCTTAAGACTTTACTTATTTGAGAGAGAGAACACAAGAGCAAAGAGAGAAGCAGGCTTCCCACTGAGCAGAGAGAGCCCAGTGTGGGACTCGATTCTAGGACCCTGAGATCATGACCTGAGCTGAAGGCAGACACTTAAACGACTGAGCCACTCAGGTGCCCTGAGAAAATTCTTAAAAAATAAGTAGAACTGCATTTTGGGAATTTGACTGCAAATGTTTTAGCAATGTATACCCAATGTCCAAATAATTCCCAGGATCCTTTCACTGTGAAGGGATCAATACCTAAGTGATTACTGCGGACTTGACTGTTTTCTGCGTAATTGTGCTCTGTTTTTCTATTTTTTTCCTTCTCTTCCTTCAAGACTTACTCAATTTCAGGGCAGTCCCTTACTCTATTCTGTGATCTACACACCCACTCTGACAATCTACAGACCTGAAATGTTCTGCAAATGCAGAAGGGGATTTCATGATATTAGCACTTTTGCAAATCAGGTAGGCTTAAACTATGAGAATTTTTGCCTAATAATTCTGTTGGTTTAAATCACCCGTGGCTGTGAACGTGCAATCCTGGCTTCAGCAGTCAAAGTGCTCCAGAACACACAAAACCGATGATTAAGCTTCTAGGTGTACTCAGGAAGAAAAGATAAAGGTTTGTTCGGGTCTCTCTGCTACCGACTGAGGTCCAGGCAGTTGTGTTTTATAGAAGAGCTCAGTTAGAGCATCGTGAGACAAACTCCCGCAAGATATGATCTGTACGTGCCTCCGTGTGTGTGTGAGTTACTGAGATTTTGAAGTTGACGAAGCAGGAAGAATCTGCAGTTCCTGAAAACAGAAACCAGGTCTCTGAGGTTGTAAGTATATGAGTATGTGTAAATAGAGTGTATTTTATGAAGACAGATTGCACATGGACCACTTGGAAAAAAATCTCAACTCTTGACTTTTCTTGGTCTTCCCAGGGAGGAGCAGTATCCAGGATCCATAAGCATCCAAAATATAATTACGCAGCACCTACTACGTGTCAGGCATGGTGCTAAGGGCAGGCGATAAAATGTGGACCGAAGAACAGGGTCCCTGCCTTCCTGGAGCTGATCCTCTAGTGGGACTGACAGGACAGGTAAGTCAATCAGTAAACGTGTGATCAATTCCTATAGCGCAGTAGCGGGCTTTACGGAGACTCGTGGTGGGGATAAACAGGGCTGTGTAGACTACAGTGAGAATTCAACTTTCATTCAGAGTGGGAAGTGTTAAAATGAAAACCAGAGGCTCAAAATAGCAATGTTTGGACCAGGCCACGTCACTAAACGTGGAGCTTAATACCCAACCTCTTTGCTGTTTCACCCTCTCCGAAAATATGGGTCTTCACCTGTCAGTCAGGAAGTTGCTGATAAGCACGGTGAGGTAATCCCTCACAAAGGCTTTCTCCGTCCCCCAAAGATGAGGTAATCCGCATAGCAAAATCCCTCATCCTCCCCCAAGGGAGGTGGTGATCTTGCCTGAAACAACCTTGTCTTTTGTTTATAATGTCCCTGCCCTCTTCCTATAAAGACCTTCTACATTGTACAGCTCCTCAGGGCTCCCATCTGCTGTCTACATGGGGCACTGTCCAGTTGGTGGATTATTTAATAATGCTAATTAGATCTTCAAAATTCCTTCATTGAATTATATTCTTAACAGAAGCCATAGGACATTTTTCAACAGGGGAAGGACACCATCTAAGTGATGTTTCAAACAGATTATTCTGGCTGCTGTGGGGCACTTGGATGGGAGGGACAAGAATGGAAGCCGGAAGCAGAAGAGACTGAAGCCCAAGCTCCAGGCAGGTGGCCCCAGTGCCCTTGCCTGGGGAATGGGCAACAGGTATAGAGACAAGAGCACAGGCTCAGCAGGTTTAGTCAGGCTTCTCCAGTACCTGTGAAGAGACCTGTTAGAAGGAATTGGCATACATGAAGATTGGGACTGAGAAGTCTCCTGGTCTGTTGTCTACAAGCTGGAGACCTTGGGAAGCTGATGGCACAGTTGGAGTCAGAGTCTAAGAGTGAGAAGGGGAGAGTCCGTGGTATGAGTCCTGGTCCTGGGGCATGCCGTTAGGCAGAGAGAACAGAGAGTCAGAATTTAGTTCTGTTGTAAGACACCCAGCTGGTATCAGAGACTTGTTTGTTGGGATGAACCACCCACCCCCACCTCCTGGCAACATACACACATTGGAACTGGGTGCAGAGGCACACTGTCCCTGTTTTTGGTGGAAGCAAATGGTGTAGGGCGGGGTGATTTTATTGAGACAAGCAAGGTCAACCAACAAGAGTTGACAAGCTAATTCTGAGACACTTGAGAGATCTCAGATAACAAAGTAGTTAAAAAGTAGTCTAAGCCTCCTGGAGAATTCTGAATGGAGGGAGGTTTGGGGAGTCTTAAACATGGTGACAAAGTTGCAGAGCCAGAAGAGAATCTGGGAGGAAGTGTAGAGAAGGGTGCTGGACCAGGACAAAATGCTGGGACACAGCAGCTTCAGAGGTGGGATGCAAGAGGAAGGTCAGCAAAGGAGAAGGCACAGTCACCAGAGAGAAGGTATAAAGCTGGGAAAGCGTGCTGGGCAATAGCCCAGGAGACTCAGACATCACTTAGGAGGAGAAAGAAAAGATCATCTCACACCAGTCAGAACGGCTAAAATCAACAACACAGGAATCAACAGGTGTTGGCGAGGATGTGGAGAAAGGGGAACCCTCTTGCACTGTTGGTGGGAATGTAAACTGGGGCAGCCACTTTGGAAAACAGTGCGGAGGTTCCTCAAGAAGTTAAAAATAGAGCTCCCCTATGACCCTGCAATTGCATTACTGGGTATTTATCCACAGAATACGGAAGCACAGATTCAAAGGGTTACATGCACTTCAATATTTATAACAGCATTATTTACAATAGCCAAATTGTAGAAACAGCCTGTGTCCATCAAGAGATGACTGGATAGAAAGATGTGAGAAGATAGATCAATAGATCGATCGATCTTGCTACTTTCAACAATATGGATGGAACTAGAGGGTATTATGCTGAGTGAAATAAGTCAGTCAGAGAAAGACAAATGCCATATGATTTCTCTCATATGTGGAATTTAAGAAACAAAGCAAATACAGAGAAAAAAGAAAGAGGGAGAAACCAACTAAGAGACTCTTCATGACAGAGAAGACACTGATGTCCCCAGAGGGGAAGGGGGTGGAGGATGGTTAACAGGTGATGGGATTAAGGAGAGCCCTGTGGGGAGCACTGGGTGTTGTATGGAGATGTTGAATCACTACATTATACTCTTGAAACTAACTACACTGTATGTTAACTATACTGTAATTTGAAAAAAAAAAAAAAAAGAAAAAAGTGGGGTGGAGAAGAAAAGTGACCCTGGATTGGACAGCGTGGAGCTGACGTATGCTTTCATAAGACGGTTCTACGGGTGTGGTGGGGAGAAGTCAGACTGCAATGGGCAAGGAATGAAGTGGAGGTGAGGAAATTGGATTTTGTCCCAAGGGTGGTGGGCAAGCACTGAAGACTTCTCAGTCCATGTGTCACCCGCTCAGACTGGTCGTTCAGGTAGTGCAAGGACCATGGGTTGGGGGATAGTAAGTAATTGGTAAACACGCAGAATCAGAAGGTACGTCAACATGAAATGAGAAATGCTCCTCAGTTTGCATCCACACCAAACCCCCTTCCCCCTAAGATTTGACGCTCATTATGATCAGGATGAAGGTGGGAATAATAGTAATCGTGGTGATGTTACTGAGTATTTGCAATGTCAGGACGGTGCTCAGTAACTTACATGACTTATTTTACTGTGTCCTCGGCTCAACTTTCTGGGGGAAGGTGTTCTTACTGTTTTTCAGCTGAGATCGGGAAAGGGAGGGGAAATTGAAAGACAGCAAGTAATTTGCTCAAGACCACACATAGAGAGGAGATGAGGCCAGAGGGACAACAGAGGGGGTGGGGGCAGCTGATGAAGGACCCTGTGACCATTGTTAGGACTTTGGTTTTTACTCTGAGAGAAGTGGGGAGCCAGGGAGGGGTTCTGAGCAGAAAGATGTAAGAGTGGATCACTCTGGCTGATGTGCAAGAATAAGCTGAATGGGGCGAGGGTAGAAACAGCTATGTCAGTGGGACACAAACACCAGTGCCCTTGGTCCAGTTTCCTAGTAGTGGAAGTGGTGAGACGTGGTCAGATTCTGGGTCTATTTGGAAGTTACAGAGAGTGGGATTTTTTTTTTTTTTTAGGGTTTTTTATTTATTTGACACAGAGATAGAGAGCACAAGTAGGCAGAGCAGCAGGCAGAGGAAGAGGGAGAAGGAGAGGAGGAAACAGACTCTCCGGGAGCAGGAAAAAGGAAGAAACGATCAACCAGCTTGAGTCTGATGATTGTAATGAATACAAAAGTACAAAATAGTGGCGAGAGAGAGAGAGGTTGTCCAGAAAAGAGTCTTATTTTTCTTACATGGGTTTAGCATAGAAGTTACACTTGAGTGGAAGGAAGAATTCTACAGATTTTCAAGGGGGGGGGGATGGAAAGCCCAGCGTCTGACAAGATTTGCAGCATTCAGGAAACACTGAGATGTAATGCCTAAGGAAATAAATATGTGTATGTATTGGGAGGGGCGGGAAATGTAGTGGGTGAGGCCAGAGAGGACCAGGGCCAGATCAGGAGAGCCTTATAGGAGCCACTGATGAGCTTCCAGGATAACAGAAGTAGTTCTGCACTTTGTAAACCTCCCTCTGGCTGATGGTGGATGGACTTGGAGCTAGGGAGGAGGAAGTCAGGACACCGCTGCTGTTGTCCGGGAGGGAGCTTGAAAGAAGGGTTTATGGGAAATTGTGATTTTTATCTTGGAAGAGGGAGTACTCAATACTTTTGCACTGCAAGTACTCTGATGACCAAATTTCCTAAATTTAATTTTTTTAATTTAAATTCAATTAAATTAACATATAATGTATTATTAGTTTCAGGGGTAGAGTGATTCATCGGTTACATACAACACCCAGTGCTCATTACATCTCGTGCCCTCCTTAATGCTTATTACCTTATTACCATCCCCCAGCCCACGTCCCTTCCAGCAACCCTCATATTCCTATAGTTGAGAGTCTCCTGTGGTTTCATTTTTAAACATTTTTAGAAGTTCCTAAATTCTTTAGCAACTATGAAATTTGCTCTTGATGTTATTAGAGCTAATCAGAACAAGGTAGAAAGGGTGAATTTGCATTATCCCCTAAACAAGCCTATGGTGGTTTTATTATTGTCAATCCCATTTCACAGATGGGAAAACTGAGGCACAAAGAGGCTAAGTAAATTGCCCAATGACACCCAGCTAACAAGTGAGTGGCTCCGCTTTGTTTCACCCAGTGAGTTTAGTCAATTGAAGAAACAGAACACAGGATCTGTCAACTAAGAACACAATGACGTTATAACGCAACCAGAAGCATTTATTTGGGGTTTAGGATTGCAATCCAGGACACAGAGGGGATAGACGTTGAAAGTCTGCTGGCATGGGAAGAGGGATGCAGGTTTCTAAAGGCAAAATCCACAAGGTTACATAAGCTGTTTTGAAAGAATTATTAATGCTGGCAGAGTTTGATCTGACCATCTAATACATCATTGGCTGTGTGGCTAACAGACACCCAAAGTAGAAGGATGTGTTCCAGGAGGTGGTCGGAGTTTGCAACTGACCAAAGTTAAGAGTTTGCGGTGTTCCGAGAATTGAAATAGGGGAGGCGCCTAGGCCCTGCTTTCTCAATATCCTCCCAACTCTACTTTGGGTGACTCTCTTAGCCATGCCTGCTCTATTCTGAATCTTCTTTCACAGCTGGAAGTATTAACAAGTCGATGAGAGAAAAAAAAAAATCCCTTCTGATGGGGCAGCCTCAGGGGAAAGGACCAGTGATAGCCAGACTCTCACCTGGGAACAGAAGGGCCCCTGGTGGATGAAACCTGTGAGAGGTCTTACTTTTGAGCCAAGGCTGCACGTCAAGTTTGAGAAGGTTCTGAGCTGATGTTGAGGTGGTAAAGAACAAATGGAGAATCAAGAGATACAGAGAAGATAGGGTTGACTAGCTGGTGGTGCAGAAAGACCGAGACGGCATCCTGGGAGGTGCCCTATCATCTGGCTTGGGGATGCTAGGACGCAGGAGTGGAACAGTGTCCTTCATTTGTGATACCTGAAATCCAAAGCAAGAGCTCCCTCTGACCACCCCCAACCACTGGGTTCCAGTCTCCCTGCCTCAAAAGGGATTCTCCTTATGTGACCCTGGTGGTACAACTGGTGTGGGATAGATACCCTGCCAAAGTGCCCCTGGCAGGACTTACCATAAGGAGTGTTTATATTCCGACCCCACACCGTCTTCAGCTCTACTTCTTGTCTTCCCCAACCACACGCTGGGTTCAAACCATCCACCTCCACCTGAGGTCTTTGTGCCTGTGACTGTGCTACGTCTCCTTTCTGCTCCGCAAGCTCCCAGTCATATTTCAAGAGCCTGTTAACTTTCTGAATCCCCCAGAAACCTCTCTGCCCCATCTCAGGCAGAATTATTTGCTCCTTCCTCTGCTGTCTTCCAGATTTTGCAAATGTCTCCTCTGCTAATCTAAGAGGAGGCATTCTTTGCTTTTCATCGCAATATTTGCCGGGTTTATAATAAGCACTCGGTAAATACTGAAGACCATGAGCAAACGAATGTCTGAAATGTGTAAATTAGTCCTTGTCTTCAGTGGCTTATTTTGCTACCTAGAAATAGCAAAGCGTTAGCAGAGCCATGGAATGAAGACATCTAGCACTTGGCTCTTTGTCTGGAATCCCTCCACCACCACTTACCATCTGTCTGGGGAAATCACCTATCCTTTGGACCTGAGTGTATTTTCTCCGCTGTAAATCCAGGTGGTTAATGCCCGCCCAGGGGCAACATCATTGTGAAGGTTCAGCGGGCGAGTGCTGCTGTGCATTTGGTACCATGCCTCCATATTTAGTATCTGTCAGAAGTGGTAGCTGGTGGTGGTGGTGACAGAGAGTTAGTTTGTTGCATAATTTCCTTCTGTGATGGGGTTATCTCTTGAAAGAATGATTGTTGTGAGTTGAATTTTATCTCTCAAAAAGTTATGTTGAAGCCCCTTCCCCTCTAACGGGTGACTGTGACCTTATTTGGAAATAGTGTCTCAGCAGAGAGAGACTTAACCAGGTTAACTTAACTTAACTTAACTTAACTTAACTTAACCAGGTTAAGATGAAGTTCTGCTCCACTAGGGGGGTCCCTAATCCAATAATTGGTGTCCTTAGAAGAAGAATGGATTTTGTTTCTTTTGTTTTGTTTCTTCAGGTTTATTGAGGTATAACTGACAAATAAAATTATACATATTTAACATATATAATGTGGTGTTTTGACATGTTATACTTGTTAAAATATTTACCACAACCCAGTTAATTAACACATCTATTACCCCTACAGAGTTACTGTGTGTGTGTGTGGGCATGTGTGTGTGTGTGTAATGAGGACACTTAAGTTCTACTCTTAGCAGATTTCAAGTATATGATACAGTATTATTAACTAGAGTCACCATGCTGTCCTTTAGATTCCCAGAGCTTAGTCACCCTATAAGTGAAGTCTTGTCTCTCTGGTCATCTCTCCATCTCCTCCAGCACTCCAGTGCCTGGTAACCACCATTCTACTCTCTCTCTGTGTCTGTGAACTCAACCTCCTCCCTCCCCAAAGTTCACATATAAATGAGATCATACAGTATTTAATTTTCTCTGTCTGGCTAATTTCACTTAGCATGCTGCTCTCAAGATTTATCCATGTTGTTGCAAATGGAAAGATTTCCTTCTTTCTCATGATTGAATAATATTTCATTGTGTATGTATATGTACATATACATGCACACATATATACACTGTATATATACACACATACATATATCACATTTTTATACATTTATCGATGGGTGGACTTTTAGATTATTTCTGTATCTTCGCTTTTTGTGACTAAACTGTAACAAACACGGCAGTACAGGTATCTCTTCAAGATGCTGATTTTGTTACTTTCAGCTATATATCCTGAGATTGCTGGGTCATCTGGTAGGTCTGTTTTTAATTGTTTTTAATTTTTTTTAAAGATTTTATTTGTTTATTCGACAGACAGAGATCACAAGTAGACAGAGAGGCAGGCAGAGAGAGAGAGGGAAGCAGGCTCCCTGCTGAGCAGAGAGCCCGATGTGGGCCTCAATCCCAGGACCCTGAGATCATGACCTGAGCCGAAGGCAGTGGCTTAACCCACTGAGCCACCCAGGCGCCCCTGTTTTTAATTTTTTGAGGAACATCCATACTGTGTTCCGTAATGGCCATACGAATTTACACTCCCCCCAAAAGCGAATAAGGGTTCCCTTTTCTCTACATCCTTACCAACACTCGCCTGTTGTCTTTTTGATAAAAGCCATCCTCATAGGTCTGAGGTGATGTCTCATTGTGGTTTTGAGTTGAATTTCCCTGATGGCTAGTGATATTTCCAGGTGCCTTTGGCCATTTGCATGTCTTCTTTAGAAAACTGTCTATTCAGGTCCTTTGGCCATTTTTTTAAATTGGATTACTTGCTTGTGCCCCCCCTTTTTTTGCTATTGAGTTACAGAAGCTCCTTATGTATTTTGAATATTAACTCCTTATCCAACATATAGTTTGCAAATATCTTCCCCCATTCCGTAATTGCCTCCCATTTCATTGATGGTTTCCTGGGCTGTGCAGAGCTCTTCAGTCTCACATGTTTATTTTTCTTTTGTTGCTTGTACAGCAACCAAAGACTCAGTGACCTGGTGTTTGTGGGAAGTGCCAGGCAGTCTGGCCCCAAATATAAATGGGAGCTTCTCCCAGTGTTTTAAGGGCAGACATTCATGGAGATGGATTGAAACAGACTGAAAAACACTTGCATGTCCCTCAGAAAGAAGGAGAAAGATGCTTCTTGTTGAGAGCAGCAACTTCTAGATGTACATGAAATCAACACTGTCATATCCAGTCTGGACAAACACGGCACAACACATGTTTCTCACCATGGAGATAGTCTTTATTTGACTTTTATCGCCTTTCAATGAAAGAGTGGTTCCCATCAGCACTATATAATTATGAAACTTGCAAATACACTTTATCTGGCAGTGAAATTTCCTTAAAAATGGAAGTTAACTGCAAGAAAGTTCGTGGTGGGAGAGCATATGAAATGGAAGCATGGCTAAGTGTAAGCAGATGCCTATCAAGAAAGAAAAATGTTACCAGGACTCCGTTAAAGCACTAATACAAGCCTACTGTTCTGCTTTTTCTCAAACTAGACATTCATACAAGAGACGGGGGTTTGGCTTTTTCTTCTTGGGGATCCAGGGAACATCCTTGTGTATCTAACCATCTTGGCAAGACAAAAACCAGGGGGAAAAGCAAAGCTTCTAACCTACTGTCTTCAAAGCAGGTTCTGGGAGAAGAGAACAAGAACTGTGCTCCAGAAGGTGGAGAGATGCGACAGCTTCTGGTGCAGTAGTTACAGGGAGGCCTGGTGGGCGGGGAGGAGAGTATGGCTTTAGCCCATTGTCTGGGCAGCTGACATAACTGTTGTCCCCTTGGGCTCTCTCTCTCTAGTCTGGACTGCCCTATCGCTGACCGTCTGGCAGGACCGTGGTCATTGGGATTGGATATTCCAATGCATTGCAGTCATCGGAGAGGAACACCAAATCCTGAAAAAGATGTGCAATAGGCAAGAATGTTACTGAATGTGGCCCCAGAATCTGAGCACAGCTATAGGAGTTTATCTTCTAAGAGTGTTCCGTTCTTTCCTTTCATGGGAAAACTTCCCACCCCTTACTCTCCCAAGGAGAACGGGCCCCGTCTTCCCATTCCCATAGAACATGATGTAATCCCGCATCCTAAATAGAAATAATACTGTATTGTAATTACATCTTCTTCCTGTCTTCCCTCCGCAGACCAAGGGGAGAGAGGAATGAGGAGGGCAATCAGTATGGGGAGGACATCCGTAAGAAAACTCGGATGCATGAACAAACAAATTAAACTCGATAGTTAATCATTCATCCTGATGTCTTACTCTGGGCCAGGGCTGGTGCTAGGAATTCTATGTGTGGTCACTCTGCTAGGGTTCTTAGGATCAGGGACTTAGTGCAACTCCCCTACCCCACACACATGGTCAGGGTGTACTTATTATTATCCTTCTAATGATGGCATGAAGTGGACATAATTATGTCTCCAGTTCACAAATGAGGGAACTGTGGTTCAGAGAGGTTACGGGTTGCTTCCATCTGGGAAGCAGGAAGACCGACAGGAGCTCAGGTCTGCCTGATGCTGAAGCCTGTGCCTCTGAGATCCCATGACAACACTTTCTCAGTTGTGCTGATATTCTGCATTTTTCTGTCTCCTTCTCCTCTTCTACCAGAAGCCTCCTATCACAGAGCATCTGAAGCCCATCTTCTAGAAAGTCTCCTCTGACCCCAGCGCTCTGGAGCTCCCTCTCCCTCCAACCCCTACCCCATTTGGTTCCTAGTAGAATCTCTCTTATATGGTTAGCATGTGGTCCTGGGTATTGTCCCCACACCAACATGACCTCATGGGAAGGAGGACCTTGTCCTGAGTGCCCATCGCTTATCAAGGATGACAGTGATTTAGGATCTGCAAACACCCCAAACATTCCTCTTCCCCTTCCCATCTCCCCCCACCCCAACCGCCTCCCCCTAGCCTTCCTCTTCTGAAAGCCCCTAGTGTCCTGGCTGACCACAAGCAGAAAAGGTATTTTTAGTGGTGTCCCTTACTCTCCTGCAGAATGAATTCATGATAATGTACAGTTTCCGCACTTTGTCCTTCAAGGCATCCACCTGGGCTACCTTCCAACACTGGGTTGATGCCACGAAGTCCCGCAGCTTGGCCAGCACACAGTAATTCTGGGAGAAGACAGCAGGGAAGGTATCGTGGGGGAAGTCTGTAGCCAGAGGGACAGGAGCTGGGCTCCCTCCCCAAGCCCCTGCCTCCCCAGACAGGAACACCCTCTTACGTGTATATCCAGGTAGAGCGTGGGCAGGTATCTCACACACGGCTCCTATGGAAAGGAAGACAGGTCATGATGACCCCCACAGGGGTGCACCCTCAGTCGGTCACGGAAGGCTCCCCACCATGATCCAACAGCCAGACAGCCCCAGGGCCTTCCTTGATCTGATTTGCTTACACATGCACACACGTGCACACTCACGCATATGGATTTGCGTGGATAGTCAGATGGATAGTCAGAAAGCCGAAATACTCTCCCCCAGAATCTTACAATAGCAGTTACCTCTAGGTGGTAGAATGGCAAGTAATATTTATTTTCTTCTTTGTCCTTTGTGCGTTTTCCAACTAGCCTATAAAGTATAGTGGTCTCCCTCTTATACATGGGGGACAGAGTCCAAGGCCCCAGTGGATGCAGGAAACCATAAATCATACTGGACCGTACATATAGTATATTTGTTCCTAAATATATGTACAAACCGAGATCAAGCTTAATTTATAAATTAGACACAGTAAGAAACGAACAATAGTTACTACTATAAAATAGAACAATTCTAACAACAAACTCTCATAAAATTTCTGTGAATGCGATCTCGCTCTCCAAATCTCTTCCTGTACTCTACTCACCCTTCTTGTAATGATGTGAGATGATAAATTGCCCACATGATGAGATGAACGGAGTGGGCATGTGACATAGGGTTAGACTCCCGCTAACCTTCTGACCATATGTCAGAAGGGAGCTCATCTGCTTTCTGGTCGCTGTGGACCACGAGTCACTGAAACCACAGATATGGGGAGCCCCCTATGTATGCCTTTTATAATTAGGAAAAACATGCACATTATTTAAGTTTTAAAAGAAAATAAATGGTGTAAGGGTATCATAACCCTACATCTGAGAAACATTACATTTTGTTTGGAGCATCTACAGGGGGTGCCGAGACACTTTTAGACATTATAAACTTTATCAAAGCTTCTTTTTTTTTTTTTTTAAGTGGGGGAGGGGCAGAGACAGAGGGAGAGAAAGAATCTTAAGCAGTTTCCTTGCTGAGGTCAGAGCCGGATTCGGGGCTCCATCTCATGACCCTGAGATCATGACCTGAGCTGAAATCAAGAGTCGGACACGCAACTGACTCAGCCTCCCCACCCTCAAGGGCCCTGAATTGTTTCAAAGCTTTTAATGAAGTTTAATTCATTTTTTTTCTATACTGGATAAGCAGCCAGGGATCCTGGGTCGTCATTCTGGGCAGCCCCTGGAACCTGCCCCCTTGGGCCCGGGGTCTGCCTGTGAAAAGAGCATGTTAAGAATGCTCACGTTCCTGGGGTGTCCCCTGCCCAGCACTGTGCCCAGCATGTCTCATTCACCTTCGCGAAGCCCAAAGTGGGAGGTGGGCCCTGTATCAACACTTTCACAGCCAAGGACACCGAGATTCAGGGGCTGAGCTGTCTGCCCAAGGTAAGCAGTAAGGAGTGGGCACGTCCTGGGGGGTCCTCCCCTGAGTGCTCACTCACAATCACCAGGCTCCTGAAGAGAATAACCAGATCTGTGCTCCTCCTTAACTCCAGACTTCCAGGCTCCTTGGGGAGGTTTATTTTTTCTTCTTTTACGTTTTACAGCAGAGCCTCCCGTTGTTGCTGGCAAGTTACCAATAAAGACAAAGTATTGTGGTGTCTCTGATAGATTTTCCTTGTATTTAAAAAAGATGCAAACCACTGTCATTTCTACTTAGTAGGATGGGGATAAAATGCAAACCCTTGAAATTAACATTGACCAGAAAGAAAAACTGTTTTTTTTTTTTTTTCCTAGTACAAAGGCATGTTTTGGAGACCTAGATCTGCACTGAACCTCCTGGTCCACGCAGGGCAGCTGGAGGAGACTTACCGAGGGCTCCACAGCCTGCAGGCTTTGGAAGTCACCCGTGACCTCTCGGCTCAGGCTCAGCATCCTGGAGTAGCAGGTCGGGGGAGCCGGCTGTGCAGTGGGGGGCCCGGCCAGGAGCAGCAGCAGCACCAGGAGCAGCCTGGACCTCATGGTGCCGAGGCAGCCTCACTGTGTCCGGTGGCTCGTGGCGGGCGCCCCTTTAAGCAGCAGCTTGGGGGTGGTCCTCCACGCCTCCTCCGCTTCCTGTGGGGCCCAGCCAAGGCCATCCAGCACGCCCACCTGGCCCTGGACACTGGATCCTTTCAGACCTGAAGCCCCCCTGCCCTGTGAGAGGAGGGGTTGCCTGGGGGGCGGGGTGTGTGGGACACCTGGAAGGGACAGCTGGGCCCCTCTGCTCCCGCACTTCTAATAGAAGTTTCTCTCTGGGCAGGGACTTTCCAGAAATAGTAGGACTGGGTGATGAGGGGGCAGGGGACGAGAGGAAGACAAGGATGGATGAGGGATGGGCTGTCAGGCTCTGCAGTTAGAATGGGTGGGGATCCTGTGGTAAGCAAGAGCAGAAGCGGGGGAGGGAAAGGGGCTGGAAGTGATGGACCGAGTACCACGGATCCAGGGCTTGGGGTTGGGCATCCCGGTGTCAGCGTCCACCCACCACTGACCACCCAGCAGGAGCTTGGGCCGTCATTTTCCCTTTGAGCAACTGTGCCTCTGCCTTTGGAAGCTGGGCTGGCTCTGGTGCCTGTGGTTGGGTGGAGGTAGAGGGGGGGATGTGTGAGACTCCCCTCTCCCCTGAAGCTAGGCCACTTCAAGCCCCTGGCACAGGCCCCAGTACAGATCAGATGCTCAGGAAGGGATGGTTCTCAAATGTGAGGCTCTTTTGGTGACAAGGCTCTGCAGGCAGGGCTCCATATGGACCACCAGTTAAAAGATGGACTCTCTCCTTAGATGCTCAGGGCAGTGCATGGTTGCCCACTTCTGGTGAAGCCCTGGGGCAGGTTTCTCAGCTCTTTCCTCCCTCTCGTTATATGTGCCATGGGGATGATAAGAGCACCTAGCTCCAAGGCCCCTGGTGAGGAATAAAAGACACTGAGCTAAGGTCAGAGTCTCCATTCCCCCAAGTGTCCTTGTGAAGCAGCTGCCTCAGAAAACAGTCCCATTTCCAAAGGTGAGAAAGTGGAGGCTCTGAGAGTTCCAGCAACTTGTCTCAGGTCACAAAGCTGGAGGTGGACGGGTCCAGACTGGACTTTGTGCCCCATCCTCATCCATCCCTCCCTTCCCCAGTGAGGACCGAGACCCTTCTCCTGGTGGTCAGAGGAGGAGTTGGGGTCCCTGGGCTGCCCAAGCAAGACTAAGGAACCAGCAAAGACAAGGAGCCGCCGGAGAGAGGAAGAACATCCCTTGGCCCCACTTCTGTCACAGTCATCCCAGCCGTTGTCACACATGCCGTGAGCCCTACAGAAGGCACACTGGGCTATTCCCACTTCCTGGGTAAGGAAGGAGAAGGTCTCAGTGTGGAGGCCGAGAAAATTAAGGCCATCCCACCTCAGGTTTAGCCTTAGCACGAGTACAGCCCTCTTAGTTTCGGCAGCCATCTCAGGCCCCTGTGACCAAGGGATGAACTTTCCCCTACTTTACTTTCATTCTAGGGACCCCCCACCCTGCTTTAGTTCCAAGAAAGTACCCCACCGTGCAACACCCCGGCAACAGCTAATCATCTTACTGCTGAAAAGTCTGAAACTTCTCTTCCTCCCCGCCCAAGCCTCCTGTAATGACCCATAAAAACCCCTGCCTTAACTAGCCTCGGGGTCCAAGTTCCTACTCCGTTGTGCCGGGTATACTTGGGCCCAGGCTTACGCTTGTCAAATAAACCCTCATGTGATTGCATCGGTGCTTGGCTCCTTGGTGGTCTCTTGGACGTGAAAACTCGGGCATAACAGGGGACATGGAACTGGTTGAGGTCACAAGGCAAATGAGGAACAGAAATCTGGGCCTGTGTCTGTCTGTTTGTCTCCAAGTTCTCTCTGGCAGCGAGGGAGGGTAGAGAGGAGTGTGGTGTCCGGCCCCAGCCTCTTCCTGCTCTGTCTGCCCTGAGAAACCCCATCCTGACCTGGGGCCCGCACAGCTCCTGTCCATAAACAGAGTAGCGTCACCTTGGTCCCTTCCAGGCCTGAGGTGTTTACTTTACTTAGCTTTCTGGTGTTCAAGCTGGGCGGGGACCCCAGCCAGGCCCTCCTGTTGGGCAGCTGAGAGTGTGTTCTCTCAACACCTTTATCGATATGACCCGGGGACAGTCTCCGGGACACCCTCCTGGACAGGGCAGGACTCTGTGTGTTTGGAGGGGGGCAAGCAGCCAACAGAGAAGTGTTTTCTTCTGGATGAAGGAGTCTTCTCACACTTTCCGCGGAGGTGCTTAGGGCGTGGGTCTCCCTGGCGGACAAGCCGGCCTGGCCAGGGATGTCAGGCCAGCTTTGAAATGTTCAGGGCTTCTGGATGGGTTCCTTGAACGAGCTTCAAATTCAGGATAGGGAGGAAAAACAAGCCCATGCACCAAAACAAGTCCTTGGGCCATCCAGATTGAGGGGATGTTACCAGAAAACAGGAGTTGTCTGGGCATTTGAAGTGGAGATAAACATGTTGCTGGGAAACCAGCCCCGTCTCGCTTGGGACACCGTGTGTGGCTGTTGATGGAGCTTCTTGAGCAAATCAGAAGCTTCTGCTGTCCCCTAAGCCCCAGACACTAAGGAGACTGGACCTCATCTCCCTCCCTTACCACTCCTTCCTCACCTCTGTTCAACAGCCAGCAGCCAGGGGGGTTGAGTAGATGTGCAAGGAAGGTTTTGCCCGGTTAACCTGATGGTGGTTCTTTCTGTTACTCAGAGAGAGGCACAAGCCCAGAATGAAGGTACAGAGTACAGCTGAATCAGCCTCACCCCGGCTGCCCCAGAGAGTCCCCTGCCCTGGGTGCAGGCAGGCCTCGGGACCCCACATGTGTGTTCTGCTCCCCAAGTCTTTTGCCACTCCCTGCTGTGCACCCCCGCCCCGGCCCCTTCCACAGCACCTTCAGCATCAGTCTGCTCCATCTGGAAGGTGAATGTCAGAAATACAGGTGGGAATTCCCCAAGAGATTGAAGTCTTTGTCTTCCTGCAAAGGTTTCTCCACTCCCTTCAGTGTCTAAAGCATAAGCCCCATCTTTGTACCTCATTATGCCAGGAGAGCCAAACAGCCAGAGGCAAGGAACAGGTGACCCTCAGCAGACAGCAGTCATTTTCTTTGAATGGATTCTTTGTTGATTCACTGGACTCATAGTATTTTTTTTTAATATTTTATTTATTTATTTTGGAGAGAGAGAGAGAGAGAAAGCATGGGGAGGGGGAGTAGCAGAGGGAGAAGCAGATTCTCCACTGACCAGGGAGCCCAACGTGGGACTGGATCCCAGAGCTGAAGGCAGATACTTTACCCACTGAGCCACCCAGGCGCCCCTGGACACACAGTATTTAATGAGAGTTTGCGGTATGCAGGCCTGAGATGAACAGGAGGGACCACCCGGTGAGTGATAAAGATGGAGTTGCTATCCTTGTGCAGAAGAAAGAGGGCCATCAATTCATCACATCACACGGGGTGATGGAGGGACAGCAGACTTCAGGTCTGGCCTCAGGAGGCTCCATGTGAGGGTTGCTGTGAGGAAGTAGGATGGGTGTGGAGGTGGAGGTAGGGGTGGGCATGGGGCTTGAGCAAGAGAGAATTTGGAAGATCCTGTTCTGCTGGCTTTGAAGACCATGGAAGTGTCTATGGCCAAGGAACACAGGAAGCCTCCAGAGGCTGGAGAAGGCAAGGAAAAACTTTCTCCCCTAGATCTTCCAGAAAGGAACGCAGCCCTGCCCAGACCTTGGTTTTAGCCTAGTGAAGCCCAAGGTGGACTTCTGGCTTCCAGAACTCTGAGACAGACGATGTTGTTTTAAGCCACGCAGTTTGTCGTGATTTCTTCTATCAGCCATAGGAAATTGCCATACTATGTCTCTGGGGTTCAGTAGAATAACAGAGATTAAAGTTGGAGAAACTTAGTAATGATCTCCATCAACCTTCCCTGTACTTGAGCTTCCTTCCTTGTCTCCCACATCGATAGTCTGCTTGCATACCTCCCTTGATGGGGAGCTCATTGCCTGTTGGAGCCATGCTGCAGGCTCTGGGTGGCTCTGGCTAAGGTAAATTCTTCCCAAGATGAAGGGGAGTGGTGATGACTTCCTGGTGCTGCCATCCTTAGCTTAAAACTCGGGTACCTTCTTTTACAGAACAGTCCCGTGGATCCTAAGGCCACCCTCATTCCTCCCAAGCACTCATCGCTGATCCTCCAGACAGATTGGGCTCTCTTTCAGAGCAAACCTCCCCATGTCTTGGACCCTTTTCCATGGAAGTGGCTTAAAGATCTTTTCCCACAGTCGCATCATGATTAATGTCTCATTGCCTGAAGTTCTTTCTCCTCCTAGGAGCCACCTTAAAACAGAAATCCACTCTTGGCAGCCCCTGTTTCAAGTTCTTCCCTGGCTCCCCAAGGCCTGGAAGGCTGTCTGAGGTCTCCAGCCATCCCTCCCCGTCCCTTCCTGGTGATGATGATGATGTGATGATGACAGCTAACTCAGGATGTGCTGCCTGCTCCGAGGCCAGGGCAGATATTAATGCATTTATTCTATCATTATCCCTTGAGGGTACCAAGGCTTAGAGAAGGTAAGTGACTTGCTTCAAATCACACAGTATAAGCAGTCACTAGGGCTCATCATCACCATACCCAAGTGGCCTTTCCCTTTCAAATACACCATTCTCCCTTTTTGGAGCACCTTTCCCTCACCTCGCTTCCCTGGTTTGCTGCTTCTCATCCCACCAGACAGAGTAGCAATGTCACTCTCTCCAGGAAGCCTGCCTTGACCCACAGAGGCTGGATTTGGTTCCTGCTGCCTGCGCAGGCCCCCACAGACCCTGCACTCTCCTCTGCTCTGCCAGGCATTGTCTACTCTGGCTGCTGTCTGCTTGCTTGCTCATCCGCTATGGGTAAAGCAGGTGTCCCCTCTGTGTCTTTGTGTCCAGAGCTCAGGGCCAACACAGCATGTGTTCTGGAAACATCTTCTTCTGAGTGACGGTTACCACTCCTTTATTCACTCTGATGTGTGATAATGTATTTTACACTATCTGGGACCCAGACTGGAGCACAATCCTTCTTGGAAGTTTTGGTCAGAATGAGGCTGTCACCTCCTTGTTTTGGGTCCCTCTTGTGTCAATTAGAACTGCAGGTTGCAAGTTACAGAAAACACAGCTTGATATGCCGAAGGCTGAATTTATGGATAGTGCCAAGGTAGTGGACTTCAGGCATGGTTTGATCTAGGAATTCAATGAAGTCATTAAGAAATCATCTTTTCCTCTCTCCCTATTCCATACTGTGATGGTCTTTTGATGTGTCAATTCTTTTAGGCTACATTTCCCAGTTACTTAGTCAAACACAGAATCCAGGTGTTACTGTGAAGATATTTATAGATGGATTAAAGTCCATAATCAGTGGACTTTAAGGAAGGGAGATGATCCTAGATATTCTGGGTGGGCCTAACTCAATCAGTAGGAAGAAATTAAGAGTAGAACTGATGAAGAAGATCTTTCCTTGAGAAGAAAATTTCCCTACTGAGCAGCTCCAGCCCATCCTGTGAATTTTGCTTTGCCTTTCCCAACAGCCTGCCGTACTATTTTGGAATTTCTTGTCTGGTTTCTGCAACTATGTCAGTCAAATCCTTATAGTAAACTCCTTCCTCTGTCTTTGTTTCTGGTTCTGCTTCTTTGGTTAAGCCTGTATTGAGACACATACCATCAGCTCTATCCTAAAGCCAGGTCCTTATGTGGTCACAAAGTGGCTGCCAATAGAATATACAACACATGCTATGTCATCCCTGACCAAAGATGTAATGTCTCCCCCATGATCACTAAAGAAATTCCTGAGCATCATCTGGTAGCAGACCCTGCCGTTGTTTGTCTTGTGACCTAGCACTTTCATAGTCTGGGACTCCTTTTTTAGCATTTCTAGATAAAGAATGTTTAATCTTTTCCTTCTCGTTGTTCAGACTGACATATTCCAATAAGAGACACAGGTAACTAGGGAAATACTCTTTGTTCCTGGCCCAGGGGGTTATGGGAAATACCTGAGCAGACTTGCTTTTTTCCTGACCCCTTGTTACCTGGCTCTAACACAGAATCACACGTTTCCTGAACGTTCCTTATGTTCCTGTCCTAAGAACATGCTCGTGGTGACAGCCAAGGTTGATATGGCCATGGCCAATTTCAAATCTCTGTTGCCTAGTGTCCGGCCAGTAGCTGACTTTGGCAGCAATAGGCAGCACCCAGGGGCAGCTTCTGTTCAACACAAAACAGAGTTTCAGAGGCTAATGTCAGAGGCTGGTGCTGGAGGCTTTTTCTCTGGCGAAAGAGCCACCTCTTTCGCCTGTCTGCACTCCTGCCTGTGCTCTGAGGTTGAAAGCCAGGAGCCCGCAGTGCCTCTACCGTATGGACTCGGTGATGGCCAGGAGGTATTTGAGCTACCCTTATTTGAGCTGAGGGTAGGTTGAGCCACTAGCCAGAACATTGCCTCCAGCGTTCCTGTTGATGTCAGCGTTCCTTTTATTAAAGCAACACATCTCCCCCTGTTTAGGTGAAGTATTTTTGAGCGTGTTACTTGTACTCTTGACAGACTCAAGAGGAAAGTTGGCCCACATGGTCCAGAGTGAAGGAATGAAGACAAACACTGAGGCTGGGCTGTGCTTTTGGGCAGTGATTATAAAAAAGAATCCCACGTTTTAGAATACAGACCCCTTTCTAAGCCTCCAAAACATGGATTCAAATTTTAATGAGATACTGCATACAGGATATGTTCTCCCAAACGTTTTCCCTGACCGTGTTTATGCAGAAAAGACACAGAAAAAGTTTTTCAAGAAAAATCTCGGCTTTGCAGAAAAAGCACAGGCTTTGGATCAATACAGACTTTAAATCTCATTTCTGTTATGATGTGAACAAAGGTTATTATGTGTGCAAATCTTGTCATTGCTCGTCAGCTTCTGAATGGGGGATTTACAGCATTTACTGCAGAGTTTTTGTGGAGATGAAATAAACACGAAGAAGCTGGGGTGACTGTAGGAGCTGTGGTGTTTCTTTTATCTTCTCTTTCATTTTTTTTTTTTTTTTTCCTGCTTGTAGACCTTGTTCTTTAACTCCGTCTTGGGCCAGGTTTTTTTTTTTTTTTTTTTTTTTTTAACAATTTTATTTATTTATTTGACAGACAGAGATCACAAGCAGGCAGAGAGAAAGGAGAAAGCAGGCTCCCCATGGAGCAGAGAGCCGGATGTATGGCTCGATCCCAGGACCCTGGGATCACGACCAGAGCCGAAGGCAGAGGCTTTAACCCACTGAGCCACCCAGGTGCCCCCATCTTGGGCCAGGTCTTACATCCCAGATATGGCACTGGTGATGGGCATGGGGCCCAGGGTGGACGGATCTGTATCGTTCCCTGGGATTCATAGAGTGGAAGAGGGAGAGAGCTGCTCTCTCATCCCACTGAAGTTCCACTGTGGCCCCCAGCAGTTCCGTCTCTGCATGAGCAGAGCTGGGAAGCAGATGGAAGAAGAGCCTGGATGGGGCAGCCGCCCTGATTCTAGTCCCGGAAGCAGAGTCCTGCAATTTGTCTGTGGGCTCTGTCAGCTACCTGGGCTCATTTCTGACTGCAGACTTAGTATTGGGGTTTCCCTAGAGCTGCTTTCAGTGAGCTTTCTTCTTCCTTTTGCAAATTAGAGTCCTAACTAATCCGGTCCCAGGTACCAGCACAGAGTGGATGCTCACACTTACTTCAATGACTTGCTACTTAATGGCAGTCATTAGTGCTGCTCACCAAAGACAGCCAGGCTCCTCTCTCCTGGCCCCATGCTGGGAGGGAGCCTCCTGCCCCCTTCAAGTTAGGCATGGCCCTGTGAGTTATTTTGTGTACCAACACATAGGAGAACATGATGGTCTTTACTACTGGGGAGAAGCTTTAAGTGTCATGCCACACTCTCTTCCTCTTGGCTGTGGGACCACCTGAGTCACAGATGGTGGCAGTTCTCTATGCCTCATCCCGAGCTGGAGAAGACCTGGAGTGACACCCCAGCCCACCATGGTGTGGACTAGGGCTTGTTTGTTACCACAGCAAGACCTGGCCCATCCTGACTGTGGTGGGCCGAATTCTAGGATGACCTCCAGTGACCCCTGGTGTTACAGGAGTTTTGTTCCCTTAGTGCCTGCAGTTCTTGGTCATATCACTTTGAAGAATGAAGAGGTAGACCAAAGAGTGGTGGGCAGCAAAGTAAAGTTTACTGGGTAATAGTATAAAGTTCCAGGAGAGGGAGGGGACCTGAAAGGGTTGGTGTTTTGGCCTCCAGATCCAAGGGCTGTTATAAGCTCTTTTGAGGAACTACCTTAAGCGTCCTGTGAATGGGCCCCTGTGGACTGGCCACTAAGATGTGCCAATCAGGGCTTTACTCATGCATCCGTCTACCCATCAGGTTATTGTTCATATGCTGCTGGTCTTTTGGGCTGACATCTGGAGATGAACTGCCTCAACTTGTGATAGCAACCAATGTCTATGGTTAACTGTTCCATTTCAGATGTTTTGAACAAGTTAGTCCTACAGAGGCTGCTAGACGGGATGCTACTGTGGTCTCATCTAAGCTGTCAAACAGGATGCTAGTGCAGTTTTGTCTTAGCTGTCCCAGCCCCCTGTTTTCTTATTGGGTAGCCTGACCCTGATGACCTCTGTGTCCAGGTAACCTCTAACACTGGGAGCCTCTCCTTTTGAGGGTGGGCGGAGCCTGTGCAGGCATCGCTCCTGTGGTTATGTAAGCCACACTGTGAAACAGGGCCTGTGGTTGTCCTGGAGGTTACTACCAGTTGACTTTGAGTTCATCCAGAGGGAGACTGCCCAGGTAGGCCTGGTCCAATCACACATACCCTGTAAAAGCAGGTTGTTTTCTCTGGTCAGGAGCAGATGGGGAAATCAGAGAGCTTCCAAGTGTGGGAAGGATTTGACCTGACATTGCTGGTTTGAAGGCAGAGAAACAGCATGACAAGGAGTGCAGTGGCCACCAAGACATGGCAGTGGCCCTGGGTGGCAGCCATTAGAGAATGAGAACAGTGGACTCCCAGCCCTAAGGAGCTGGGTTCTGTCCCTGAGTGAGCCTGGGGTAGGATTGCTCCCCAGAGCCCCCAGATAGGAGTCCTGGTCTGTGAGACCCAGCCAGGAGAACCCCACTGATTCCACCCAGACATCTGCCCTCCTAAGCTGTGAGCTAATAAATGGGTATTGTTTTAAGTCTTCAAGTCTGTGGGAATTTATTACACAGCAATAGAAAATGAATGCACTGAGCAATACATGGTTATTTGAGGTGGTTCATTGAGGATTATAATTTTTCACTTAATAACACACCAGTAATATTCCCCATATTGCCTTATGATGGTTTATTTGTCAAGGTCTTTGTCAGACTCAGGCTTCGTGGTGGCAGGAGCTGATCTGGTCTTCTGCAGAGAGCACAGGCCTGGACAGGAGGCTTGAAAATGTGAAGGTGACACTTGGCCAAAATCACAAAGCTGATGTAACTCCCCCATCAGCTTCCACATTCCATCGTGCCTGTTGTGGGGATGTGGGAGTGAGAACAGCAGCTGGCTGAGTGCCTGGTCCTATTAGTGCCCCGTGAGTGCTCACCAAGGCTATCCTTGTAAGAACCCTGCTGGTAGGTTCTGGAATCATCACATCACTAGTGGGCAAGAAGTTAAGTAACTTGCTCAAGGTCACACAGTTAATCAATAGTGGATCCCAGGTTCAAACCAGACAGGCTGGTTCAAATCTGTGTTTCTAACCCCCCTCACTATGCTGCCGCCTAAGAGAAGGGTCTTACTAAATATTTGCCAAGTGACAGAGAAAAGACAAAAAGGAAAATGATTTCCCGAGATGCCACCAAGCTATGTGACATAGGGCAGCTCCTTACTCTATCTTGGAGCCTGAAATTCCTCGAAACATGAGGGGCAATTTCATTTAAAGTGATGTTTTTTTCTCCATTCTAAATGCAGCAGTTCATTGCTTGTAAGGGGCCAGTCATGGGAATACTGAAACCTCTTCCCCCAGGCAGTCCGAGTCTGCTGGCTATTATGGCAGATCAAGCTCCTGTCCCCCACTTTGCAAGATGCTTGACCCCTGGGGTTCTCAGCATCCTCAGGTCCCTCACAGACTGGCGGTCGTGAGGATTCAGGCAGAATGGGGGACGCCAGAACCTGTCTCCAGATCACCGGGAAGATTCCCTGTTGCTAGCAGAGAGCATGTTGAATTAGAGATTATGTTCAGAGACCCAGGTTTCCCCCTTGGTTTTGTTTATAGGACACTGAATGATTCACACAACCCATTTGTTTTAATCACGCGAACGGAACTGACTTAGTTGAACAGGTAGCTGGTTGTGTTAGAGTGTTCTACAAAGCCAACCGGACTTCCTTTAAATCTGGAATCTGGGACTCCCCACCTGATTACAGCTCCTGATTTTTGGGAAATCTTTACCTCTTTTCCTATCTTTACTGGTTCCCTTTCTAATGAAAGAGGATCTATTTCTTGTGCAATGTAGTGAGCATCTCTAGAGCTCTCTTCTATTCCCCTGTACCTGTGAAAAACAATTCTGTGGCAAAACTTACGTAAGATAATTTTTTTTTTTAACTGTTTTAACCATTTCTAAGTGAGCAGGCCGGTGGTATTAAGCCCTTTCTCACTGTTGTACGAGGGTCACCACTGTCCACCCAGAGTGAAGCTCTTGAACACCAAGCACCCTGGGACCCCTCACCCCCATCTTCTGGCACCCACCATCCTGCTTTCTCTTAGAGGCCCAGCTTGATTTAGAGGTTGGAAATCCAAACCGGAGAGCCCAGCGGAGGGCTCCCACGCTAGAACTGGGGGGTCGGCAGCATTTCTGGCTCCTAGATGGGGCTCCATGCGCTGAGCCACTTTCACTCTCCGGCTACCTGACTTGACCTCACTGTTTCCTCACCTGTGAATGGAGACAGTTCTGGTGGCCCCCAGGGCTGAGCGAGGATTCAAAGGTCACTTACGCAGCGCTCTTAGCCTAGTGCAGAGTAAGCAGTGTGGGTTGGCTAGTGTGATTTATGTGACTTTCAGCTCCAGGAACATAGGGCGCGCTCAGCACACCCCTCCACCCTGCATGACGAGGGGCTGAGGCCAGGAGCTGGGGCACTGGAAGTGGGCCTAGTGAAGGGAGAGGGAAGGTTGGTGGGCTGAACGAATAAGCGACGTCCTTTGTTGCGCCCCGACCTGGGCGCACTTGGAGTTGGCCCGGGGCCCATCGCCCCTGTGAACCAGCATCCCAAGCGGGGCCTTGCCCCCACACCCCTCTGCCTTCCAAGCTCCCGAGGCCTCCAGCTTCTGTGAAGTCAGGGCTTCCTCCCTCGGGAAGCTCTCTGAGTGCTTTGGCCTCTCTCCTTTCAGGAAGCCTCAGAGCCAACACACACCCGGGGCAGGAAGTGAACGCTAGTTACTTAACCCTCGGGTGGAAAGCGTTTCAGCCTCCAGGTCGCTGGCCCGTGAGCCAGGTCAAGCTTGCACTCCTGCCACCCCCCCCCCAGACCCCGCCCTTTCGTTTGAATAGTTCCCTTTCTTCTTTAGGATGAGGAGGCCCTGGGTTCCCAGAGCGGGGCTTTGCTCCTTTCATAGCACAAGAAAGTAAGAGGGGAAACACATTTCCTGCGCATTTGTGGCTGCCTCTCCCAGGGCTCTCCCTTGACAGCCTTCCTGAGAGATGAGCCCCGGATCCCTGCTACACTCTGAGCTCCGAGTCTCCAAGTCATGCAGAACCCGGGTCTTCTGAACCCCAGAGCTGCTGATCTTTATGGTGTGGGAGCTCTGTCTATGGGCTGCATATTCTTGTCACTGACTTTAGAAGACATGGGGTGTTCTGCGAGTTGAGCAAACGTCACTGTGGCACAGGGGATGTGAGACCATAAACATGTAAAACTGTACCACTGGAAGGTTTCAGAACAAAGAAGGAAACAGGCAAAAGAGCAGATTGTGTAATATGCTTCCCGACAGGTCACTAAGGAAGCATGCTGTTACATAGATCTTCCTAATTCTATTTCGATTAGTTGGGGAGTTAGACTCGTAGTTAGTTGCTCATTCATTTGTCTAGCAGAGATTTATTCTGTAGCAGCTGTTTCTCTTACAACTACAGAATTAGTCTTTTGACAAATGAGTCAGTAAATGTATGGAAGTTATTAGTCTTAGGGAGTACACTGTAATAATGTCTTCTTATATGTTTATAAAACATGCATCTCAAACATATCATTTTCTCTCTGACACCTAGGCTTCTGGTATGCTGTTCCCTGCCAGGAAAACCCTTCCTTGCTCTAGGTCCTACTGCAATCAGGCTGAGATTACTGGGCATCTGGATAGTCTGTTTCCTGACAAAGTACTTTCTGACTCCAAGCAAATGAACCTTGTGCTTGATCTCCCCTAGATACCTGCACTTACCTGTCTTAACACAAGTCACAGACCTTTGCTTACTGTCCCGTTCTGTATTAGGCCTCCTTCGCTGCTCACAGCTCGGTTCTGAGCACCCAAACACAGGGATTGACTCCAGAAATGTCCTATGTGCTCCCTTCTTCCCAAATATCTGAAGAGTGCAGACCAGAACCAATTTTATCGGTAGCTTGTATAAGTAGCATGCTCCTACAGGGCTTCCTGACATTTCCACTACTCATTTCCACTACTGATGCCACTAAGGTCTTACCTGATGCCTTGTAAAGGCCTGCGTCATCCCACTTCAAAACAACTCTGCGTCCATATCCGGTGTTGTGCAGAGTTATCTGTACATTTTCCTGCTTGAACCGTCATTCGTAAAGAAGCAAAATAAAGCTGTCCTCTCATGTTCACACTCATCCAGCTGATTCTTAAGTTGGCCCAGCCCCTGATCAGGCGGTGGGTTGAGTGGCATTTGGGGTTCTCGTCCAGGCCCCATCATCAGACGCTGGTTGTAGACGCATTATGCAGCCTCATCACAGAAGGCTTCAGTAGGCTTGGTAGCAAGAGACATAGGTAATGATCTTTTTCTCCTGCTGGTGTCTGCTTTCCCCTCCCTGGCCATCACCAGCACCCCTTCACTGATGCTAAACATGTATTTTTGTGGTTAGGTTTGAATTTGGTTCCAGAATCCCAGGAGCACTTCCACAGAGGGATCCAAACTTCTGCCTCCATTTCCAGATGCCGCTGGGGAGATGTTTTAGTGCATGGCTGAGCACTTGGAACTTGGACCTTGACAGCCTTGGTTTGATTGCACACCAGCGTTGGGACTTCAGAATGGAGCTCCTCTTGCCACCAGCGGATCACAAGCACCACACGTCTTCCTTTCTTGATTTGATTTACAGGAGTCGGCAGTGCCCACTTCGTGGTAGGTCTCTACCCATGTTCACCACAGAAGCGAGTGGATGAGCCAGTTCCTGAACCTTAGCATTTACGTATTAAAGAGAGAGAGAGATGATTCTCTAGAATGGTTAAAATGGTTAAATGAATGTTTGCAACAAGCTTTTTTATAACACTTGGCACACGGTAATTGCTTAATGAATAGAAAAATGGTGACTAATATTTTCAGTTGCTCTTAGGGACCGGAGCAGTGACAGCAGGTCATGCAGATGGGGAAAAGGGGATGCTGCTCCCTGTGTCCATGGTGTTTGACCACACGATGTCCTGGGGATGCAGGCAGGTAGAGGAGGAAGTCTGCATTTTTATAGGGTTGGAGAGTAAAGTGAGGACACTTCCAGATGCAAGGGGGCTGAGGGGGTGGGGTTGGGGGCTGGGTAGTGGTCCCTATTGGTTTGCAACCCTCTCCAGAGCTTCCCAGGTGTGATCTGAAATTGGCCCCAATATGCAGAGGTCAGAGAGAGATGGAAGAGAGGCAGGCCACTCCAGAGTAGTAGGTGACCGTTTTAATAAGCAAGGGAACTTCCATATGAGGCTTGTCTTGGGTGAGATGCAAGATGAATGGATCCCGGCATCCATCCATCAAATCTTAAGTTTATGGATTTAACTAGGTTCAGTCTTGTATATCGTGCAGATGTTTTCAACACCACATCACTAGCTCAAAATTATGTCCTCAGAGCAGCTTCTGGGAGCAGATCAGGGAAGGCAAGTGGAACCTGCATTTTAAGGACAAGGGAGAGTTTGAGGAGCCTGATTGTCCCGGTCCACCTCAGGGGCCAACCTTCAGCTCAGTGGTCACACTTCTCAGTGACCTTCTCTGTAGTCCCCTGGTCAGGGAGGAGAGGCTGGCCATTCCCAGTAGAGACTTAGACTCATAGTCACTGAGTTAAAGTATCTTTGAAAATATTTGTATTCAGAGTGTAGAAAATTATAATGTATTTGCATTAGAAACACAAATTAAATTTTTAAAAATTATTCTTTTTTAAAAAGCTTTCTTTTTTCTTTTTTTTTTAAAAGATGGTATTTATTTATTTGAGAGAGGGAAGGAGAGAAAGAGAGAGAGTATGAGAGGAGAGAGGATTAGAGGGAGAAGCAGACTCCCCGCTGAGCAGGGAGCCTGATGCAAGACTCAATCCTGGACTCCAGGATCATGACGTGAGCTGACGGCCATCACCTAACCAACTGAGCCACCCAGACACCCTAAAAATTATTCTTCATGAATGTTTTCCAAGAGTTACTTTTTTCCTATAAGATTCAAAATTATCTGTTGAAACTAAGAGGCAGAGTGTACATCCAATGGAAGAATGAAAATTTTAAATAAAAATCTAGTTAGTCAAAATGGATTTATTTCTTTGAGCATGTAATGAAATCTCATGGAGTATTTGTACAAAATAAAATAATTGGCGAATCAGGGGTTCAAGGTCCGCCTAGTTGCCAACATAAAGAATCTGTATCACCCTCCAAATGAATTTTATCTAGACTTACCATACCCAGAGCTAAGTGTAAGATGAATTTGAATAATTCAAAATGTTGACCAACCATCCCTGCAATTGTTGGCAGTACCTGGCTGGTTCATGGGTGCCTTTGGATCTACTTATTAGAACCCAAAGAAAGCAAGACAAGGATACTCTGCAGGAAAGCGCTACTTTGTTATACAAGTCTACAGCGTCCCCTGCCTGTTAACTCATTTATCTTTTCTTGAAACAAAATCCTTGGGCGCTCAGATCCTCCTCAAACTTCACAGCAGTGCCTGTCTCTCAAGTTGGCAGCAAAACGTACAAATCTTGGAAGCATTTGGGTGTAGCCACACTTGGTTTTCAGGGGATCATGCCAGGGATGCCAAGAAGCGTTCCCAGTTTCCTGAACTGTGTTTAGGGAGGTGGGATGTGCTGGGCCAGGGCCCCAGTGGGTTTCTGAGTTGCAGACCCTCTGAAGAGTGGGAGGGCCCAGCATAGGAACCCCTCTTGCCTTGGCCAAAGGGGATACATGCTTTTCTACTAGATTCTGATCGAGGGTAGTTATTGCATTCTGGGATCTGTGTATTTCAGCTTGACTGGGTGATCAGGGTGCTTTCTGTCCTCTACAGTAGTTCTATGTTTCTAAAATATTTGGTTTTATAAGACAGAAAAAAAAAGACTGGTTTATTGCCCACCTTCTCCCTTAGAATGTAAACTCTAAGAAAAGAGACTTTTTTTCCCCTGTTTCTTCCCTGCCTTGAACAGCCCAGAGTAAGACCTTGAAGAACATAGAGTGAATGACTGCAAAGATAAACCAAGATGTCTTGATGGCCTGCCACCAGCCAGGGTGGAACAGCTGCTCAGAAGTCCACACAGAGCCCAGAATAGCATGGAGCATGAGCCGGGGATTCTGAAACAGACTCCAATCCAGCCTGCCTGCCTTTCATTCATTCATTCACTCAGCCCATGGGCCAGCTTCTCCCCTCTCCACTGACTGGGGGACTTCAGTTTCCAGTGGGTGACTCACCGGCACCCAAGTGATAAGAAGTGGGCATTCCCAGACAAGTGTAAGAGTTGGCACCAAAATCCGGTTGGGTGCCGAAAGGGTTAAATTATCCCCGCTTTGGAAGAGTTGCCATTTTGCCTGTCTTGCACACAAGAGAACACTGGAGGTCAGGGTCCCTCTGCTGAAGGGTAGACGCTGTCTGGGTGCCCAGCAAAGGAGCCTGGTTCAGCATAGTTCTCTGAGGATGCCACCCCTCCTGCTGACCTTGACCTTAGGAGTTTCTCTTCCTCCAGTAGAGTCTGTTCCTTCACCCACAACATGTGGCTTTGTGGAACTAGCCCCAAAGCTGGGTTCACAGCCTTCAGGATCTACTGGGTATAATAGTCCGTCCATCATAAGCAACCCCCATCTTTTCTGTTGTCTTGAAGATTTAAGAAGAAAAAGCTCTTTAATAACTTAGGGTATGATGCCTGAGTGTTCCACCCTGAACACCTTCTTTTCTTGGGTTCACTCCCTTATTCCCCTGTAAGGGTTCTTTGGGGTCACCTCCCCAATAAAACACTGCATTCACGTCCTCTTTTCAGGATTGCTTCTGGGGGAATTGGCTTAAGACTTATGGTTTCTTAATGACTGTTTCAATCTCCTTACTTTTGCGACAACATGGATGGAACTAGAGCGTATCATGCTTAGCGAAATAAGTCAAGCAGAGAAAGACAACTATCATATGATCTCTCTGATATGAGGAAGTGGTGATGCAACATGGAGGCTTAAGTGGGTAGAAGAAGAATAAATGAAACAAGATGGGATTGGGAGGGAGACAAACCATAAGTGACTCTTAATCTCACAAAACAAACAG
>NC_081557.1:207857239-207868242 GCF_022355385.1 Mustela nigripes | reverse complement strand
TACCCCTGGGGATAAAAATATATGTTTATAAAAAATAAAAAATTTAAAAAAAAAAAAAAAAGACTTATGGTTTCTTAAACACTGAATTGATGTAACAGCCAAGATATTGCCCTCACCCAGAGCTGTGCTCCAGAAATCCAGTTTGGAAAACTCCAGGGAGTGTGACCTCTAAAGCGCTTCCTGCTATAGCACTCCCTACTGTGCAAGGCAGGTGCAACCCAGCTGTGCTAAGAGTCTGGGCTTTTAAATTAAGCTTAGGTTCAGATTCCACATCCTACCAGCTGTGTGACCTTGGGTAATGTATTCCTCTCCTGTGGCTGCCGTGAGAGTACCATAACCTGGTATAGAAACTTATTTTCTCACAGTTCTGGATGCCAGACATGAGCTCCAAATTAAAATGTTAGCAGGGTCGGCTCCTTTTGTTGGTTTCTGAAGGCGAATCTGTTGCACGCTTCTCGCCCAGCTTCTGGTGGCCGCTGGCAATCCTCCATGCTCCCTGGCTTGTAGATTCATCACTCCAATCTCTGCCTCTGTCTCCACATAGCCTTCTCCCTGTGTGTATTTGCCTCTAAATTTCTGTCTTACAAGAAGAGTCATTGGGTTAGGCCTCAATCCAGTACAGCCTTCATTTAACTTAATTCCAACTGCAAAGACCCCCAGATAAGGTTACATTTACAGGTTCCAGGTCCTAGGACTTAAATGTATCTTTTGGAAGGCACAATTCAACCTATAACAGGCAAATTGTCTAACCTCTTTGGCTTCCCTTTCCTGTTTGGTAAAACACGAATGAAATGAGGCTATTAAGAGGACTGAATGCTAAAATATGAGTCAAAAGCTCAGCCCAGGTCCTGGCACACATTAAGCACTTGGTCAATGGTGTTTGGCATTACTGGTGAGTGAAGATTATTAGTCAGAGCCTCCAGAGCCCTGGGTCTACTAGATGATCCCAGATCTTTCTAAGGATTTGCAATAAATGAGTTGTCATGCCAGGTACTGTCAAGCAGACACGTACTCATGTAGGACAGCACTGTCACCAACAATGATGGAAAAGCTCAGGGATTTCCTTCTGTGAGTTGGGAAATGGGGCCCAGAAGGGAAGACCTGGAGCTCATTCCCATATATTCCTAGAGGTTCAGCTGAGGTTCTCGTGGAGAGAAAAAGGCATAGCACTGGGATCAAAGGGGTCAGGGTTTGAATCTCTGTGTAACCGTTTACTGTGGTTTTGTGTTCTTGGGCTAGTAGCACCTCTGGGCCCTGTTCCTTCCCCTCCCATGCCTGTGCTATGTCATCCATCTTATTATCCATTTTACATAATATCCATATTATTATCCATAATATATAATATCCTTATTATCCATAATCCATAATCCATAATATCCATATTATGTATTAGTGTGGCTAGCACAATACATTGTTCCTATTCTTTCAAATACAGTGCCTTCTCAAGTCAATTAAGAAGGAGAAGAAAATATTTTATTGTATCTTCATTTCTTCCTTCTTTAATCTTCTTCCTTCCTTTATGTAGCTCTGAGCTACAACCTTTTCCTATAACCTTTTCCTTCTGAGCTATAATCTTTTTCTTCTCCCTGAAGATCTTTTAACATATTTTGTAGGGCAGGTCTGCTGGTTATGAATTCCCTTGGTTTTTGTGTGTCTGGGAAAGTCTGCCTCTTTTTCTTTAGAGGGATAATTTTGCTAGATACAGAATTCTTGGTTGGTGGAGGTGGGAAGTGCAGAAAAACATGAACAAATTGGAGGTCATTACTGCAATCATCTACCTACTTAACCCCTCACAGCCTTTGACTTACTCATCACAGGACTGGGGGCTCTTCATTTCAGCTGCCCTGCAACTGGACATACGTCATAGTGGTGCCTGCCCTTACCTTTTGAATGGCTTTTTTTATTGACTTTTTTTTTCTTTTTCTTTTTCTTTTTCTTTTTTTTTTTTTGCATCGGGAAAGGAGATCTCCACTTGATGAATCCTGCTTATGTCTCTGATGGAGAAGCAGAACTCAATTTCCCAGCTCCCCTTGCAGGTAGGACGTAAGTATGTGACATAGACCCTACCAATCAGAAGCAACCAAAGAGGAGTTGGCTTCAGAAGAAAGAAATTTGTAGCAGTCTTTGTACCTCCTGTTTAGCATCTCCAATGCTGGTGGTTGGAAGCAATAGGACCACGGGTGCAGCCCGTTCAATGGCATGTTATAATCATGGCTCCTGGCTGCATCATGTCCTATTTGATTCTTGGGCTTCCCAGGGATTGCATAAGCTAATGAATATCCATTAATACTCTCCTTTTATGCTTATGGGACTGAGGGTTCATTCTGCTCATTCTGTTCTTTTCTGGTCCTTATGCCATATGCAGGAAATTATAAAATTTTATTGAAAGATACTAGGAGCATAACAAATAACATGGAGGACATGGAAAGTTAGAGAGGAGAAGGGAGTTGGGGAAAATTGGAAGGGGAGGTGAATCATGAGAGACTATGGACTCTGAAAAACAATCTGAGGGGTTTGAAGTGGGGGGGTGTGGGAGGTTGGGGTACCAGGTGGTGGGTATTATACAGGGCATGGATTGCATGGAGCACTGGGTGTGGTGAAAAAATAATGAATACTGTTATGCTGAAAATAAATTAAAAAAGAAAGAAAGAAAGATACTAAGGAAAATCTAAATATGTAGAGGAATGTATTATACTCACAAATAGGAAGACTCATTATTGTAAAGGTACCAGTGTTCCCCAAACTTGTCCATAGATTCCATAGAGTTAAAGTTCTGTCTTTCAAGAAACATAACAAATGGATTCCAAAATAACTATGGAAAAGCAATGGACAGAGTATGACCAAGACATACTTGAAGAAATCGTGCAAATTTTTTTAACATATTGAATTGATATAATGTGATATTTATGAAGGAATAGACAAAATAACTAAGGAAACAGAAGGGAAAGCCCAGAACAACCACATGTAGGTAGAAATTCAATAGTATGGGATAGTGTTCTTAGGGGAAAGGGGGCTGATACTTGGAAAATTGGTTATCTATATGGAAAAGGATAAAATTAAATCCATCTCTCTTTTCCCCTCCCGTCCTCTTTTTTCTTCTTGTTTGTCCATAAGGGTAACGATTTTACCTATGACAAATATCCTTCCTGACTATCTTGAAAGTTTGAATAATTATAATAATACATGTTAAAGCCACCTGAAAGCAGCTAGGTACAAAAACCACAAGGACTGTGTTCATTTTATTCTCCACCGAAAGCCTAGCCCTTAGCATAGTGCCTGGAATGTAGTAGATGCTCCAGGAATATTGGCTGAAAAATATTCTATAATCATCACAACTCACACTGATAATCATCATCCTAAATACCACCTACCCCACTCCACTCCTTCTCCACACAGCAGGCCCCTTATGGTTCTGATTATGTGAATTGGGTCCAGGTGTCTCCAAAGTCAGAAAATAAACTCCACAATTATAAGCCAGACTGGAAAGCAGTGATGTTTCTTGATGAGTAATCAAGTGGACCTGAGTGAGGAGGATCAGGTTCTGCCAGCAACCAGCCATTTATGGACAGAAGGAACTGAAGCCTGCTGCTGGTATTTTGAGAGAAAATCTTCCAAAATTCCAGGTGACAGTCACAGAAATACTGTTTTATGATTATACATTAAATACCAAGGTGAGGGTGGCATTTTCAATTGTGCACTAGTGATCTCTAGCAAGATTCTGAATGTATCATGTTGAAACTGGTATTTCGATGGACTACAGCAGAGTTGCCCACTGGTGGTGGTGGTGGGGCATCCTGCTCTGGCATCATCCCTGGTCTCTCTCACTAGAAGTCAGTAACACTGTTTCCTCCTACACAGTCAGGATCATCAAAAATGTCTCCAGATGTTGACAGATGTGGGGGATCTGTCTCCTGGTGGGAGATCACCCCTGCTGAGAGCTGCCAGACCAGAAAAATACTTCTAATGCTACTAAACTACCAAACCAGGAGCATTTATATGTATTGTGCCTTGGTAGGCAACAGGCACTGTGCTGGGGGTTTGGATTTAGAGTTCACAATAACTTCATAAGATGGGGAATATCCTCACCATTTTACAAATGAGGAAGCTGAAAGGACATGACTTGTTCCCGCTGAGTGACTGAATAATGAGTGAGTAGACCAACAGTCAGATGTGGGTCTTCCTCTTCCCAGCTGGAGCCCTGACTAGACCACTACACCATCTGCTCACAGATGAACCATGCAGGCAGACAGAAGTAGAGGCCCCAGACTGAAGATACTCCAAAGACTCTGAGAATAAGGTCCTACAGGCGAACCTCCCCAAAGCAAACCAAGAACCCCTGGCCAGGTTAAAGTTGGGGAACATAAGGATGGTTCTTTTCTCCGGACCAGCTCTGGGGAGACTCTGAAGACTCAAAGCTGAAAATGTCCTCCTGTTTTCAACCTGGTCCAGCATCTACATGGTCACAGCACTGCCTTTATTTTCCATGGCACTGTTCCTTGCTTCATGAGGGTTGGCATAGGGACCTGTTCCTTTCTGTACCTGCTGGTGCTGGACAGGTAATCAGTGTATGTTTGTTGAGTGAATGAAAGGAGCAGCACAGATAGTAAGGGAGAAGAGTGTATGTGACATCTCTTTGATCTCTCTCTTTTTTTTTACTTTATTTTTTAAAGATTTTTATTCATTTATTTGAGATAGAGAGCAGAAGCAGGGAGGAGGGGCAGAGGGAGAGGAAGAAGCAGACTGCCCACTGAACAGGGAGCCTGACATGGGACTCAATCCCAGGATCTTTGGATCAGGCAAAGGCAGACACTTAACCGACTTAGCCACACAGACACCCTCTTTAATCTCTTTTATAGCCTCCCTCTGCTCTGTCCTTTATTTGGGAGATGCATGGCCTAGACAATGCCAGTCACTGCTGGATTTCCAAGTCATCGCAGTTCTGGGAAGCAACATAACAGAATACTAGTATTGGAAGGACACTTAGACATGACTTCAGCCATATTCTCTCTGTTTGTGAATCATCCTGTAACATTTCTGACATGCCAATTAAACCCATTCTGTGGTTCATTTGTTCATCCAACTCTTTGTGTTTGCGGGGATGTCTGTTATTTGTCCATGTTGTTTGGGATGTCAGGGAAGACGATGATAATGACAACGTCATTGGCATTGGCATTCATCCTGTCTGTATTAAGTAGTGGGCTGAACCAAAAGAAATCCTCAAATCAGTTTTACTGTGATAGTGTACTATCTCTTAACCGTCCAGAAGTAGGCAGGCCATTTTGTAGGTAGGGCATTTTGCCGGAAGAGGTTACGAGGGACCCAGGCTTCTTCTGTTCCTTCTCTTACTTCCCAGGGTGTGGTCCTCTCTGGCAGGGCTGACACTGGCTCAGGCTGTCTTGGCTACAAGAGGGGGAAGGGAGGGTGGTTACATGCATCACTTCTCATATCTTATTGGCTGGAACTTAGTCACATGGCCATTCCTACCTGCCAAGGAAGCTGGGAGATGTAGTCTCTAGCCTATGCTCAGCTTAAACTGGCTATGTGTGTTGTATTTTTTGAAAAAGGAAGGACAAATGTATACCAAAGATCAAGTTACAGTCTTTGCCATACAGCCAACTCCTTCATTCTTTCAGTTTACACATGAGAAAACTGAGGCCCAGGGATAGCAAGTAGCTTATCTGAGGTTCCATAGTAAGGCAGTGGCAGTACAATTATTAAGGCCACGCATCTCTTAGTAAATCCTTATTACTCCTGCAGTGTATGGCTTCTGCTTTCCAGGAGAAGAATGTACTCTTCGTGATATAAATTATGCTATAGTTCGGTGGTCTTAGATCATTTTTTTGGTGGGGAGGTAACTATTGAAGATTTTAACTGTCTCCCCATAAAAATACTCAAATGTGTGTGCGAGCGCACACACACACACATACAAGGACAGTTTTAGAATGCTCATGAAGACTCCTTATAAGGGTTTATAAGAATCCCTATAGACCCACATGGGAACACAAAGAAACGCACCCCACGGATGCTGCATCTGGCAGCTACAGAGCCTTCCTTCTGATCCAGCCTGGTTCACGTTACAGCTAGAATTCTCTGCAAACACTTAATTTGAGGTCACCATGGAGCTACTATGCAAATTGTCTTAATGTGAGAAGGAGAAGCTCAGACTTGCTGGTCTACCAAGTTCCAAACTATGAAAATGCCTCCAGGGAAGTTTTATGATGCCAAGAAATGCAGACACACCACATTAGTAGCGATTTATGGACCCTTATTGTGTGCAAGCACACACACATACACACACACACAAAGACTCTTAACAATAAAAAGGTTACCCTTGAAATTACTATTTTTTTTTTTAAATCATTAGGGATAATTTGCTCTCTCAGTGAGATGATTTCCAACCACAGAACTGGATGTGCAGACCGTGCCTTATCTTGGTATGCCACAAAACAGCCTTTATCATTTTTTTGTTTATAATGTACAATGCTGCCAAACAGAACATATTGAAACCGAGTGCAAGCAGACGGTATTTACTCTAAGTGAACCAGAATCAAGTTTTAAATAAAATAGGCTTAACAGCAATGATAACAAAATCTGATCTAGCAGACTCGAAGAAATGGCTTGGCACACAAGACACCCTGCCCTGGGGAATCACATTAGCCTCTATGGCACGATCGTGTTACATAAAATTAAAGGTTACAGCCGCTGGATCCAAGCATGAATGCTTAATCATGTTCTCAGTGAGAAGAATAGCAGCCCCAGGAATTGACTCATGAAAGTTTAAGGCAGGAAAAGAGTCCCAGTTCTTGCTTCCGTGCTTATATTTGAGGTTCAAGAAGTAATGTAGACTCATGTGCTCAGTCCCTAGGAGAATCCCATAGACCGTAACTATCACGATCTTTCCAAAGTTGGCCTTCTGAGAGAGCCAGATAGGCTTGGTTCAGAGAAGCAGATGGCTTTTATTTTGCTTAATTATTTTTGCAAAGAGTTAGAAGACCATACTGAACCTTATCAGGATGTGAGCTGGGCGAGAGGGCAAGACCTGGAATTGGCTTCATCTGGAACACAGCTGAAACCAGATTTAGCCATTCTCCCTTGAGGAGACTGGCCAGCACTTGACATTGACTAGGAGGTGGAGGAGAAATGTGCTTACTCCAAAATAATTCAGCCAGATTGTGTAGGTAGTACATGATCCATCCCTTCACGATGGGAGAATCATGATGAGGGTTTCAGAAAGCTCCCACTCTCAGCTGCCTGTGGAGTTCTGCGAGCCCAAGGCAAAGAATGCCTGGAACTGAGACCCCCTTAACGCTTCCAGAGGGAACCCATCCTGCTGACAACTTCATGGTGGATTTCTGGCCTCCAGAACAGTGAAAGAAACTATTTTTGCTGATTGAAGCCAGCAAGTTTGTGGTAACGGGTTGCAGCAGCTGTGGGGGAATGAATGCCAGAGCTGTGGCATGGAGGACAAGCCACTGGAATCCTCTGATCCCCTTTACTTCCTTCTGGAAGGTGGGGCTGATGGTCGCACTTCCTCCCACCAGACAGTAAGGGCAGCGATGGGCTGTGAGACATGCCTTGCAAAGTCAGTGACAATTTAGTGTCCACGAGCTCTTCTTCTTTTCTTTTTTTCCAAAATGAATTTTTTTTTTACTGATTATTTAAAATAATGTGATTATAAAATACTTCATTATAAGAGCAATTATACAGTCGTACAAAAGCACTTGAACAATAGAAATAATCTGAACTTTCCAACTCCAGAAATGGCCACTATTCATATGTCCTTTCTCTCAGTTTTGATGTCATGTTTAATTTCTGGATTTAAGTTTTCAGGCACCACTTCTCAACCAGTAGGTCTTGGCATAGCTTGTGGGTCCTTTATTACAGGGACTATGATAACACCCACCTGCCAGGTATGTAGTGAGGACTGCAAAGGGTAATTCACAAAGTACTTGAAATAATGGGGCCTGGTACTTTCTTGGTAAGTGAGGAGAGGAGAAGGGAAGGGGTTGCCTGCAGGGCCAAGCATCCTTAAGGTGGTGGCCCAGAGCCTGGTGCGCAGATAGCGCTCCATACACGGGCACTGTTGTTGCTATTGTGGCCATTCTGCATGCTGATCTGTGTTCTGGTGACACCCAACTGCTCTCAACTTCTGCAGGATGCCCTTCTCTCTTGGCCTCAGGGACTTTGCAAAGGCTGACTGTCTTCTCCCACTATGGCTGATTTCTCATTGCCCTTCTGGACTCAGCTTATGCACCATTTTTCTTGGGATGCCTTCTTTGGCCCGGAATATGGTTCTGGGGCCTCCCCTCTGCCCTCACAGGCTATGTTTTTATAACCTCCACATTCCCTCCTGTCAAAAGTGTGACCCACTCTGCACTTGTTCTTGTCCCACACTAGACTTCTAAACTTCAGCTCCAGGAAAGCAGACTCTCTCTCTTATGGCTGGGTCTGTCTCCAGCACTTACCCAGGGCTTGGCCCACAGGAACTGTCCAGAAAACGCTTATTTGACAAAGGAGGCAGGGGAGGGAATGATGCTCAGACTCCTCTTTGGAAGGCCTTCAGCCTTCCCTGGCTCTTAGGGTTAGAACCAGTGTCTGCTGTGTTCTCATGGCCTTCTGGGCTTCCTTCTGCCACAACACAAACCCCTAGTCATAGTCTTTGCATGTGTGACTGTTAGTATATGTATTAGTCAGCTCTTTCTGTGATAATTCTGTGAAACAAACATCCCTCACACTCGAATCTCCGTGGCTTACAAAAAACATATTTTTCTTCATCATGAGCCCATGCTCCACTTTAGGATACATGTAGGTTTCAGGTCTATTCCTTGGATCTTTCATTCTGAGGTCAGAGGATCCCAGGGCCAGCTCTTCTCATGGTGGACAGCCACAGCACAAGAGAGCCAAAACCTGCTCCATCTCTTAAGGCCTTCACACACTCAGTCTCTTCCTCCTATACCCCACTGGCCAAACAAGTCCTATGGCAAAACCCCCATGGGCAGTGTGAGAGAAGTAGGAAAGGATAGGAAGAAAAGGAAGAATTGTGAGAAGTTAGTACAGTTTACACAAGAGCTCGTTACTGGAGATTATAGCTAACTCCTATTGTGCTTTTTAGGTTCAGGCACCAACATCAATTCATTTATTCCCCATATTAACCCTAAAAGGGGGAAGAACTATGATTACCCCCATTTTACAGATGAACAAACTGAAGTCAGAAGAAGTTAAATAATTTGCCCAAGTTAACCTGCTAGAGAGTAGCAAAAGCGGGATATACCCTGAGCAGAGCAGGGCTTGGAACCCTGGCCTGTGACCATTTCCTCCCCTTGCCTCTTGAGGTACGTACAGGTTGTATCTCTTTATTCTGCATTCAGTCTGTTACCTGGTGTAGACCAGCCACTCAATGAGGGCTTGTTGGTGGAATGAAAAGCAAGAAACATTTACTGAGCATTTATTACATGCTAGGTACTCTTACCTGCTTCTGTAAATGGTTTCTGACATAATCCTCACAGCAATCCTGGGGAGTGACCATCCATCTCCGCATTTCACAGATAAGGACTCCAAGGCTTGTCCCATCCCAAGGCCTGGCAGTTTGGGCCAATCTTAAATCTAGCTGTATTGTGCCCGAAGGGGCTGACTCCATCTTTTCAGCTTTTCCACGTTGCCTCTGGCAGGGTTTTTTTTTTTTTTTTTCTGTACTAGACAAGAGAGATATCCTGGGACCCCCTACATGCCTGCAAGAAGGGGCAGGGATGACAGAAGGATGGGGAAGGGGGAAAGAAGATGGGGACTTCCACTCAAAAAGAACCCATATTTTCTATCAACACAGACAGTGGCTTAAGGTGCCCAGCAGATGGCAGGATGTGGCCAAAGATCCCCCGAAGCCAGTCTGGCTGTTTGGGTGGGACCGCACCTAGCGGGTAACCTGCGCGTCCCTCAAGAAGGGTCTCCCAGGGTCTGTGCTCGCCCCACTAGCCTCGGGGTGCACCCATCGCACCCAGGACTTAGCACCCTGGCCCGGGCTCCTCTCCTCTCCGGATCAGGGTTTCCCAGCTCCCGCTGCCAGGGACCCATGCACCCAAATTCGAACCCACCCATTCATCAAACTAGGAGGCCACACAATTCTGGGGAATCCCGAGGTGATTGTCCCGGCACTCCTGTCCTAGGGACAATGGTTTGAGGCAAACTACAGTCATTTGGGGCCTTAGTTTCCCCATGTAGAACGAAAGGGGCTTTAAAAGGTCTAGACTTCCCTTTCATTCATTAAATATTTAGAAAAATATGAAAAGGAAAGGCGTCTTTTGGAGAACTAGTAGACGCACCACTGCCCGGGTGCCAGCCCGAATGGCAATTAAAGCCCAGTGGGGCTTCCTGGGGGGCTCCCTTGGCAGCCAGGACGGACTGAGAGTTCCTTTCCCTCCAAATCTCAGGGTACCTGACTCTAAAACGGGGAACAATGATTTTTCAAACGGTTGGATTGTTAAGAGGTGACGGAGAATGGTGTTTGTAAGGCGCTTAGGCTGGGCCTGGCACTTAGCAGGTGCTCACAATTGCTTACTGCGGGTCGGGAGCGCCCCTACTCCGGAATCGCGATTCCTTCGGGCCCGTCCTGCACCCCGCCGGGCCGCGCTCCACCCGCGGGGGCCCGCAGCGCCCCCTCTTCCGGGCGTCCCCCCAGCCCCCCGGCCCTGGCTGCGCTCGCCCCCCGCCCCTTTCCTCCTTCCCTTCCTCCTCCTCCTCCTCCTCCGCCCGCCGCGCAGCCTCCCGTCCCCCGCCCGCTGCAGCCGGCTAGGAGCGCGGCAAGGTGGCCAGTGGCCGGCGGCGCGGGGAGCTCCGGGTTTCCGGGCGGGGCGGCGGGGGCGCCCGCAGGAGGGGGCGCGGCGGGCGTGCGAGCGCAGCGGGGGGCGCCGGGAGGAGGGGGCGCGGCGGTCGCGGTCCCGCCCCTGCGCGGCGCTCGGCCCCCTCCGACTGGCGCGCGGCTGCAGCCTGGGCTGGGCACTCGCAGCGCG